>NC_138225.1:30021661-30403986 GCF_964197995.2 Scardinius erythrophthalmus
CACTAGAATAATGAACCGTTCGATAATGAACCGAGCAGCGGTTCGAGTGAACCGCGGATTTGGCTGGTGGGTTCTGTGCAAAAAAACTGTTTACAGTAGGCTATACGTTTCTAAATTACTTTGTTTATGATCCGAATCACGGCTAAAACGAACTGATGCATTATGCATATTGCTACTGTCACAGACAGTTGAACACTAAGTAAAATACGTCATGAAAAAATATAACAGCTGAATTTGCTTTTGAACCGGTTCTTTAAAACAAACTGTTCGCATGAACCGATTCGCGGAAATGAGTCAGAGACACATCGGGCTTAACGTTGCATGTTGCTTGGCAACTCGGATTGCCTCAATGTGAAAATCCTTGCCTCTGACATATATCTACCTGTAAATAATATCTAAAGTTCATAATGCTGGATGCTGCTTTAAGTTCATACGGAGCCCAGGTTGTGCTGGCTATATCAAGCGATGAGAATCATCCACCGGAGAACATTATCGACGGGTCTGTAGATTGCTGGAAGAAAAAACAGCTAACTTAGCTAACTTAATGTTACTACAACACTTGTTGTAACCGATGCATTTGATTTATTTCTATAGAAAAACAGAGACGTTCTGGATTTCAACTGGCATGTTTCCGCAAGAGTTTATCATCCGCTTTCCAGATAACATGAACATTTTCACTGTTTCCATTCACAGCTACAACAGTAAATACACCCTATAAACGCACGCATTCATATGCAACGTTATCTGTCTCTAATATGGTAATAATAACACATTGTAATGTCTTCACATTTCTATTTCATTTCAGTTAAAAGGCTGAGAATAGAAAAGGGCACATCAGAGGATGCTGATAAATTTGAAGCGGTTGCAGACACAGGTAGGTCTGAAAACATGTTATTTACTTTCCTTCCTCGAATCTTTTGAGTTTTGTTCACGCGAATATGGTTTGTTTCAGAGTTTGAGCAAACAGAGGGCAGCCTACAGGCCAATGATATTTCTGTGAGTTACATCTCAAAGATTTGAGTCTCCAGATACAGTAAGACACTCAAAACCAAGATCTCAGATTTTTTTTCTTTCTTTTCTCTCCAGGTTAATGTATCAAACACAACACATTTGCGGTTCCTCATATTGTCTGGATATGACCATTTTGTCTCTGTACACAAAGTTAGTGTACAATCATGAGATGATCTCCATCTGTTATGTCCTTTTGTAAACTCACATGAAGTAACTTAAATGCTTGTTTTAAAATTAAACTATCACTATATTTTTTTCAACAAATAAACCTTTTCATAATTTCTGTTGTTTAATATGTCTCCTACAGTGTTGTTAACAAACTATTAAAACTAGTTTTTGTTCATTGAAATAAAATATATTGCATAAAAAAATAGAAATGTTGCTTTAGCAACTAACTGAAATAATTTTGAAGTACTAAAATTACAAAAAAAAAATTAATAAATATAAAGCTATGTATGTAGAAATATTTTAACAAAATGAGAAAAGCACATAAGATTTACTAAAACCTAAACTAAAAATTTAATCAAATAAATAATACTAAAATTACACTGAAACTGATGTTCACAGTGCTGTATGGTGATTTCCAGAGAGAACGCTGAATTTAAGTAAACTGAATTAATATATATATATGATTGATTTTGTAATAGTTTTGTTAAATAGCAGTGATGTAATCTACATAAACAATACCTTTGACTTTAACTAACAGTATACTTAAGGTATGTTTACACGACAATGATGTACTAAAAACGGAAAAGTTTTTCCTTTTCCTTCATTTTTTTGTCAAAATGATCCCCGTTCACATGGAGCTGCAAAAACTAAAAACGCTGTATCGTGCATGCCAGGCCAGTAGATGGCGAGGTCACTTTGTAAAGAAAAACTACACTTTTCACAGACAGTTACGGTATTTTTTTTCAAGCACGTGCACTTTGAAACCTGATTTTAAAAGTTTGCGTTTTCAGGCCCCTAAAATGCCGTTGTCGTGAATGGCCACAATGCACAAAAAGTTCAGTTTATGGTTAAAAACTATGTAGTGTAAATGGCCCATAAAAGAGATGTAGAGAATTGTAAAACCAGATAATTGTTAAAAAAACCCTAAACAAATACAGGCACACTTAATGCCTCTACCTTAAAAAAACAAAAAAAAAACATACAAAACATGCGCTTACTTTTCTGTTCTTACACCAGCCAATATTATGTGATGTACTGTCCTACATATCAAGAGTACAAAACAACAAGTAAATCTTTGAGAATACGAGACACAACACTCAATGATTGGCTTTACAGATTTTAATGTTGTCAAACATACAAAGACAAAACAAGTTTATAAAGTTAGTGTGTACTGCCCAGAAGACAGAGGAAACTGATTTAAATCTAAATGTCTAATCTCTACAAAACCAGATTTACATTCTGAAGACACCAAAGCGAGTTTTCTGTGTGGGGGCGTTGAGAGCAGCACTCAGACTCAAGCCCAGGACAAGGCGAGTGTCGGCGGGGTCAATGATTCCATCATCCCACAATCTGGATAGTTAGAGGAAGTGCAACAAAAGTTAAAAACAGACATGGCACAGGGAGTAGAAAAAAAGAAAAAGAAAAGAATATGCCCTTGTTGTCTGGCAATGATACACACTCTACCATTACAATTTTGGGACCAGTTAAGATTTTTTTTGTTTTAGTAAAAAAAAAAGAAATAGATACTTTTATTCAACAATGATGCATTAAACTGGTTAAAAAAAATATATAAATATAAAATATTGGTGAGCAAGAGACTTCTTTCAAAAACATCAACTTTTTAACAGTAGTGCATCACACAGTTAAGGCAAAAATCAAAGGTGACAAAGATGTGACACCCCGTCCAACCCAATTTCCATTGTAACGCACCCCCTTTAACCCTCTGTGGCATAAAATTTGTATTTTTTACCCCAGACAATACAATTTTTTTTTTTAAATAATATTTTTAGACACATTATATTTTCACTTTAAAGGAGATCTACACATGGAAATAACATGGAAAACCTGCCATGCTTTAATTAACTATTTCTGCGATCTGGTGGAAAACAAACACACTTTTAAAATGAAAATGACATAAAATGACTATTATAACCAGTAGATGGCTGCAGAGGCTCACTCCTTAGCTCATTAACCCATTTCCACTCCCTCGTAGGCCTATAGTTCTTTCAGTGAGTCTTATAGTCAGGTCCGAATCTTCAAGATTGTGTAACCCTGTAGGCATTTTTGAGGAAAAGTTGTTATACCACATTTTTAGAAAGTTCAATGTCTCCTGAATAAGGATCCACCGTATAACATTGAAATAAGGGTCCCATTTTCTTGTAATTGTTATTGAAACAATAGGTGCATTATTCACAGCCGAAACACTGCAGGTGGATAGGGTAAAATTTTTAAGTTGTAGATATCACCATAAAACCTTTCCAGTTTTTCACTTACATAGAGACAGACATTTTTTGTATTACAAGTTTTTTGAAATGTCATGTTTACATATGCAAATGAGGCATACCAGTATATATATATATATATATACAGTATATATAATTCGAGGGGCAGGCATACCAGTACGCGGTTCTCCCTTTCGGGCTAGCCCTGTCTCCTCGCGTCTTCACAAAGGTTGTCGAGGCAGCCCTTGTTCCTCTCGACGACTGGCTGATCCTAGCTCACTCTCGAGACAAGGTTTGCGAACACAGGGACCTAGTGCTCTGGCACCTAATTTGTCTGGGCCTTCGGGTCAAGTGGGAGAAGAGCAAACTCTGCTCCGTGCAGAGGATCTCTTTTCTCGGTATGGAAATCGACTCGGTCGCCATGTGCGCGGAGCTTCAGGCGAGCGCACGCGCGCAGTCAATGCTAACTTGCCTTCGTCAGTTCGAGGGCAAGAGTGCGGTTCCACTGAAACTATTTCAGAGGCTCCTGGGGCATATGGCATCTACAGCCGCAGTAACGTCGCTCGGTTTGCTTCATATGAGACCGCTTCAGCTTTGGCTTCGCGATCAAGTCCCGAGGTGGGCATGGCAACACGGCACGCTCCGAGTCCCAGTGACTTCGACCTGCCGTCAGACCTTCACCCCGTGGACAAACCTCAGTTTTCTATGGGCTGGAGTGCCCATAGAACGAGTTTCCTGGCATGTTGTTGTATCAACAGATGCCTCCACAATGGGCTAGGGCACCATGTGCAATGGACATGCTGCCGCGGGCTCCTGGACAAGACCCCAGCGCCTTTGGCATGTCAATTGCCTCGAGTTGCAGGCTGTACGTCTTGCCCTGCACCGCTTCTGTGCGTTGCTCAGGGGTCAGCACGTATTAGTCCGATCAGACAATACCGCCACAGTAGCGTACATCAACCGACAAGGTGGTCTGCGCTCCGCCGTATGTCGCAACTCGCCCGCCACCTCCTCATATGGAGTCAGAAGCATCTGAGGTCGCTTCGAGCCATTTATATCCCAGGAGACCTGAACCGTGCAGCTGATCTGTCTCGGTTTCAGCCTCTCGCTGGAGAATGGAGACTCCATCCCCAGTCGGTTCAGCTGATTTGGGATCAGTTCGGGGACGCACAGGTAGATCTGTTTGCCTCCCACGACTCGTCCCACTGCGACCTGTTTTATTCTCTGACCAAGGGCACGCTCGGCACGGATGCACTCGCACACAGCTGGCCGCGAGGCCTCCGCAAGTATGCGTTTCCCCCAGTGAGCCTTCTTGCGCAGACTTTGCGCAAGATCAGGGAGGACGAGGAGCAGGTAATTTTGGTTGCCCCGTATTGGCACAACCGCACCTGGTTTCAAGAACTAATACTCCTCGCGACAGCACCTCCCTGGCCAATTCCTCTGAGAAAGAACCTGCTTTCTCAGGGACGGGGCACCCTATGGCACCCTCGTCCCGATCTTTGAAACCTCCACGTGTGGCTCCTGGAAGGTACGAGGCAGGTTTGAGTACCCTACCACCAGCGGTGGTGGCTACCATCACTTCCGCTAGAGCATCGTCCACGAGACATGCCTATGCGTTGAAGTGGAACCTCTTCGTCAACTGGTGTTCTTCTAAACTTCAAGAACCCACGAAAGGCCCGATCAGTGTCGTGCTTTCCTTCCTGCAAGAAGGGTTGGATCGAAGGTTGTCTCCCTGCACCCTGAAAGTGTATGGTGCCGCCATTGCCACACATCATGATGCAGTTGATGGTAAGTCCATTGGAAAGCACGACCTGATCATCAGTTTCCTGAGAGGAGCGAGGAGACTGAATCCTCCTCGCCCTCCTCTTGTTCCCTCTTGGGACCTCTCAGTGGTTTTAACTGCTCTGCAGAGTGCTCCCTTTGAGCCTCTGCAATCAGTGGAGCTTAAGTTCCTGTCAATGAAGACAGTGCTCCTGGTTGTATTGGCCTCCATCAAGAGGGTAGGGGACCTGCAGGCATTTTCGGTTGATGAAACGTGCCTGGAATTTGGACCGGCTAACTCTTACGTGATCCTGAGACCCCGGCCTGGATATGTGCCCAAGGTTCCCACCACACACTTTCGAGACCAGGTGGTGAACCTGCAAGCGCTGCCCTTGGAGGAGGCAGACCCAGCCTTGGCACTGCTCTGTCCAGTACGCGCCCTCCATGCTTACGTAGACAGAACACATTGTTTCAGGACTTCAGACCAGCTCTTTGTCTGCCATGGTGGGAAGCTGAAGGGAAAGGCTCTCTCCAAGCAAAGGTTGTCTCACTGGATAGTGGACGCCATTGCTTTGGCTTACCAGCAGCAAGGTCGACCATGCCCCCTTGGTGTGACGGCCCACTCCACCCGGAGTGTGGCATCCTCTTGGGCTCTAGCGCATGGCGCCTCGCTAACAGACATCTGTAGAGCTGCAGGCTGGGCGACACCTAACACAGCCTCTGGGCGACCCCCACGTGTGTAGTGCACTGTAAGCCTCTCTGAGCATGTGTCTTTCCCTCGGCAAGCCACCTTGCCACCCCTGGGTTTGAAATATTCCACCTGCGGCTGGACACCCCAGTGATTCTCAATATGCAGCCCCCTGGGGTCATGTGTATTCCAAGTCCCCCCCCTTCGGGCTGGGCATAATTGCATATTTCCACTGATATATGCTTCCCAGTGTACCTTGGTACCTTGGCATAATTCCAGCAGCCATTAAAAACTGTCCCTTCCATGTTAATGTTGTTTTTTCATTGTTTACATGTTTAAATATTCTGAGAATGCATAGTTTAGTTCTAATGTTTAATGTTTAAACTGCAATAAATGCATTAAAACGTTTTCATTTTATTTTTTTGGCAGCCATTTTGTTTTTATTGTTTATGCCAAAACAGTGATGTTTACAACTTGTTATACGGCAGAAATGGATTCAGCACCTAAAAATCATATAGAAACAACACTTGAAGTACTTTTCCTCAAAAATGCCTACTGCATCTTATCCAGGGCTATTTATCTATTTTGGGACTCGACTATTATAGTGAGTGTAGGAAAAGTCATAAAGTCTCATGCCATTTAGATGAAGGGAACTTTCTTTTTTCCTTCATTCGAGCAGCATTTACTACTGATCTGCACAGACAAGCTGCACATAAAATAATCGCAGCCTTTGCCAAATCGCATGTGGTTTCATTGTGATTAATTGTGCAGCCATACTACATACAGTACTGCACAATGAATCTCTTATTTACATTGTGACTACATCGGATCCATACGAATTACACAAATGACCTATTTTGGATTAAAAATGCTAAATTTCGCTGAAAGATGACAAGTTTGCATCCCTGGCAACATACATATCTACATGTATATCTAGTTACCTGGCACTGGAATAATATGGGTTTCCCTCCTCCTCAAAGCGTTTGATAATTGGCTCTTTCATTGCAGCTTCCTGCTCTGGGGTAAACTGGATTTAAAGTAAATAAACAGATTATTTACTTGAGATACATAATCTATATGCTTTTCTCAGAAACAAACGTTTTTTAAAACTCTCAGAAAAAATAAGCTGTAAGAGAAAGAAAACAAGCCCTAGATGTATTAAGATTGATAAAAGATGAAGTAAATTTCCTCTGTTTGATTCTTACCTCTTTTCCTTCCCTGGCTTTTTGATCCTTAGTTATGGTTGCCAGCACAGTGGCTGCCTGCTCTCCTCCCATCACAGAGATGCGTGAATTAGGCCACAAGTACAGGAACCTGGGGCTGCAAGGTGCACATAGGGTCAACTAGGGTTGTGCGATATAGCTAAAAAAATGATCACAATAATGTATAATGTTTCATATCGTTCAGTATCGATAATTATTGATATTTTTTATAACTTTATTTTTTTTAAAGACAAGTAGAAAAGTTTGAATTTAAACCAGTTTTTTTTTTATCCACGTTATTAAGGCAAACAACAAATTATATTAGTTTTAGCAGTCAAAAACAAAATAATATGTGAACAAAAATATCTTCTTTATGTCTTATATTAAGATAAAAAAAGTAAGTGTTAAAGAAACTCTTGAACTTAAAATGTTACAATGTGAGCAATGTAAAAGTGTAAACAGAACAATCGAGGCAAACTTTGAGGTAGATCAACATCTGTAATAAGTAGGGGTGTAACGGTTCATAAGATTCATGGTTCGGTTCGATACAACACAGTGGTGTCACGATTCGGTACGTTTTCAATACAGCAAAGAAAAAGAAATGGCAGAGAAATTTCCTTGAATTTTTTAAAATTTATTATTTATTAAAAGAGAAATTATTTTTTTCTACATCTGAAACTTTTAGTTTTATTAATGGGGTAATCTTTGAAGGATGAATAAATAATGTTTTGGTCATCACATTAAAAAATAAATAACATATGATTTAATAATATTTGAGTTTTGAAGTGTTGGAAAAAGATGTCGTACTTGAAAGCATTTTACTATTCCTGCCAAACTTCCATGGTTACAGTCAGTGTTACGACATTAAATCCATGGTGAATGTTGCTGATCTGTGGACTTTAAGCCTATAACGAGTTCATTCATGGCACAATGTTTCTCCTGGTTTCCACGTCAGCGCTGTTTGATCCGTTAATAACAGAGAAGTTTGAATGCTTCTCACTAGATCTCACAGCGATGTTATTACTTCAGTGGAGAATTCAAATGATTTCTTTACTGGATCTCTTAGCGCTGCGTAGTAACATGTCACTTGAATAAGATCGGCTCGCGCTGCACTGACATTGGTCCAAACTGATAAATGGTCCGTGAAGCACAACATAATGAGTAGCGCAGTTTCGTTCCGCTTTCATTACGTTTGACATTTGATGTTGGGCAACATTGTGGTGGTCGCGCCATTTTTAACTTCGCAGTCCACTTACGGTCGAATGGAACGCACATTCAGTCAACAGGATGTGGAGAGCGCAGTTCATGGTTGCATAGAAACGACAGACGCCACGGGAGCGCAAACGCTTTGAAAAGAAGCAGACAGCGGCACAGCCGCACTTTCCACACGTTTTTAGACACGATATGTGAACGGCCCCTACGATCTTCAGGCAATGTGCTCATTTTAATGAAAATAGAGCACTATATCGAATTTTTTTTTTTTTTTTTATTACCGACAATGGTGTACCGTCGATAAATACCGATACCGTTTTATTGCCCAGCACTACGTTCTGACGTCAACTGGATGCCTTGAGCATGTTTTTAGTGCTGTACCTTTGAGCAGGTGCAAGTCTAGGAAATAATGTTCACTATTAATAACGCTTACCTATAGGCTCTTCCACACATGCCATAGTTTCCCGCACCATACGATCCTCCGATGATGACGGTAATCTTAGGCACATTGGCACAGGCTACAGCGGTCACCATTTTAGCTCCATCTTTAGCAATACCTCCAGCTTCATACTCTCTGCCAACCATGAAGCCTGATAAAAAGAGTAACAGAGAACATCATGAGTGTATGGCAGTAGCAATTTCACTAGGCAAACATATATGTTTAAGGGATGCACCAAATGTTCGGCAACCAAAATTATTCAGCTGAAAACCTTTCGATGTTCGACCGAATAAGTGAAAAGAGTGAATCAATTTGAATGAAAAATGGCATTTTTGATGACTTGATAAAATGGCAACCAGCATAAAGTGAGAGCCTGAGGCGCGCATGCTTTATGAATGCAGCAAACATGTCATCAGTGTGGAAGCATTTTAAAGTGTCCGGGAAAGACGCAAAAATTGCCGTTTGCAGACACTGTTCTGCTGAATTGTCTAGAGGGGTGCATCTGCAAAAAGTTTAATTCAAGTCACGAAGATGTCAAAGAAACGTGTACATTTAACGAGGATCTTCAAAAAGAGTTTATCAAGTTATTATGCACAGAAGTTGTGAAAAAAGAAGTTGCGGTCTCACGCACCAAAAGCATTCTCTCAGACAGCACGCAATCCCAAATAAACTTCTCTTTGTGCCTGAATGGTCAAATACAGACACAGTTGTCAAAATGCCTATCATGTGTAGTATCTTACGTAAATACAGTCGGTTATGGCTTAACCGCTCAGTGAAAAACGGATATGTGTCAGTATACTGTATTACTAGTAGATCCAAGCATTCGGTCTTAAAGTGACAGCAGCCTTAAATACCTGTCTGTGTCATTAATGTTAATCAAGCAACAAAAGATGTTAAATAAATGTTTACATGTTGAAATGTAAATTTTCAATGTTAAATATTTTTAAATAGTAGTTTTGTAATTATTATTTTTTCTTTGAAAAGCAAGACAAGTCAAAATGTGATTTTTACTATTTAATTTATGTAATGGTGAAAATTGCGAAAATTCGGTTTATATTCATTATATTCACAAGAATTTTCATTTAGTTGCATCCCTAATATGTTTCTATGCTGACTCGTTCAGAATCAGAGCACTGTTTTGTAACATTAAATGTATACATTCAGATGAAGTATGCATAATACAGACCTGTGATATTTTGAAGAAAGAGGAGTGGAATGTTTCTCTGACAGCAAAGCTCAATGAAATGAGTTGCCTATTAAACAACAACAACAAAAAAAGATTCTGAAAACATGTTTCCAGAAATTTCTAGTAATCATTTCAAAATATATAGTTTATCCACTTTCATTGTATGGAAAATGGAGCAATCTGGAAGATGCTGCTACTTGGGCTTGAAAAATTAATTCAAGAGGCTGAGTAAATTATGAATTTTCAATTTTATGTGAAGTGATTTTTTTTCTCAGTTTCCATACACAGTGCGCTGCACCAGAAGTTGCGTAGGCCACTGAGGTTAAATGCGGAAGTGATCGTGCTCAGAGTCTATAGTGCAAAAGACATTATTCTCATGAACTTTATGCATGAAAAGTCAGAACAATGATCAGGAGATGCACACCTTCTTTGCAGATTCTGAGAACAGCACACCGTTATTGCCAATAATTCCCACAGGGTAGCCAAATATCCGTGCAAAACCTAAAAGCAAATGAAGAAATCCAGTACAAAGGAAGTAAGAAATCAATGCCGAAATCCAAAAATAACGATTAATGATTAATGAAAAAAAAAAAAACATCCACCTGTGATGAGTGTGTCTCCGTAGAATGCCTTGAATTCATCAAATTTACTGCCATCAACAATACGAGCGATAACCTAAAATTCATAATTGCCTTTAAGTTCTATCTATTGAGGCAACATTTGAATAGGCTTGAATTCCAGTGATAAAGTGACCAATACCTCTCGAATATCAAAGTTGCGTTTGAGGTTGTCCCCCACAATACCATATAGCTCATCGGCAGGAAACAGAGGAGCCTCAGGAGGTTCCACGGTAACCTTATGAACAGTGGGGCAAGTTCAAGACGATCAGCATCAAGTCATAAAAGAAAAATCAGACAGATTGAACATCTATCAGGAGTGCAGCTGTGTCCTCACATCAAGATTCTTCTTGTAGTTCAAGCTCCGTATGGCTTTTCGAGCTAGATGAAGGGCATGATTATCATCCAGGGCATAATGATCAGTTACACCTGACTTTCTGAAGAGACACAAATGTTGAAAAACCCATAAGGCCAATCAAGCTCAAAACAAGTGTTTATGTGAAAATACAAGTGTTTCTCTAACCTGCAGTGAAGGTCTGCACCTCCCAGGTCTTCAGCAGACACCTCTTCACCTGTAGCAGCTTTTACCTGTTAAATACACAGATGGACTTTTACCATTGCTAAACATTAGCAGCCAGTCATACTGCACTCCTGGGGACATTAACACATACCAGTGGTGGTCCACCCAGAAAAATGGTCCCTTGTTTGCGCACTATGATGCTCTCATCAGCCATCGCAGGCACATAGGCTCCGCCTGCAGTACAGGAGCCCATCACAACAGCAATCTGAAAGATAACAGGTAAAATTGATGTATCACGATGCATCAGCTCCCATTGAGACAGACGTATGAAAGCAGCAAACTGCTATATGACATGTCAATTACCAAACGACATTTTATATTCGCTTATGGTTATATATACACAAATGGCTTATAAGTATCAATGGTTCTCAGCCTTTTTGTTTCAAAAGCGTCACATTGTAATATATACAATTAAGCAAAAGGAAACTTTTTTCTGCATTTATGACAACGCTTTTTTTTTTTTAAAAACTTCTTTATTAAAGGGTCATGAAACACTAAACCAAATTTTCTGAGTTTTTAACAGTTATGCATGTACATCATAGAAGTCAATGCTACCATCCGTTAATTTTGATTATAGGAGAAAACTAGTTATTTTTTAAACCTTTTTGCGCTATTTTCAGCTTCTGGGTTTAAATTAGTTTTCTAACAGTGAGATGATCGCATAGAGTAAGTGAGTGATGCATTAATGGATCAAAAACAAGTGTTTGTTTTCGCTTTGCAAGAGTTTCTGGGTAAGTTTTCCTCAATAGATCCTGAATCTTCGAAAAAACGCGATTCATCCACACTGTTGAGTGTAACCCGACTTTACGGCCCTTTAACCGATCAAACGGCTTATAAAAATGCTGTAATTTATATATATATATATATATATATATATATATATATATAGATACAGTATATAGAAATAGATATATATAGATAGATAGAAATTTTCAATGCAGATAACAAATGCGAATGGCTGTGCATTCAATTTTAACTGTCACAGAATATGTATATATTAGTGTAATTTACTGTGGGCTTACAAAACCATGTGTATATTTTGTTGCATGTAATGGTACTTTGCAGCATGCATTTGTGGGAAGCTGTGATGCTTTTAATGAGAGCGAAACAAAACTGTCTGAATCAGAAGCCGTTGCTGTGTTGGAAGTCTCCCCTCTTTCCCTTCCACTCCGCAGCGTAACCACACTCACTTTTGTAGAATTTTTTTAAAACTGTGTTGAGAACTGACTGCTGCTGAAACAGGGGGTTTCATGACTCTTTAACAGAAACTGATAGTGTTGATATATTAAATTAAACTACTGATTCCAGAAGATCCAAGATTCGGATCCTGTACGTTCTTCAATAAAATCAACAGTTACTGAGGGTTGACTACCACAGGCTAATATGTAAATAGAAATTTCACATAAAAAAAAGACCTGTGCAGTTCCCTCCGAGGAAAGGCGGGCCTGGTTGAAGAAGATGCGTCCAAAGTGATCTCTGTCTGGGAACACGTCGGCCTGTCTGGGTAAATTGGCTCCTCCAGAATCCACTATAGAAAATCAGATCAGAGTGCATCTCAACACCTAACATAACAAATGAAAGCATAGAAAAATGTTGTTCTGTACTGAATTTGAAACCTCTGAAAGAACTCACCCAGGTATATGCATGGTAGATGGTTTTGCTGCGCAATCTCTTGGGCACGCAGGTGCTTCTTCACAGTAACCGGATAATAGGTCCCACCTTTGACAGTAGCATCATTCGCAACTATAATACACTCCACCCTGTGAGGTACACAGGCAGGATATATAAACCATTAACTCTTGCACAGCATTATCAATGCATGCATACTAGCCCCTTTCCCACATGCAGTCTTTACTGGTAAATTACCATTTAGAGATCATGTGTGTGAACAGGACCTTTTCAAAAATACAAATAAATCTGTTCTAGCAATTTTCTGCTATGAGAAGCTGTAACATTACCAGTAAATTCCCAGTGTGATGGTGTGTTTGAACAAAGAATAGGATTACCAGTATGAGCACATCTATGTAAACATGCGCTAGACGGACGTCTGATCGCTGCGCTGCATATAGTATAGTGCACTAGTAACTGTTAGTAACTACAGTATTATACATCATGTGTTTTTAAGAGCAAAAACGCATTCTATGTGATCATCCCCCTATGCATGTCACTCAGAAGTAGAAAGTGAAACTAAAGCGCTTCTCATCCAGGCGGATGAAGAGAACATTGCAGTTTTTTAAAGGTAAATTCCGATGATTGACATCACAGAGTTTACCGGTACTTTGGTACTGATGTGTAAACGGTATCTATTGGTAAAAAGACGGAACAAAGTCGTTTGTGTGAACAGCACATTTGTGCATTCGCCAGAAAAGTAAATCTGCTAACTGACTGACTGGCTTTATTGTGTGAAAGGGGCTGTTGATTTAATTGTATGTTCCTCACCCTGAGACTCGACCGATACCAGTGATTATGCCTCCTGCAGGAACTTCCTCCTTACCATATAACTGATAACCAGCAAACTGGGAAAACTCAAGAAAGGGAGATCTGCATTCAGACAAAAAAAAAAAACAAGTTCAGCATGAAAACAGTCTGAATGGACAACATTGTAATGATGACATTTGTTTTTACCCAGGATCCAACAGTCTGTCGATGCGTTCCCGAGGCAGGAGCTTTCCTCTGGATGTGTGTAGGTTTCTCGCTTTTTCTCCTCCACCTTTGAAAACGGCAATGTTTTGTAAACACTGGTGCAAGGAAATGTGCTAAAGCTGCCATAAACTACCCCTATGTACTGGTTTCATAGGCTGTGTTTAGTGGTATCACAGTAAATACTTTCAACTTGCTCACCAAGTTTGATCCTCTCTGCTCTGTCCTTCAACTCCTTCACAAGTGCTTGCATTCGCTCATAATTTTCCTACAATGTGAAAGATTTCTAGTTAGTAAATTACCATATTCAAAGTTCATAATATAAATAATCAGAACGTGACTGAAATCTTAAGTATGGTTTAATATAGAATGGTTTAATGTCACCAGACTCATCATCATCAGACAGTTCACAGTCAGTGGTGACAAAATAACAATATTTTAGCATACTGTATATTATATATGTATTAAAAGCAGAAACATATAATTAAAGTATATAGTAACATATCTGACCGGTTAGTGCAAGGTGCAAATAAAAGTTTACTCGTCTATTGTGTGTATTATACGAACTATGTCATTGTCTCTTTAAATAAGTGCACAAAGACATGCACAACTGCCACAGCAGATGCATCCCCCACTGCCGGCTGGCTGCAGTAACTTGAGTCCAAGGCTTCATACGTGGCCTACCTGAAAAACCGTAGACTGTGAGTCGGGCTGCGAGCCCACTGTTGCAACTTTATCCGCATGATATAGCCTGGAAATGGCAACATTTACACTCCTGCTCCGAATGAGTGAAACCACCGGTCTAGCATAGTGCAGAATCATGATTCATCCTCTAACTGACAGGTCTAAGGACGAACTCAGCAAGCAATGTCCTCTGACAGCAAACGGTTAACGCTGGAAGCTTTGCTCCCCTCCCCTTTGAACAGCCAATGAAAACTGGTGGAATAGGGATAGGATAGGAACACACTAGTTGTGACAAGCGCTAACAGCCTACATTCTCCTCTTTTTCTTTTTTCCCTTTCTTTTTTATTTCTTTTCAAATTCAAACTTTGTGTTAGTCTCAATGGTAGAGTCTTTGTTGATTGTTCCCTGTCGTATGTACATTCTGAAAAAAAACAAAAAACCGCATATATATATATATATATATTTTTTTTTTTTTAAATAAAAAGAGTAGTATAATGTGCTTGCTGGCAAACATTCGTTCACGATATAATTACGATCTGCATTTTCATTTTTGACATGAATTTTTATATTAAATGTATAGCGGAGGATCTTTCCGAATTTTAGAAGACCCGCCCTCTCCACTTTTTGAAAAGTTTGATTGATTCACCAGAATGATTGACAATTAGGAGGACCAATAGTATAGGTGATCCACCAGGAAGTAAAAAATCCTCCGCTATAGCTTTATAATTTATTCGAACATGTGCTTACATATAAAGTTATAACTCAATAATTGAGTTAGCCTACGTACTTGGTAACTACCATGATTTTAACTAAATATATAATTTTTTACAAAACTCATTCATCATGTGCTAAAAAAAAAAACACTCCTTTCTTTCAGCAACTTCTTCCTTAGCGTGTCTGTAATTTAAAAAAAAAAAAGTCAACTTGAAATTTAAAATCTGTTCTCTTTAAATCTCTTCCCCAGCCCCTCGTTTTTCCTATTCAAGTGCACTGTATTTCCCGAGAAAGAAAAAACATTTTAAGTTTGAAGAAGTGAATATCAATTTATTAACTTATTTATAAATACTTAACTGATGTAATATCCATTCCAGACTGTGCCGCCAATTGCCAATATAATTGACAATTGATAATATTTAATTACACATTCTTGAAAATAAATTCTCATTGGAGAATTGTATTATAATTCACAAAAGTGGTTTTGCTCTCAGAACGAAAACAAAAGTAACACAGTTACCATAAAAACAAATATATTTGCATTGAACAAAGCAAGATCTTTAAACTCAAAAGCAGTCAGTAAAAACCACATAGATAAAAAACGTGGTGCGATGTTCAGCATTAAATAAATACAAATAAATAACAGAGCTGACACTAAACCTGCATCACTGCAAAACAAAACTTAAGGCAAAGGCCTCATAACAAATTTATATAATCTATGTATGTGTTTTTCCTTCGTGAAAGTTGAATAATTGTATTAAAATTACTAACAATTCTCTAATAGGTCTGCAATTAGCAGTGTAACAGTGTTGTACATGTTCACTCCAGTGCAATGAACAGGAATAGCAGCAGTGAAAAACGTCTCAAACAAGAATCAGTCCGGATCCACGACTTCAGTGAAGATGTCATCCAGGAAGAACTGGGACACTTGACCAGGATCCTTATCAGCATCCAAATTGGAGATTGGAGGGCTGTTTTGGGAGAGCTGCACGATAGAGAATGTAATATTAATGAAAACAACTAAAGGCTTAATAATACAATGATTTGATCACAAATCACAGCATGTACCTGATGATCTGCCGGTGGTCGGGAGGCTGTGGTGGACACTCTAGCTGGGGATGACGTTATTGGTACACGATGAAGGACAATCTTTGGTGAGTATCCTGGAGGCACGGGTGGCTCCTCATCAGCATGCAATTCTAAACCCGGGCTTCTGCTTCCATGCAAAGCCAGAGATGCCTTGGCCATCTCATTCCTAAGAGTACAAACAGATTTTTGCAATTTAACTATGCAACTGAGTAGTTGTTTTTACTGTGAACAGCACTAAGTATTGTGATTTCAACAATTTGAAAAGGATTATAAAAGATACTAAGAGTCATTGGCATGAAATGGAAATAATTCTTACCCTCTCAAAATGGTTTTCACAGTGACGGGTGTGCTGTGATGCTTTGGTTGCAGGACACTTTGGGGAGTGCATATTTCCTCTACAGATAACTTCTCTAGCTGTACCCTACACACACCTGAGATCTCTCCTGTGTGTTGCTTTGGTGGAGTTCTCATGGACTCCTTCACTTTTGATGTCTGAGCTCGCTGAGGTGTTGTTGGGGCAGCTTGGGCTGTCTTTAGCACATTGGGTTGAACTTTAAGGCGTCTTTCAGGCGATCTTAGTGTCATCTGAAATGTACCTGTTTGAGAGAGATTAATGAATAGTGAGAGAAATTGATTAATTAGAAAGGAAAATTAGTGGTACAAAGTATAATGAGGACAAAGACAAATAATATTGTGTATGATGAAGAATGACTGACTTCTCGCTGGTGATTTTTTTGCTTGTGATGCTGGCAGACTCTCATTTGACTCATCAATCTTTGGCAGGTCAGAAATAGTGTCTAAATGATGTACCTATAAAAAAGATTTTTGCACTGTCATCTGTACAGTGTTTAAAAGTGTATATAGGTGTATAACAGCCTGTCCAGGTCACATTTCACTCCAAAAATGAATAAACACTTATTTTGCATGAAGAAAACGTAATTCTACTCGTAGGACACTTAACTTAAAGTTCATTTTATTCTGCAAATATAAGGTTTTTGAATTGACAATTTTTTGTAAATTATTTAAATTAATTTTGAATAAAGGCAGTACCGTGAAATCCATAATGTAAATAATTTTTATATTGTATCAAAATCTTTTTTTGTGTTACATAATGCAACAAATATATAATTGCAAAAAATCATAAGAGTATACTTTTCATGCAAAAAAAATTCTCTTTTGAATTTTTTGGTAAAATGTGATCTGGGCTCTTTTCATGCGATTTATCCCATACAATTGTACATTTATAATGAACTACAGTTATATGCTTCTTAAAATAGCATACTTCATCTGAAATCTCAGAGGGTGTCTCCTCACTCTTTGGCAGACTAAGAGCGTGTTCCTCTTCCTCATGAGGACTGCTTGAGACAAATACTTTTAGATCTGTGCTGTTCTCTCCAATCTCTTCAGAAACAGGCACAAATGCATCTGACAGCAACATGTGGGAAACTCCTTCACACCAGTTCTCAATCTCATCTGAGTCCATGGGAAGCATATTGCTACTGAGGGACCATTCCTCTGCTTGAGGCTCCAGGGACAGCTGAGGAGTAGCTGAACAGGTCT
Organism: Scardinius erythrophthalmus; assembly: GCF_964197995.2. Classification (NCBI taxonomy): domain Eukaryota; kingdom Metazoa; phylum Chordata; class Actinopteri; order Cypriniformes; family Leuciscidae; genus Scardinius; species Scardinius erythrophthalmus. The sequence goes on from NC_138225.1 coordinate 30,039,432, forward strand.
GTGTAGAGCCCGGCTGACAGAGGTCGGTTTCTAAAGGATCATCTCTCTTTTTTGATAATTTAGGCTTTGGGCGCAGTGTGCCTTGGGGAATAGATACAAGACAGATTGAAAGCATTAGAAGCAAATACATCAAAATCATCTGATCAAATGATGATAGACACCATAAACTTAAAAAAATAAAAATCAAGATTGAGTCCAAAAATCTCCCATTGAAAAAGCAAAAATTATTATTAATTTATTACATTTTTAACTTTAACCACTATTTTAGGGGAGTAAGGTATGATTCTCATTATATTTTGCATTATATTATTTTTACTCAAAAATGTCCATTATTACTTCTCCTACAAGACGGTGTTTTCCATTCCACTGACACAGACCGACTTGCTGTTGTCTCATCCGTTTCAGTATTTGCTGGTCTCTCAATATCTGTTGACTTCTCAACCTGTGGCAGTTAGATAGATGCTCAGTAAATAATTTTCATTTTTTTATATTTTATCATCATTTTAAATCATCAGAATTTTTTTTATTTTTTTTAAAGACCTGTCAAAACACATGAACATACTTTGACTGAATCTTCTTGAAGACCAACTGATAAGGCCTCTTTGTGAAGGTTGTGCTCTGCAGACTCATCCAATGCAGGCACCAAAATATCAGAGAGCAACATATGAGAAACCCCCCCACACGGCGCCTCATGGTCCTCTGAGCCAACGGGCAGCGAGTCAGAACTATGACAGAATGAACAAACCATCAGTGGTTTCATTTTCATTAAAATTTCAGTGCATATCAGAGAAAATACAGTCACTCATACCATGTAAAAGTCTCAAAACTACATTGTGTTGACTCCACTTTGGGTTCTGAAATGCATTCAGTTTCTGGGGAATTTAGAGCAGCATCGACCTCATGCTTTGGCATTAAGGTTGACGGAGGCATGGTTTGTGATTGCTCGCCACTCTTAAGGGAATCTCCAGCTGTCCTTTTGGGAAATGTCATCTTTACCAATAACTTCCCTTTAAAAGCAGAAAATTCCTCACATTGTTACAGAAACTAAGCAGTGTGTTGAGATACATTGTTTTAATAGTTATTCACCACCTTTCCCCTGAGTGTGTCTTTTACTCTTGGGTGATATTGATGGTTCCACATTTGATGATTGTGACACAGCATCTGGATCCTCTCTCATCTGTAGTATAAATTTCAAATAGAAGACGTCATCAAATATTAATCAGGGGTATAAGAACTAAAGGATTTCATTTAACAATGAAGTTAATCTTTGTAAGTGTAAAGTAGGTGGAAACAAGAATGTACAAGTAAAAACAGTATCAACCAATACCAATAAATCAATTTAATTCACATAACTAACCTCAGATCTTTCTGCTTCATGAGGGCTTGTCTTTCCAGTTGTCATCCATTCCTTGCTCAGATCATCTTGCATGTCCTCATAGACGGGTATGAATATATCAGTCAGCAGCATGTGTGAAACACCCTCATGTGAATGTGTCTCCTGGTCTTCCTCAGCAGCGAGGACCTGCTGGTTCTCTTCACCCATCTGGAGACTGTTTTGGACAGGACTTGCACTCTCCATGGAAACCGGCACCAATATATCAGACAACACCACATGCGACACGTCCTTGTGCCCACCCTCTCTTTTCAATTCCACAGGTGATGATTCAGTGCTATGACAATAGAGTGTTAAAACAAAAAAATGAGTTAAGGGCTTCACAGATTTAAGGACATTTATAAAGATATACATGTCTTACCATGCTGATGTTTCCACAGTTGTGAATGGGGTCTGCTGCTTTGTCTTTGTGACTTCTTCAATGTTTTCTGTGTCTGACGACTCCTTTGGAATATCAGAGAAATCTTCTCGCTCAGATATCTCGCTCAGTTCCTCTTTAACACATTCTTCTTTAATCAAAGATGCTGGTAAAATGATTTGAGTTATGGCTGGTTCATTAGATCCAATATTAGTTTGCTCCTGTCTTGAGAAATCACCTTTAGTAGTTGTTGTTTTGGGGATTTTAGGCTTCACTTGCATCCTGCCTTAAAACGAAAACATTCAAGATACAAATAAAATGTAAATGAAATGAAATACATAAATGTAATTATAAAAAAAAAAAAAAGCATAATATTCAGTAACAGTTTGGTATTTTTTTGTCAAAAATGTTTATTATATCAATAATTTTTGGTAATCTTATTAAAGCTTAAAAAGGAGCTATGAAGGGAAATTAATATCCTTACCTCTTCTTTGTAAAGGCACAGTCTTCTCTTGAGAAACTGATGGTGTCACACTTGATGCCTCTCTGCAAGTATCTGGCTTTTTAGAAATATCTGCCATTTTTTCCTTCTGTGGACAAAAGTACTAATCAACTCATGTGATGTGCTCCTAATTAACTTTAAACTTTTAAAATTGGCATGAAACAGAAATTGCAGTCATCTTCCCACCCCCCATTTTGATGTATATCTGAGCAAAGACATACTTAAGATATAGCAAAGATATTTTTTTAGGGCTGGACTTGATGATGTCTATCAGGAATTTATTGGATCGTTAATGTTTGCTAATAGTGATAGGCTCCTGGAGAAAAAAGATTGAAAAGTGTCTTGTTTAAATAAAAATAGAAACACACTTACTTGGACATTTACTTGAGACGGTGATCTCACACTCTCTGGAAGGCATACAGACAAGTCCTCAGGTTTTTGGAGCTCAATGTCATGAGGGATTTCCTTCTTATTAAAAACATTTTCCATTTCTCCTGAAGCGACTACAAAGGCATCAGCCAACACCCTGTGCACCTGTTAGGAAACACTTATGTAAACGACTGATTTAGCTTAAACTATAATACAGAAAAACACAGCATGAATGGTCTCGCTTCAACAGAGAGCAGCCAGTGACAACAACAGAGTCCTCATCCATCTGGAGACCTGTTTTGAGAGGACTTTCCCACTTCACCTGACTCTCATCTCTCATATCTTCAGAGCCTGGCACAACGGCAGTTGATATCACACTGTCATTCCCAGGATTGGCTCCCCACTCACGGTCTTCATGGCTTAAGTGGATTTTAGGACTAACTGTTTCCTGTGCAGATGTTTTCTGTTTGGACTCAATCTCAGCTTGCACAATAGCATGAGATGTTATCAGAGTCTGACTGGGTGCACAGTCAAACTGGCCATTGTTTGAAGGCCCAACCACACATGGCTTTAGTTTCGGCTTGACCTTTATCTTGCCTTGAGGGAGAGATCAGAGAGGACATTACAGTCTTGTCTACTTGAATAAACCATTTTTAATAATAGTAACTGACATAAATTAAAGTTGAATGCAAGTTAATTTCCTACTTCTCTGAGTGGCAGCTTTAGTTTCTGGATATTCTGTCGGGATCTCATCCAACTTTGGCACATCTGTTGGCTTTTACCAAAAGGGAGAACACTTTAATTTCCAAAACTGCTACAAAATATAAATCACTCTACAAAAAATATGGTAACAAAAGGGAGTACTGCATCATACCATGGCAGAATTACAGGAGAGCATCTCAGGTGGACTAATTAAAAAGTTCACATCATCACGACTGTTTTCCTGTGAGGATATCAATTGTGTACTTGCATCTTCTGCTGCATCCTTTGAAAGAGGAACCAGGGAATCATCTAGGACCTTGTGAGAAACACTTTTACATGGTTTATTGGTCTCTTCTGGCTCCATGTGCAGAGATGCACTACAAAACAAGGTCATCAAGGATGAAAGGAATGGATGATTGAAGACTATTGCTTTACTGAGAAAAAAAGTTTAATTAAATCTGGACTGGAAGGGAAATGTACCTGGAAGCCTCTAATGTACAGGAAAGAGACTGTGAACTGCATGTAATCAGTGAGGATGTCTGGACTTGTGCTGGCTGCAGTTCATAAGGGGGCATATCCTGCTGGCCACAGTCAGCCTCATGGAACAGCTGAGAGGTTGGAATCTCATATAGAGTCAAAATAAAGGTGGGCTCCTCTGACTGATTATCTGTGACAAGGAAAGAAAGACAATAACACAGTAAGATAAGCACTTATGCAATAAGACATTAGCATATAATACCGTTCAAAAGTTTGGGGTCAGTAAGATAACATTTTGTTTAATAATATTATTATTCAGCAAGGATTTATTAAACTGATCAAAAGTGACAGTATAAAGACATCATGTTTACAGAGTATTTTTACTTGGAATAGAAAGTTTAAAAGGAGAGCATTTATTTAAAGTATCCTGAAAAAAAAAAAAAACATGTATCAAGGTTTCCACAAAAACATTAAGCATTGATAATAATAAATGTTTCTTGAGAAGCACATCAGCATATTAGAATGATTTGTATGTATACAAACCCCATAATGGTCTCAGACCAAAATACACAGCAGATATGTTGGTAGAATAAAAAACAAATAGAGCTCTCTGATCGGAAGGATAAAGCCTGTTAAATTCAGAACTTGGTGAGATGGCGTTTAGCTATCATGCCACCCACAGCTGGAACCAGCTGCCAGAGGATGTCAGATGTGCCCCATCATTAGCTACCTTTAAGACGAGATTAAAAAAACCACAACTGCTGAACTGTGCGTTTCCTGATTAAGCATTGTTTCTGCGTTGTACCGATCGCACTGAACGGTTCTTTTTTAAATCCTCTTTTGCTTTTATGTCCCTCATATTTATTTTAATGTAGAATCTTATTTCATTTGAACAAATGTAATCCTTTTTTATTTTTCCTTTTCTTTGGGGGTCTTGTGAAAAGGTTTTAATAATTGCTATTTTTTTTAATACATTTCTTTAAATTACCACTGTGTATGAAGTAAACTTGCCTTGCCAAATAAATACAGCTTTGGTGAGCATATGAGAAATTTTTAATTATTGACCCCAAACTTTAAATTGTAATCACTTCACACAACATATTCTAGTAATACTTATATTATACAGTGTATTTACAGTGTGTTAATTTTTCTGGCTCATGTATTCATGTCACCATTACCAGTTGCACTAGTTTCCACTCCAGCTGAACCTGAGATTTCAGATTTTCCATTTCCATCGAGAGTGGCAATGCAATCCTGCCAGAAAACATTAATTAGTTAAAAGGTGTTCATTTCATTCAGTGAACGCAGAATACACAAGGTGTAATGTTTGTCAGGACGCATTACCTCATGAGCTTCTAATCGCTCTTCTGTGCCATTTTGCTTTTCTGAATCCTGCTCATCTGGTATATGAATGTTTTCAGCTGCAGACTCACTAAACAGCATCCTTAAACAGCATATTATCAATAATTTAATAATATTACATAAACTCTACATAAAAACTACAAACACTGTACATACGTGTCCATTTCACACATGTTGCTTGTATGTTCAGAGGGAGGATCATAAAAAGATGAAACCGGACTGTGTGCTTCAAATGGTGCTGACGAATCATCACTGAGAACTGGGTCTATGAGAAACGAATGATGAAATTAACAGACTCAATTGTTTGTGTAACCATGAAGGCGGGTTCCTTCCTAGTCAGTTTTAGGTTTTAACATGGAGTTTAAATTTGTGGACTTAATATTGTTGTAAATAATGAGCATCTACACTGTCCCTTTTATTAAATCAAATCAAATCTAATAAATATATTAATTCTTTATAGAAAAAAAAAAAAAAAAAACTGGTAACATTTTTAAACTTACCATTTTGTTCTTCGTTTCCTTTACCAGTGCTGTCCACAGAAACATCTGGGGCTGAAGTTTGTGTTGAGTCAAGTAACAGGACAGGAGACATTAGATCCTCATCCTGTTTACGTTCCTGCAAATCCACCTCAGATACCACAAGCTTATCCTCTCTGGAGACTCTCTTTATGTCATGATCCAAATCACAGTGCTGGACTTTAACTGGGCTCTGATGTTCTGGCTTCTCAGCAGGATCTAAATGATGCCATGTCTCAATCATTGGCAATAACACAAGTGACGTTTAAAGCAATATTCTCAATCTGAACAACATTAGTCTCACCTTCATTAGGCTCGGAGGTCTGTTGAGGGTTGATCCTGACCTGAGATGCCAATTCTAGGTTGGATATGTGCTTAGCAAACTGAATGTGTTTCTCTGGAGTAATACTATCTTCTTGAGTACAAACTGAGGAACCATCAGAGGAACAGCTGTACAGATGACACCACAAAGCCAAGACGTTTTTAAAGACACTCTAGACAAACCCAGTCAATTGGAATCATCCACTTGTTTAATTGCCAGTGCGCACCTGACTGGAACAATCCTCTTCACCTCTGTCTGAGGTTCCCCAATCATGGCGTCTATAACAGCAGACTCACTAGGCTCTGAATCTTGATCAGTTATTTGAACTTTATTCTCAGAAATCTGAGATCCAGACTTTTCAAGCTTTGTTGTTCTTTCATTCACATCTGTAAAAGTCATTCGTTTGTACTTTTTTTTTTTTTGCTGAAAGTTAAGAGCTTAATTTAGGATTTTGATGTTAAATGTTGCACCTTTGTCTGATGGTGTGGTGTCAGGAACCTGAGGCTTCTCAAGGAAAGATGAAACATCCTGGTCCTCAGTCTTACTCGGTCTTGGAGAAGTTGCTTATTTAAAGAAGTGGTAGAGACAAATACGGAAATTAAAATGAGTTGACAGAAAGAAAGAAAGAAAGAAATAATGACAGAAAGAGACAGAAAAAAGAAAGACAAAGAAAGAAAGTGAATGAAGGAAGGCAAGAAAGAAATAATGAAAGAAAATAAGAAAGACAGAAGAAAGAAAATGAATGACAGAAAGAGACAGAAAAAAGAAATTGAAGGAAAGAAAGAAATAATAAAAGAAAAGACAGGAGAAAGAAAAAGAAAATGAATGACAGAAAGAGACAGAAAGAAAGGAAAGAAGGAAGGAAGGAAGGAAGGAAGAAAGAAAGAAAATAAGACAGAAGAATGACAGAAAGAGACAGAAAAAAGATAGATAGAAAGAAAATGAAGGTTTTATACAGCAATGAAACAACTGAATATAACAAAGGGTAATAACGTTTTTAATCTCACCAGCTGACGTCAAGGAAGGCAGATCTTCTGCTGTAGTTCTGGCATCATCCTGGACATTCAAGAAGAGAAAATTTACTGCAAGTCAGATATTGTGTGTTTGGCTTCACACACTGAAGTCACTCAACTCCTGAGACAGATTCCCTCACCGGAACATCCCAAGGGCCGTTTTCTTCTGGAGTAACGCTACACTCAGAAAGGCATTCATTCAGGGCGATCTTCACTTGGACTTCCACAGGACTGCTACACTGCAGCTGTGTGCAGTCACGGTTCAAAGATGCTGTATCCGGATTTGGAAAAGAACACAATACACACATTCAGTACAGAAAACCAAATACAGTGCTGCTGGGACAGGCAAGCGGACGGATTTCTTAGCTCATGGTTTATATACATCTAAAGCTCACTTTCTCTAAACTCTGTTGTTTGTACATCTAGAGGTCTGTGGAAAGTCTGTGCTGCCCGGCTTAGACAGGGTGTTGGCTTATTAAATCTCCTTCTTTCGGATAGGTTTTGTTGGGAAGAAATGGAGGCAGTGTCAGCTTCTTTTATTTCTGGGTCTTGAGAGATGCTCTTTTCTAGAGTAACGATAGAAGAGCCCTGTTCCTCAAGACCATCCGTATGCTCTCCCACCTGCAAACCACATCAACAGTCACTCTTAGCTGATTACTACTGGTTTACTCTACAACGCACAGAACAAACTCCTCCAGTACTGACATGATCGCCTCTGGGAGCCGTTGATTCCTCTGCAGCAGTTTGTGCTCGGATCCCTAGGTAGTGCTCCACTTCTTCATGAGACACCAACACAACTGGACTTTTCAGTAATGTCTGACCTTGAGGAGATATTAAAAGAAGCATTACACCCATTTCAACTATTTGTTGCACTCCATCAAAAAAGGTCATGTTTGGTATTAGATAAAGAGATCAGAAACATAAGGTGACCAAACGTCCTGTTTTCCCAGGACATGTCCTGTTTTCACGTCCTGTCCTGGCCGTCCTGCCTGTTTTTTATAAAGTGATGAAAATGTCCTGGTTTTCATTATTTTTCATTGGGCCATTACGTGTGTACTTTAAATTGACTGGCGCTTGCCTTTGCAGTTTGCACACAAAACATATGAAAACCGGCTTCGGCTTCGCCCCGTCTTGTTATAATCAGCGCGTTCCTCAATCCGCAGCGGCAAGCAGAGAGCACGTCAGATACGGTCAGATACAAAGGCCTGTGTGTGTGTGTGTGTGTGTGTGTGTGTGTGTGTGTGTGTGTGTGTGTATGTTCATCTCAGCCTCATTGGTCTGTCAATGTCAGAATATTTTAAATTACCAATCAAATCAAAGTAGGCGGACTTTACGTTCACAGAATTTTAGCAGCGACGCTTCAGTTTACGGTCAAGTGCGAGATGAGATGTAAGTAGCTAACAGCGAAAAAAAAAAAAAAAAAGCCCAGATGTAAATTCACAGATGATTTACAGAGAAAATTCCCATGTTTTCGTTTCGGTCGGGATCCGTGTAAAGCAGAATGCATGAACTGCAAAGCTGGCACGCACATGTCAGTGTCAAATAAAGGTGCTAGCGACATTATGGCCCACATAAAGAAAGTATAGGCTATGGGCCAGAGGTCTTCAATCCTGCTCCTGGAGGGCCACTGTCCTGCAAAGTTTAGTTCCAACCCTAATCAAACACACCTGAATCAGCTCATCAAGCACTTCAGAATCGCTTGAGTATTCAAAGGCATGTGTGCTGAAGCAGGTTGGAACTAAACTCTGCAGGACAGTGAATTGGAGCAGGATTGAAGACCTCTGCTATAGGCTATAGTATAGGCTTTTTTTTTTTTTTTTACTGAAATAGTGTAGTAGATCTTTTATTTTAGTAGTAGATTTTTAACCTATGCTATGGCCATGAAATGAAATAGTATCAAGTAAAATGTGTTAAAAGCTAAACTAAACTAAACAAAAAAAAATAAAAAAATAAATAAAAAAAATAAATAGTATTCTATTGTTGCGGGCCAAACATTGAATGGAAAGGATGTATTACTTTATGTATTAAAGTACAATAACATAGAGGTTGTGAATGCATTTGTCAAGTATTTTTTGATGCATTCACCCCAACCACGCCTCCCCAAACCACGCCCCCACCCATCAACCACGCCCCCGTCCTGTTTTCTGAAAACTAAAATATGGTCACCCTAAGAAACATACTAGGTAATATCATATATTTGCATTCAAATACACTACAGTTCAAAAGTTTGGGTTCAGTAAGATTTATTACAAATAAAAAAAACACTTATTCAGCAAGAATTATGTTACAAAGATGTATATTTTAAATAAATGCTGTTCTTTTGAACTTTCCATTAATCAAAGAATCCTGATTTTTTTTTTCACAATCAGAACAAATGTTTTTAACACCGATAATAATCAGCATATCAGAGTGATTTCTGAAGGATCATGTGACACTGAAGACTGGAGTAATGATGCTGAAAATTCAGCTTTGCCATCACATGAATAAATTACATTTTAAAATGTATGAAAATAGACAATACATTAATGGTAATAAGCAAGACAAATAAGTACACATTTCTACAAGACACACAGTAAGTGCTCAGTATCTTAATTGGTCTTATTACAAAAACATTAATATGAAAGTCAACTTACCATTTTCTTCAGATGAAGTCAAAAGCTCTGAATGATGCAAATTGCGACACTAAAAAACAAAAAAAAACAAAAAAGAGGTACTTTGTCTCTTCGGTACAGAGGTGATTATATAAATTAAATGAGTAGTTAAGTCTTTCTGTTGGTCACGTTATGTTCAAACCCTGAACATAACGTGACATTTTGATATAAAAACAAAAACAAATGTAGAATAACATTCCACATCAAAATACTGTATAACAAGAATATCTATGTTTTTTTTTATTTATGCACAATGCACCACATAATCAAATATCTATACATATAAAGATCAGTGCTATAAACATTATCCTCTGAGGTTTTAAAGCATTACAGAGCACAAAAAGGTCAACTTGTTGTGAGCAAAAATGCATTGAACATGATTATTGGCGTCATGTAAATGCAGGCCAAGCAGATTCACATCATGCTACACAAATGTATAGCCTCTCATTTTTCTTTTAATTACTGTAGGAATGCATTACTGATAATCAATGCAAATAGTGGAAACGCAATATTTGTTATTTGTTTTACCTCCTCCATGTCTTTAGAGTCTTGCATGACCACTTGATAAGGCATGGCAGTGCTGCTCATGTCCTCTGGTGATGTATCTGACCCAGTCTGACACTGGTCCATCCTTTCTCCTTCCGAAGCAGTCCGATTGTGCATGACCTTTTCCGCTCTCGTCTGCCGTCCAGGAGAACGTTTGGAAGAGCTTAGTGAAATCTCGAGACTGAGCTTCTCCCTGACACATGAGGTAATTGATGAAGATTTGTAATTACAGAACTGTTGAAAGAAAATCCCAAACTCTGATCTGGTCAAAATATAATAATTTTGCATACCCTTGATTCCCTTCAGCACAGAGGCCTGCTGTCGAGACTTCACTACCATCATCTGAAACAGTCAGATTGCGCTTCACCTTTTCCGCTCTTGCCTTCTGTCCAGGAGAACGTAGTGGGCTCTGAGAGGACTGTGGCTGGTCTTGGCTTTCAGATGAGCCGTGTGCATCTTTAAGCCTGTGAAGTTATATATATATATATATATTAATTCAAGAGATCACTGTGTAACACAAGTGATGAGAAAACCTCTTCTGAGGATTATTATGGAGAAATGAACCATTTACCTTGGAGGAGTTCTCTCCAGAACAACTACTGGCTGTTTCTGGAGCTGTTCTTCAGCAAGACAGATGATGTTGAACTATAAAAATCAAATGTTGAATAATGTTTCAGGATTATCCACATTAATGATCAATTCAAGTGATCACTAAAGAAAAGAATGTGTGCCCTTGTGTTAATAACATTTACTGGTGCTTTTACACTAGATCTCTGTTTAATGTAAAAAATGTGGTTTGTTTGGTAGATGTAACGGCAGTTTCATGCTGTTTTGTGTGCATAAAGTTTCTGTGTGGTAAATAAATCCATCTGCTTTGGGCTGTACCCGTTAAGGTTCGCCACCGCGGAATTATGAGCCTTCTTGAATCAACACTATCCATACAATGGAAGTTAATGGTCACCAAAACTAAATGGTTTCCAACATTATCCAAAATTTCTTCTTTTGGGTTTTACAGAAGATAGAATGTCATACAGGTTTTGGAATGACATTAATTTTTATTTTTGGGTGAATTATCCCTTTGAAACATCGTTTTATCCTGTGTGGTCCGATTCACCTTATTTTTCAACGTGGAAGTAAGCTATTTTCTGTGAATGTACAAGACTGATTCATTAGCTGACACCGGAAGCCAGACACATTAAATTTACAAATTGGAGAGCCGCTAAACGTGAACATTAAGGTGGTAAACAAACCAATGCGTACCTCTTGTGAAAAGAGACTAGCAGGTGTGGAATCAAACTCGAAAACATACCTCATTCTCAGCTTCTTTGCAACTTTCATCTTGAGGTTCTTCTACGTCTTTAATCTCTACGGTTGCTTTTGGCTGAGAACATTTTTTGGCTTTTCTTTTTGCCAAATTGGGCAAAGGCCTCTTCGAACGCTTGGAAGAGCTTTGTGAAATCTCCTCCTGAGTTGTGCTCTCAAGACTGAGCTTCTCCCTGACACATTATGAGACAATTGATGAAGATTTGTAATTAGAAAACTATTAAAAGAAAATCCCACACTCTGATTTTGGGAAGATAATTTTGCATACCATTGGTCCACTTCAGCATTGGGGGCTGCTGTCGAGACTTCACTACCATCAGCTCCCAGCTCAGATCCAGTACACTCTGTGTAGAACATAAAAATCAGATGAATTTCTCCAAGCAAATGTCAATTTTTAGAGTGTACATTAACATTGAAAAAAAAAAATCCTTAACCTTCCTTTGACGTTTTGCTCTTTTTAGTCTTCCGGTTTCCTTTTGTGGATTCCTCTTCCTTTGCACACTTGGAGCGTTTGCATTTTTTTGTTGGGATGGGAGACGCCTCATTGGGCTCCTCATTCACTGCGTAACTTTCTCCATCAGTAGGTTCTTCATTCCGTACTGTCAAGATTACAAAGAGCATTTTAAATATGTACACTACAGTTCAAAAGTTTGGGGTAAGATTTTAAAAAAAAATTCAGCAAGGACGCATTAAATTGATCATAAAAGACATTTATAATGGTACAAAATTTCTATTTAGAATAAATGCTGTTATTTCGAAAAAAAGGATCAAGGTTTCCACAAAAATATGAAGCAGTAGAACTGTATTTATACATTGATAATGAAAAATGCTTAGCAAATTAGAATGATTTCTGAAGGATCATGTGACACTGAAAATATTTTTAGTATATTATTATTTCCACAATAATATAGAAGGCTTCAGTTAACACACTGACTAAAAGCCGTTTTGATTTCAGGAGGTCTTTAACATAAGCTCAGTAAAGTCAAAGTGTGGAAAGAAAAAAAATCCTTAACCTTCCTTTGACGTTTTGCTCTTTTTAGTCTTCCGTTTTCCTTTTGTGGCTTCCTCCTCCTTTGCACATCCTTTGGAGCGTTTGCGTTTTTTAGTTGGGACGGGAGACGCCTCATTGTGCTCCTCATTCACTGCGTAACTTTCTCCATCAGTAGGTTCTTCATTTCGTACTGTGAAGTTTACAAAGAGTATTTTAAATATGTACACTACAGTTCAAAAGTTTGGAGCAAGATTCTACATTTTTGTCAGCAAGGACGCATTAAATTGATCACAAAAGACATTTATAAATGGTACATTTCCATTTAGAATAAATGCTGTTATTTCAAAGAAAAAAAAAAGGATCAAGGTTTCCACAAAAATATGAAGCAGTAGAACTGTATTTATACATTGATAACAATGAAAAATGTTTCTTCTCAGCAAATTAGAATGATTTCTGAAGGATCATGTGGCACTGAAGAATATTTTTAGTAGATTTCACAACAACGTCGAAGGCTTCACAGTTAACACACAGGGGGTCTTTAACGTAAGCTCAGTAAAGTCAAAGTAACAAACAAAAACCTTTAAGTTTCTTTTTGTTGCTCTTTTTCTGGCATTTTTCTTTGCCATCTCTTTTATCTTCCTGCTGCTCCTGGTCACCCTTTTTTGATTGTTTGCGTTTCTTTTTTGATACAGGCACACATGACTGATCTTCATTGTCTGCATTCACAGAGCTTCCCTCCACTTCAACTGAGCATTTGCCTGAAATGATAAATAGATTGAACTGTCATTCAGTTAATTATTATGCTCAGACACCGTATGGGATGTGAACCATCCTGCACTACAAATGACAGACAGCATGGACAAATCTGAATTGCAATTATGTGCAATCACATATAACGTTTTTGTAATAAACAGTGTGAAACCTTTTTTCGGTGTCTTGTTTTTCTTCCTTGGCTTGCACGTTTTCTCTTTTAGCTTAGTGTCTTTGGTGCGTTTACGCTTCTTGCTTGTGCTTGACGGCACATCAGCTTCATTCACATTACAGTCGTCCTGGTTTTCCTTTTCTAAATCAAAACAGACACTGTCCACACTGCACAATTCATCGTCATCATCATTAATGGAGTCTTCAACCTCAAGCGGTTTGGCTTTTTTACCACCTGGTTGAAGAGAAGGTGTTCAGAGTAAATTAAATAAATAAATAAAATAAACAGTGTGACACACAAACACACACACAAATAGAGTGTCAATCAAAAGATCCGAAGCCACCACTCCTGAGCACAATACCTTTGCCTTTTTTTTCTTTACTGGATTTCACAACCAGTTTTATGGATTTGCCTTTTTGTTTGTCTTTAGCCAAGATCCTCTTCAGCAGGAAACTGAAAAACTCGCTATCAAATGGCCGCTTGTTTCCTAAATAATTGAAATGTCAGACCAAGGATTGTACAGTAGATTTTTAACAAACACTACAGACAGACAGACAGACAGACAGACAGACAGACAGAATGTGATTTCTGGATGCATTTGAGTAAAAAGTACAAAAGACTCACTGAATGCATTATCCACTCGCCATGCATTCGCTCTCTCCTCCTTCTTAAATTTTCTCTATGAAAAACAGAAAGACAAAAACACCCAAACGGATAAATTCTCAAAGGTATTACATTTATACACAGGGTAATGTCTGTGAGATGAAGATATTTGTTGTGATTAGGGCTGGTACCTTAATTTCTGCTCTGCTACGGTGAGTCAACAGCTGAGCAATCATGGAGAAATCCGTTCCCACCATACTGATGGCCAAATAGAACATATCTGTCTCTGAAACACACACATAAAAATTTTAAGATGCTCTTAAGGGGTTTCTTCATGTAAGTGAATGCACCAATTAAGTATTGATCATTTAGCATTAAACCTACATTCATGCTTGACATGAGCAAACCGCAAATCTCATGTTCCTACACAATCATAAGCCAACAGATGCAACATTTAGTATTCCTACCTCTGACAGACCAGCTCTTCACATAGTTATTTTTCCTGAAACTTGAGTATGTTGTAGAAGAGCCTCGCTCAAACAGCGGATTTGCATTCTCAACAATTGTATCAGACGTCCTCTGAACACGCACTGTCAAACTGAACACAATCAATCCGTAATTACTAACAATTATGCATTATATATGATGAAACATATGGGGCTCTTCATGTGTTACTGGACATGCTAAATGGCATCTTTACATCTGTAACCCTGCACTGAACATGTAAAGTAAAATTGTCTCTATTAATAAGGATTGGCTGGACTGTACATCTGAAAAGCATTTGGAGAATTGAAAGTAAGCAATTCCACTTTCAACAAACAAACTAACATCAATCAATTCAAAATGAATGCTGTTGTGAAAGGGTTCCTGGTTACACTTTAATTTAAGGCGTCTTAATTACAGTGTACATTTTATTACCAAGTAATATCAATTAACAACTTGTACTTACAGATTAGGGTCAGGACTTGGTTTAGGGTTAGTTGCATGTAGTTATGTATCATTTACTGTTATTATCAAAGACACTAAAATAAAGTGTTACCAGTTTCCCTTATTAGGGACTGGATTTTACTGATTCTTTCAGACCACCATACCTTTCTTCATCTAAAATCAGTGAGCCGTCCTCTGCCACCCTGACTTTGGGAACCAGCATATCGTCATCAGCATCATCATCATTGTCCTCATCTTCTTCTGCTATATTTTTCTGCACACTGAGACACAAAACCCTGACATTATCTTGAAAGACATTAATCAAGACAACATGCAAATTAAAACTAAATATTTATGAAGTATTGCCGAAAAACAAAAAAAGCAATACAGGTTTCATTTCACTTACATAGGAGACGATGGAGCAATGGTCTGTGCTTGAGTCTCCTCTGTGGAAAGGGAGGAGCTGTTCATGTAATGAAGAGACAACCAATGACACACAAGGCATTTGAGATGTAAACACACACAATAACATCAATATCCACCATACCCACAGCTTTCAGCATTATAATATCCAAGTTATCCTGATCATAATTAGCACATAAGCAGAAAGAAAGCAAAGTGATGTATTATCTTAGGGTAAACTTACGTCATAGGATTTGACTCTGGCAGGTAATAAATGAAGTCAGCTAAGGACATTTTGTCACGATCCAGCTCAATACAATGCTCTTGCTTGTGCCGTCTACTCTTCTTCTCCTTTGAGTTGCCAAAAAAAAAAAGTTTGCATATAAGAATTTAAGATTTTCATTTTCATTTGTACTTGCTTCATGGAAATTTGTTAAAGAGTTTTTGATTGTTTTTGATGGATTTCTTATTTTCTAACGGTTGTGAAAAGCTTAAATGTGGCATTTCCCCGGTCCAAATGTGTTTCATTGATTTAATATTGACTTTACCGTTCTTTCTTTCCTCTTCTCCAGCTTCATCAGTTCTTTCAATTTGAGGGCTCTCAAGACCCGCTGCTTGTCTGAGAACATTTTGTTCCTGAGGGGAGAGTCTGGTCCATCAACACGTGACATCTTCACATACGGTGAGAGTGTGCATGAAGCTGGAGTGGCTCCTCCTTGGGGCCCAAAATCTTCGTTTGGGATTTTTTTAGGGGTTTGGTGGGGCTCTTGTTGAGACGGTGGAGATGATGGAGATTCTGGACAGCCAGAGGTGGATGGAAGACATGGTGAGGATGGAGGGCAGTTGGCTTCTGTAGTGGCATCGGAGTTTTGAGAATTGTCTCTGCTGATAGCAACTGGGACGGGGGACTGAGGAAAGGCTGCCTGGACAGGTGATGATGTATTGGATGGCCCTGATAGAAGGGAAGCAGTCTTTCCAGTAGATGGAGGAGGAGCAGAGCGGACTTTGGGTCTGGCCAGGTTTGGTGTGGCAGATAATCTACTCCTCCTCTGAAGCGCTGTAGTTGCAGGTGTGTTGGCGCTAGATGGCGCTCCATTACTGTCAATGAAAAAAAAAGAAAAGAACTTTGAGAAGCTTTTGAATCTCAAGTTTTGATCAAATCAGACTCAAGCACAGCTGCAATTTAACTACATTTTAGAGTAGGTTAGGCAGTCATGTTAATTCATAAATAAGACACTACAAAAAAGGCAAAAAAAAATTTAAATAAAATAAAACTTCCACATATTTACATTCTTGTGCTTGGCTGACAGTTGTCTGTTTTCCCCCTTCAAAGTAGCTAGCTAATAAATATCTGAAATCTCAAAGTTCACATTCATATGCAGCACCAACGCAATAGTTAGAAACACAGCAAGATAAATCTAGATTATGATAAGAAAAACAGAAAGATGAGTTGAGGATTATGATGAAACCCGAAAGAACCAAAACACAGAAGAATAAGGATTAACTGAATTAACAGAATAAGATAAACATCAAACAGTGCTATTTCATAACTATATATTCTTATGGTATTCATTAATATTTTTCAGCTTTTAGCTAATTTTGTTTTATTTCAGTTTAGTTTTAGTACTTTCAATTTAACTTAAACTTACTTTAGTAGTCAAAGCAACATTTTCATTTAATATTTTAATTTTAAATCAACAGAAGCTATTTTTAATGGACTGAGTCAACAATAACAACACTGACATCAGACAGCACAATATCACTGCTATAAAAGTCCTGCTGTATATTGAAATCATTCTGGATTCTGTACAGGAATTATTTAGCTAAAGTGCCTTAAGAGCAGCTTAACCCTCAAAACTCCACTGTAATAAAATTGCAACACTTGCTTTAACCAATTAAATAAAAGCCTTTTTTAAATATTCACAACAGTAGTTTTGATCACTAAACTATAGCAGCACAGTTTAATCAGGCAAAAATACACAACATTGTTACTTTTGAATGGTAGTTATATAATCATATGTTCAATGTAATGCCTACACCGTTTGCAGGTAGAAGATTGTGCAAATTCACCCCAACGTATATATTTTTTAAAGCAAGGTTATTTTTTATTTTTTTATTTTATTTTTTTAATAACCAGACTTCCTAAAAATGGTTCGAAGGAGAAAAAATAGATATATTTTTGAAAAATCTCTGGATGCTTTCAGGGGTGTGCTGCTTACGTGTTAAGTGATGCTTTCTCTGAGGGCGAGCCGGGAACATTTCCATCTCCTGTCGCCACAGCAGACTCTCTCACGTCCAGCTGAGACTGTGGAGGTGACGGTGTTTGCTGGGTGTCGTCAACAGCTGTGGACTTTTGGGAACTCTTGTCCTCTGCACCTGGCGCCACACCTCGACCCCCTGGCCTGACATTAGGCTTAATACTAATTCTTGCTCTTCGCATCCTCGTCAGATCACTGTGGTAAGATCAAGTCATGTATACGGTTGCATGTCATAAACACGTCCATATAAAGATGATGTGTCACGTGACTGAGTTCAAGCTGCCCTCAATTGCATCAGGACAAACCCTACATGATAAAGATTAAAACCGTGTCATGTGGTCAAGACTGACTGATCGATATGGTGTTGGCCATCTCTTGCGTGGCTGCTAGCCAAGTTGTGACTGCCTAATAAATGTATCTCTAAACCGTGGTCTTTATATTTTGCTCACTGAGTAAATTATAAATACCAATAGTGGTTGAGATTAAAAATATGAAAGGGACAACTCTGAATTGTTATAAATCTAAATCTTAGATTGGCCACGTTATGCTCGACGGACGCCTCAGATTCCCGCATGCCTCAGTGTGGTGTCCACACTCATTTCCCATTGCCTGCTGACAGACATTTAGAAGCTAAATTACCAGCGATAACACGGTAAATGTGTAATGACAACAGAAAAGCAACACGCCTTACTTCAGTTCAAATCACAGTGTAACCCTGTCAATGTGATTGCCGCGGTTAAAATGGTAAAATGCCGTTTCTGCCGGTCGCATGGTTCCCCTGCAGTAACTTTCCTTGCGCACCGGCCGGTCTGGACACCACCACGCCACTCGACACCTCTCATTCAGCGAAAGGCATTGTGGGTCTTTGTAGTTTTACCATAACGCTCTTCGCCTGGTTTCTCTCGCTATAAACTACATTACCCAGCAGCTTCAGAAAGTCAGCTGTGACTGATAGTACACACGTGGAGAGCAAAACTCTGACTGAAGGCATGAGCACATGCAATGCTATGAAATTAAAATGATAAACTAAAAATAATGTAAGCCCATTTTTAAAAATGCTTTAACATCTAAAGCATGTTACAGTGTTTCTTCCTTACTCTTGATGTAGGCTACTTAACATTATTTTCTCAAGAGATAACCTTACTAGCCAGTTTTAGAATAGCATAGCATATTACTCTTACTACTTCCTCAGTTTGTAGTATGTGCACATTATGAAAACAAAAAAAATCTATTAATGAAATTCAAATGAGCTGCTATATACCTAAAGTGTGCTTTTTAATGATAGTAGTGCTAGTATGTACTATTGAATGTTAAAGGGATCCTAATGCAATTTTCACAATATGTAAAAATAAGTCTCTGATGTCCCCAGTGTGTATGTGAAGTTTTAGTTCAAAATACCTCACAGATATTTTTTATAGTAAATTAAAATTGTCACTTTTTGAGGGTGAGCAAAAACCGGTGCCATTTTTGTGTGTCCCTTTAAATGCAAATGAGCTGCTGCTCCCGACACAGAGGGTGGAGCTTCAAGAGCAGCTCCTATTACCTTACATAACAGACACGCACTGAAAATTTCAAAAACTTTTAGCCTTTTATGTTCAAACCAGAGTCAGACAAAGATGGAGAGACTTAAGAAGAAGTGACAACATGTAGAATGCAACAGGACATTTCTGAATGGTTAGTTGATGAATTTATGTATCTGACGTGGAGTTATGGTGCGTTCAAGTCCTCCTGGGAAGTTCGTACTTAAGATGTGGAAAGTCGTTTTTACGACAGAAGGTGCGTTCAAGTCACTTTTGTCGGAGTAAGATGGCGGTGTACTTTCTCTTAATTAATTACACAAAAATACAGCAAGGTTCTTAAACTCTATAGTTCTAGGAAATGAAGAACAAAGATTTGCATAAGATGTGCAATTGCTTTTTATGTTTTTAGTTAATTTATGAAGCCACTGCAAACTTTATTGTTACATATTACATTGTTATTTTATAATGCTATCATATTCTGTGCAGGCAATTAGCTTACTTCGCTGTAAATAGAAAAGCCTGACAATATCACAGCTAAATACCTTGATGTATTGTGGTATTCCACCATGTTTCTCACTGACACGCCCCCAACTCATAAAGATCGGGACTTAAAGAAAATCCCGAGCTCCCCACTCGTATTTACGATATTGTGGTGGCGTTCATGTGCGTTCAAATCGTAAATATGATCTGTGTGATCTAAGCACATCGATGAGTGCCCACTACTGGAAGAACATTTGAAATAGGCTGAATTGGAACGTGCTAAGCGCTTGATTACTTAGAATCCACTATGGGGTTGATTTATTATTATTATTTTCCCTTACGAAATTGTATATAGGGGAGAGTGGGGTAAAGTGAGACATTTTTTACATTCGTTCCCCTCTAAGCAAGCTAAAATGATATATCAGTCAAATTTACACATTTCCCATTAATTTAGGATGTTTCCTAGCAATGGAAATTATTAGAATGTATTCAGGACGAAGGGCAGTGAAAATATGATTGTTTTTAAAAAAGTGGTCTTGTGTCTCACTTTACCCCAGCTTAGGGGTAAACTGAGACAGACCAGAGAAATCAAGGGGGTAAAGTGAACCAGCTGGGGGTAAACTGATCCACTTACTTTTTCCACTCTGAAACTTCCATAACAACACATGTTGAAACAGTAAGAATCTTGACAGCTAGCTTGACAACCACACATTCCAGAACTAATGTCAGACTAGTAACAGAATCATGGAGATTGGTCAATTAAGCACATTTTTTGATGACCCACCGGTGTGCATCCAAGTGAAGGTGCAAAGCCCTTGGCGTGATAAGGGTGAATGGCACACTGGAGGAAATTCCACCTAAAAAAAAAAAGAGCTATGTCCAAATTATTGTGATACATTTGGAAAACTCAATGCTGTCAGACCTCCCCTGGCCAGCCCAGGGAGAGTGGCCCGTCCTGAGCCAGATTCGGATTTGTCCGCCACCGCTGGAGCTCCGTCTGGAGCAAAGTCAGTCCTAAAACGGACCTTTGGGTCTTTGTGGAGGAGGGACAAAGCTCCACTCGGACAAGGAACATGGACCAGAGAACCGTGGTGGTCAGACCGGGTGGGGAAACCGCCTGACCCAGCCCAGAGAAAGTGCACTTTGTGCGGGCGAGACTTCCAGTAAATAGGATCTGGTTTGGACACCCAGTCCCTCGGTGCCAGGGTGTGCACACCGGTGAATGTGCACCATCCTGGGTGAGCTAGGGGTGAAAGAAACACTGAAGGATATTCCTCCTCGTAAAAATGTCCAAAAATATCTTGTATTTGAAGAAGAGCTCCATGCTTGCGGACCTCCCGGGCCGGCCCCAGGGAGGGTGGGTCATCTCTGGTCAAAGTCAGATCCGTACACCTGCTGGCGCTCCTGCTGGAGCAATGACGGTCCAAACACGGATGCTCGGGGTGTTGTAGAGGAGGAAGACGACACTCTTATCGGACTAGGTAATGGAAAACAGGCGCCTTCGGGTTGCCTGGGGCCCAGAGGAGCGCACCCTCTCATTCGGGCCGTCAGGTTTTCTTCCTGGTGTATTGCCTTGGCATTATGGCTTTTCTACTATGTTTATGACATTAAAAATAAAACATATGTCATGTAATATTACATTAAAATATGTTTAAGACTAAACTTAACTTGTGCCTCATGTCTCACTTTACCCCACAGCATTTGTCTCACTTTACCCCACCGCCACATTTTAGAAAAAAACGATCTCTCTTAGCAATTCAGGCTTATCTTCAGCTAGCATCATCACATGGTTTTATATGTTGGTAGTTCATCAACATGTATGACATAAGTTTTTCTACCTGAATCAATTTGCTTTGGCACAACAGTTGATTAAGTTGACAGCAAGAAAATTTACTTTTACATGCATAAAAAATATTTTTGTGAAAAAAACATGCTTACTACAGCACCATTTTCTTCATGGCCAAGGTGAAATGAAAGGGGCTTGAAAACATAATGGTCAAATGACCAAAATTGTGTTCCGTTGCCTAGATATAGGGGGTGTCTCACATTACCCGATGTCTCACATTACCCCGTTCTCCCCTAGGTGTGATTGAGTTTTTATTTTATTTAAAAAACATAATTAATATATCATAGAGTTGTTTGTGGTGGGATAAATTAAACGCAATATGCGTTGACGTCACAATCATGTTGCATTGTGGTATATGGAGCTGCCTGAAGTGTAGGCTACATATGAAGTAGACTCGCTCCCTCTGTCAAAATCGAGGGAGCTTGGGTCTGTCCATATAAACTTCCCTCGTCCACTTCACGAAGTGGACCACACTTCAAAATGGCGGAAGGGATTCCCCCGAGGGGAAGTGCTTAGGGAAGTTCGCAAGTGCATGTCTAAAAGTGGACTGGAACGCAGCCCGGTTCGACTTGCTCTGATGTCATGCTGACGTATGTCAAAAAACTCTCGAATCGGATTCTGCAGTCGAGCGCAGTTGCTTCACTGACTGCGCTGATCAAAGGCACAATGGGAAACGACTTGCTGACAACACAGCTTTATGCTCACTGGTTTAAACAACCGTGATGCATTGTTCTCTTTTAAAATGTCTGAATTTAAATGTCTGATATCGTGCCAAACACTGAGCAACTGCCATGCTTCGCTTGTTTGCAAGCCATGATGTCTCTCGAGGAAAAAACAATATCGTGCTCGCACGGTCGTAGCTCATTTTCTCATGGGCGGGCCAAGTTCTCTGGGCGGGCAAAGCAGAGAAAGGGGAGTTAACATTTCCCCGTATGACGACATATAGGCTGCGTTCGAAACCGCATACTTCCCTACTATTTAGTATGGGAAAAAGAGTAGGCGAGCGAAAAAGTATGTACGAATCCAAAAGAGTAGGCGAGAATTACCTGGGTGACGTACTAATTATCGCGAGATTCGGACTTAAGTGCGTTCGAATATGCCTACTTTCCTACTATATAGTAGGCGAAAACAGTACGTGAAGGAAGCAGTACGTTCGAAACATCAGCATTCATAAAAGAGTAGGCGAGAAGTTCCCGGATGGCTTACTCGCTTCCGCCCAGATTTTTGAGTGTTCAACGATGGATACTCTTCTATCCCATGAGGCCACGCGAGAGGATACGTCATAAAAAAGAAGAAGGAGGACAGGTCATTGTCATGACTGAACAGACAGGAAACAGTTGCAGGTACTCAAAAGTGTTTAATATCTCAATAAAGTCAGAAACAGTACAGGAACAAAGAAGGGCGGCGACTCAGGCTCGTGCAGGGACTTTCCGATGGTCTGTGGTGCTCTGGTGCTGTGAAAGTGCAGAATCCCGATCCCGGTGTTTGAGTGCGGTGAATCCAGTGACGAGGAACAAGACGGCGAGAAGACAAGGCAGGCGAACACGGACACGGACACGGCAAACTTCACGGGAAACACAGACACGGCAACACAGGACCTCAACAAACAATCCGACACTGGAACAGAGAATGGTGTGAGTATATATAGGCAATGGGAATGAACAGCAGCTGTGAACAGTGATTGTGATGATGATGATCAGCTGGAGCGCTGACAGACACGTGAGCGGGACAACGCCCACTCACACATAAACACAACGACACGAGACAAGAAAGAAACAATGCATTCAACAACCGTGACAGTACCCCCTCCTCTAGGAACGCCTCACGGCGTTCCCAGACTCCCTTACCTGTCGATTGTAATCATCGATAAGAGAGTGATCCAGGATGTCACGAGCCGGAACCCAACTTCTCTCCTCCGGACCGTAACCTTCCCAGTCCACCAGGTACTGGAATCCGCGTCCCCTCCGCCTAGAGTCCATAATGCGACGGACCGAATAGGATGGTTCCCCATCTACGAGTCGCGGCGGTGGGGGAACCGGGACAGGCGGATTAATGCGGGAAAAAAAAACGGGTTTAATTTTGGACACGTGGAATACCGGATGAATTCTCCTGTACACTGGAGGGAGGTTGAGGCGGACTGCCACCGGACTAACAATTTTGGTGACAGAAAACGGGCCAATGAATTTAGGAGCCAGTTTATTGGATACGGAGCGGAGCGGAATGTTCTTAGTAGAAAGCCACACTTTGGAACCGACGACATATACGGGAGGCCTAGACCGGTGGCGATCGGCTTTGGCCTTGGTGCGCGCCCGCACACGGAGGAGAGTCTCACGGGCTCTTGTCCATGTGCGGTGACACCTCTGGACGAAGGCGTGAGCGGAGGGGACCGCGACTTCGGATTCCAGACTAGAAAAGACCGGTGGCTGGTATCCTATACTACACTCAAAAGGAGATAGGCCCGTAGCTGACACTGGCAACGAATTGTGGGCGTACTCCACCATAGGCAGTTGCTGACTCCAGGAGGAAGGATTCCTGGCAGCCGTACATCGCAAGGTTCTCTCCAGGTCTTGGTTGGCTCTCTCAGTTTGACCATTGCTCTGAGGGTGAAACCCGGAAGACAGACTGACCGTCGCCCCCAGTAACTTACAAAACTCTCGCCAAAATTTGGACACAAATTGGGGACCCCTGTCGGAAACCACGTCTGTCGGGAGGCCATGTAACCGAAAGACGTGATTAACGACTGCAACCGCTGTCTCCTTGGCTGAGGGTAATTTGGGCAAGGGAACAAAGTGGGCTGCCTTCGAGAATCGGTCCACCACGGTTAAAACTACCGTGTTACCCTGGGAGGGTGGGAGGGCGGTAACAAAATCTAGAGCGATATGGGACCAGGGTCTCGAAGGCACCGACAGCGGTTGGAGTAACCCATCTGGGGGTCGATTGGAAGACTTACCAATAGCACAAACTGAGCAAGCCAAAACAAAATCGTGAACGTCGCGAGCCATAAGCGGCCACCAGAATCGTTGTCTGACCAAATAGAGGGTGCGAGTAACTCCTGGATGACAGGCTAGACTAGAACAATGGCCCCATCGAATAACGTCTGGACGTAGTTTCTCCGGCACAAATAAGCGGTTCGGTGGGCACCGGATCGGAGGCGTTACCCCTTCTAGAGCCTTCTTGACTCTCGATTCGACCTCCCAAGTGAGCGTAGAGATAATTAGGGTCTCAGGAAAAATACGCTCGGGAGTAGGTGCGTGTTCGGATCGATCAAAAATACGGGACAAAGAATCGGGTTTGATGTTTTTGGAACCCGGACGATACGAGAGGGTAAAATCAAATCGGCCGAAAAAAAGTGCCCACCGCGCCTGCCTGGAGTTCAACCTTTTAGCGGATCTAATGTACTCCAGATTCTTATGATCCGTCCAGACGATAAAGGGTACCCCGGACCCTTCTAACCAATGACGCCATTCTTCCAAGGCTAACTTGACCGCCAACAACTCCCTGTTGCCAATGTCGTAATTTTGTTCAGCTGGTGATAAGCGATGGGATAAAAACGCGCATGGATGCATCTTGTTGTCTGAAGGTGAGCGTTGGGAAAGAACTGCGCCTACCCCCACCTCTGACGCGTCGACCTCCACCACAAACTGACGTGAGGAATCAGGGGCGATTAAGATAGGAGCCGAAACGAAGCGGCTCTTGAGGTTGGTAAAAGCAGTCTCAGCTGCTTCCGACCACCTGAACGCAGTTCGGGGGGAGGTCAAGGCAGTCAGAGGTGCGGCTAGTTGGCTAAAGTTACGAATAAAACGCCGGTAGAAATTGGCGAACCCCAGAAACCTCTGTAGGGCCTTACGGGAATCTGGGTTTGGCCACTCTACCACAGCCTTAACTTTGTCAGGATCCATACGCATACCCTCAGCCGACACGATGTGTCCTAAGAAAGGGACCGACTGTGCATGAAAAGCGCATTTCTCCGCCTTGACAAAAAGCCCATTCTCTAGCAACCTTTGGAGAACTCGTCGGACGTGCTGCACGTGTTCCTGGAGAGACGAGGAAAAAATCAGAATGTCATCCAGGTAAACATAAATAAACTGATCGATCATGTCTCGCAGCACGTCATTGACGAGTGCTTGGAAGACTGCGGGACTGTTGGACAAACCGAAAGGCATGACCAAGTATTCAAAGTGCCCCCTAGGGGTGTTGAAGGCAGTCTTCCACTCATCCCCCTTCCTGATACGAACCAAATGATAAGCATTACGTAAGTCCAGTTTTGTGAAGATGGATGCTCCCTGCAACCTCTCGAAGGCTGAAGACATCAACGGCAAAGGATAAGTATTCTTTACCGTGATGTTGTTCAACCCCCGGTAATCAATACAAGGTCGCAGCGATCCATCCTTCTTCCCCACAAAAAAGAACCCCGCCCCCGCTGGAGATGAGGAAGGTTGGATGAACCCGGATGCTAGAGAATCAGAAATATATTTCTCCATAGCCTCCCTCTCCGGAACCGAGAGTGAATAAATCTTGCCTTTAGGCGGAGACTTACCTGACAGTAAATCTATAGCACAGTCGTAGGGACGGTGCGGAGGAAGAGAAGCAGCCCTTGACTTACTGAACACTTCCCTCAGGTCACGGTACTCCGCGGGCACGTTTGATAAATCCACTGCTTCCTCCTGCAATACAGGAACAGAGACAACAGAACAGGCAGACACAAGACAAGAACTATGACATTCAGTGCTCCAGGCTGATATGGTTCTTTGTTTCCAGTCAATGCGGGGGTTGTGTTTCTTGAGCCAGGGGTGACCCAATACAATGGGGGTGTGATGGGAGTCCGTGATGTAGAATGATATTGTCTCTGCGTGATTTCCTGAGATGATGAGTGTAATGTTCTCGGTGGCCTGGGAGATGGTGGGTAGTGACTGTCCATTGAGTGCATGTACGGTGATGCTCTGGGGGAGTGTTCTGAGTGGGATTTGAAGCTGAAGTGCAAAGGTGCGATCCATAAAATTACCTTCGGCCCCGGAGTCCACCAGTGCGGTGCAGTGATGATCGTGGACAGACCATCTAAGTCTTCCCGGGAGGATGGTGGATGTAGATGAGGACTTTTCGGCGGAGATCCCACCCGATAGTAGCCTCATGCTTACTATCGGGCTTGGCCTTTTACCGGGCAGTTGTTGGCAAAGTGTCCCGCTCCCCCGCAGTACAGGCAAAGGCCAAGGGATCTCCGCCTCTCCCTCTCCTCCCGGGAAAGCCGAGCTCGACCCACCTGCATGGGCTCGGGATCGGAGGGACCGACCGCGTCCATGCCGCTGGACCGCTGATGTTCCACCCCCCCACGAGGCAGGCTGGGTGGAGCGCGTGGTCCGACCCGGGCAAGTCGGGCGTCCACCCTCAGAGCCAGATCGATAAGTCCATTCAGTGAGGGGGGTAGGTCCAGGGCGTAGATCTCCCTCTGGACGCGGTCGGCCAGCCCATGCAGGAACCTATCCCACTGCGCTTCCTCGTTCCAGCGACACTCGGCCGCCAGGGTCTTAAACTCAATGGCATAATCGGAAACCGATCGATCTTGCTGACGTAGATCTGATAAGACCCTGGCAGCCTCTCTCCCCGCGACCGCGCGGTCGAAAACTCTCCTCATCTCCGAGGAGAGCTCCTGGAACGAGGAACAGCATGGTTCTTGATTCTCCCACACCGCCGTCCCCCATAGTGCCGCTCTCCCAGTCAGTAGTGTCAGAACGAATGCCACCTTCGTCTCCTCTCTCTCGAATGTCCGTGGCTGGAGAGCAAAATGCATGCTGCATCGAGTCAAAAACGGCCGGCAAAAGTTAGGCTCACCAGAGTAAGGCTCAGGAGTCGGAAGGCGTGGTTCCGACTGGGAGGCGGGCATCGGTGGTGTGGGAGGGACGGGCGGTGCGGCTGGCGCAGCGGGAGGTTGCAGCTGTTGAAAACGCTGGGTCAGCTCGGACACCTGCGTGACGAGAGCCTGAATCGCGCGCGCCGCATCCCCTTGATGACGGTCCTGAGCGTCCATCCTTTGAATACTTGCACGAACAAAGTCATCCATAGTTGCTGCGGCGCCACCTGCTGCTTCCATCGTCTGGTCGGATTGTTCTGTCATGACTGAACAGACAGGAAACAGTTGCAGGTACTCAAAAGTGTTTAATATCTCAATAAAGTCAGAAACAGTACAGGAACAAAGAAGGGCGGCGACTCAGGCTCGTGCAGGGACTTTCCGATGGTCTGTGGTGCTCTGGTGCTGTGAAAGTGCAGAATCCCGATCCCGGTGTTTGAGTGCGGTGAATCCAGTGACGAGGAACAAGACGGCGAGAAGACAAGGCAGGCGAACACGGACACGGACACGGCAAACTTCACGGGAAACACAGACACGGCAACACAGGACCTCAACAAACAATCCGACACTGGAACAGAGAATGGTGTGAGTATATATAGGCAATGGGAATGAACAGCAGCTGTGAACAGTGATTGTGATGATGATGATCAGCTGGAGCGCTGACAGACACGTGAGCGGGACAACGCCCACTCACACATAAACACAACGACACGAGACAAGAAAGAAACAATGCATTCAACAACCGTGACAGTCATACTCGAACGTGACGGAAAGGATGACTGACGAGACTGTTTTCAAATGTGAGTATTACAAATCAAATGATCGCATGTGTTGAACTACTGTACAGTAAACTGTTGAAGATGTAAAGACGCTATGTGTGATTTTGCTGTAAATCACATTTTATTATGTATAGCTAACAGAGAAGCTCCAGTAAGGACACATACGTCTCCAAAGTGGATTTGCATACATTTTAAACCGTATACATCTTAAATACAATTACTAAATGTCTATTTAATATCTGGCAAGAAACTCTTCTATAAGAATTGCAGATTACTATATGAAATAGGCATCTGAGTGATGTATGTGTGCTATTATGTAGAACAAACCTATAAAGTAACTAAACATAAGTTATCTATTTTATTTGTCCATTAGTAGGCTACTGTTGATAAATTAAGGAACATTTATGTAGGATAAAAAGTTAAAACAACCTCAACATGTAAATGTAGTGTTGAGCTCATAAATCACAGAGGTAATGTGAATCTTGTCTGGATGTTACAGGGACAGATGAACAGATGTGTGTTTATCCGGTGGAGAGTGGCTCATCAAGCTGAATGCTGCCATCAAAGGCTTTGTGACATTACAGAAATGAATAACAACAACTATTTAAATATTAAGTTGTAGTTTATTTTAATTATTGTAATTTCAAACAGAGCTATTACAGCACTTTTCTGATTCTTGATTTCTATGCATTTGCTGCACAGCTTTTGTGGTGGAGCAGGACCTGCAAGAAAAGATGATGGCGGCATTTGTGGAAAAAAGCGTTTTTGTCTTCTAAATAATACTGAAATCAAATGACATTGTGCTGTTAAAATGACTGCTTTTGTGTTATGTTTGTGTATTTTGTAGGATCTGAAATGCCAGCAGACTGGTGTGAGCACTGAGGATGAAGAGCACAGAGCTGAATCCTGGAGATGGTGCCATGGATGAGACCCTCCATCACTCCACCTGCCCTTACGAGACCCTCCACCTGCCCTCATGAGACCCACCATCACTCCACCAGCCGTTATGAGAACCTCCATCACTCCACCTGCCCTTACGAGACCCTCCATAACTCCACCTGCCCTTACGAGACCCACCATCACTCCACCTGCCCTTATGAGAACCTCCACCTGCCCTCATGAGACCCACCATCACTCCACCTGCTCTTATGAGACCCACCATCACTCCACCAGCCGTTATGAGAACCTCCATCACTCCACCTGCCCTTACGAGACCCTCCATCACTCCACCTGCCCTTACGAGACCCACCATCACTCCACCTGCCCTTATGAGAACCTCCACCTGCCCTCATGAGACCCACCATCACTCCACCTGCTCTTATGAGACCCACCATCACTCCACCAGCCCTTATGAGACCCACCATCACTCCACCTGCCCTCATGAGACCCACCATCACTCCACCTGCCCTTATTGCCTCAGATTGTGAAGCACAACACATCACGCAACAACCTCAGGCACGAAGGCACGGCTCACCTCTGGCGGTCAGCTGATTCATCAGAGCCGCAGAATGGGCACCGCTGTGTTGAGATGGCAGAAGGATGTGGGGTTCAGCGCCTGTAGCCTACATACATGATTGTAGTTTGAATAAAGCTTTGTTTCATGTGTTGACTTGTATATGCATTTGTTTATTGTGTGATGGTGACTTTGATTCATTCTTTTACTAATTTATTAATATTTCTCATTGTTGTCAGTAAATAAAATACAATTAATTAATGCTTTATTTATTGTTTGAATGAAAATGTAGATGTTCACTATATACACATCTAGAGTGTATTCATGCAAAGCTATTTCATATGACATACATGACATTTTGTTTGTTTTATTGAATTATATAATTTACAGTAAAAAGTAATATAATTAATTGATCAGCATTTATCGTTGTTATTATTGTATGTTTTGGGCTGGGATAGCAATGCAATTCATTCTGGGGTAATATTAATTTTTAATAAAGATACTTACATTTTTCGAGTATAAAATCAACAGTTTTCTCCAAAGGTGAATCTCCCTTTGTGCAGACATTACAAACGCTGAGGAAAACCGTTCTAGGTAGGGCTGTCGAGTAAATGTGAGATAAATGTATGTATGTATATGTATGTATGTATTTATACATATATATATATATATATATATATATATATATATATATATATATATATATATATATATATATATATATCATGGGTTTGCAAACATATTATGAGATTTTATACACAGGAAAAAACCTATAAGGTTGAATATCAATATATATTTTCTTAAATGATTAATTATATAATACATTTTAAAAAATGCATTTTCTGTTATTTATAGGCCTGAGGGATGAAACGAGAGTTAAATTTAATAAGAAAAAGAGGAAAACAAACCAGTAAGCCACTTTTGCTTATGGATGAAAATGTTTGGATATAAAATAGCTAAAGAAATTAACAACATATTCAAGATATGACAATTTTGGGATTTCGTAATAAAAATAAATATCGTTAAGGATAAAACGGTGGGTCACATTAGTAGGGTTAAATATAAGAACTTAAATCAACCCTAAATGTACTCACACAATAAATGGGCAGCAGTTTCTTCAAAAAGACCACAGAATGAGCAAGTTTAATCAATATCATAATATTTACAGACAGATGAATTAAACGTGTCGTTCAAATCTCTTAAGTTGTTGCGCGTGTGATAACGCGTCGTAGGTCACATGATAACGTCAACATGGCAGATGTCCGGCTCGCATTCATACTCAACGAGATCTGGCAATAAAGTACCTACTCTTTTAGCGCTCGTTAAGTAAGTACTCATTGAAATTAAGTACCTACTCATTGAGTATGCGGTTTCGAACGCAGCCAGTGAGAAGATTCCAGATTGGCCCATCTGAGCTTTCATTTTCTCAAAGGCGGAGCAGGATATTGATTGATATGTTGTTGATTGATATGGAGGCAGCCACATTTGACTGCAGATGTTTTACCTAAAGTGTTTTTAGGATTGTAGCTGACTTTGAAAGATTTGCTGTGTTAGTTGTTTCATGTTTCTAGTGTTTTTGTATATTTTTGTATGTACTGTATGTGTGGTATAGTACTGCTGCCTGTCTTGACCAGGACACTCTTGAAAAAGAGATTTTTAATCTCAATGAGTCTCTTCCTGGTTAAATAAAGGTAAAAAAAAAAAAAAAAAAAAGGATACCCAGGGCTTGGTTTACACCTATCGCCATTTCTAGCCACTGGGGGACCATAGGCACGCTAGGGAACTCATATTAATGTTAAAAAACCTCATAAAGTGAAATTTCCATGCCATGGGACCTTTAAACTAAGATTAAGAAAGTATACTTTGTCTACTTTTTATGTAGGCTACTTCTCAAAAATATATTGTACTTCTCAGAAATATACTTACAATTGCACTTAAGTATACTCAGCTTACACTGACTGAAAAGTCTAAGGCATTAGACTTTCTGTTATATACTATATATATATATACACTCAAAAAAAAAATTGTGCCTAAAAATAAGATTTATGTATTTGAATTGCATAACAAATTCCCATGCATTTGGATTACATAGTTTTAACATAAACCAATCAATAATCTGAATGTGATTCATATTTTTAAGTCATATCTAAATGAAACAGATAAGATTTATGTACTTGTATTAATAAACTGAATGTGATTTATATTTGTCAGTCGTATGTAAATGAAACAGGTAAGATTTATGTAATAGTACACAGAAAAACGCCCATGTTGAATTAACACTGCTCAGTGTTCATATGTGTGCACACTACAGAGGTAAAGCGGTGTTGAAGTTAATGAGATAATTAAGTGATGATTGAGCATTAATTATGAACACCTGCTGTTAACAAGCAGAATCACTGAAGGAAAGAGAAACACAAGAACTACAACTGACTTCAGCCACAGCCTTAGATGAAATCAACTGAAGAGAAAAGAAGACATTAAATCTGTGAAGATCTCAGCAGAGGAGGATTAAACAACTCCACAAACAGCATTACCAGCTTCACTTATTACTAACCAGACTGACTTTATTTCATTTCTGTTTGAATGAAATCAATAGTTGTATTTTAAAGTCACCATGATGGTGGTTAGCGTTTGCTTTAGTTGGGTTCTTGACCATTGACTCTTTAATATAACATTTTCTCTGGCTGCTATAATTATGTGTTTATAAAACACATTTGTTGCAGCGAAAAAGCCAAGAGAAAATGAGATGAAGTGATATTGGCTGTTTATTGATGAAGGTGTAATCATCATATTGTGGCCTGAATCACTTATCTTTTTCAGTGTCTAATGCTTTGATTATTGGGGTTATGTGATTTTGTTTTATTTATTATAGTAGCTGTGTGACCTGACAGCATTAGATCCAACAGTTAATCAAATAATATAAAGAATTTTAAAAACATTTAGTGCATTAAACTTTCTCCTCTACATTATTACTTAGACATCAAGAATCAGTGTATGACTCTCAACAATGGTGACAATCAATGAAATGCTTCATGCTGCAGTGCATGCTGGGTACCACCAATCAAAACTCACCCATATCTCCCAGCATGCATTGCGGCATTAATAAATTATGCATCAGGATTTTTTGTATCTTTTGTCACCATTGTTGAGATTCATATGCTGTTTCTTGATGTCTGTGTGAGTCTAAGTAATGCCATAGATGAAAGGTTTTTGTGCACTAACTATTAAAAAAAAAAGTACATTGTTTGATAAACAACACTGTTAGATTTCATGCTGTAAAATCAAATGGCTTCTGTTATGAATAAAACAATATTAAAAAGCATTAGACACTGAACAAGATCAGGGAATGAGGCAATTACATGATGATGACTTTGTCGGCATCATCATCATCAATAGACAGCCAACATCACCTGATCTCTTTTTCGCTTGGCTTTTTTGCTGCAACAAATGTGTTTTATAAACACATAATTATAGCAGCCAGAGAAAATTTTATATTAAAGAGTCAATGGTCAAGAGCCCAACTAAAGCAAACGCTAACCACCATCATGGTGACTTTAAAATACAACTATTGATTTCATTCAAACGGAAATGAAATAAAGTCAGTCTGGTTAGTAATAAGTGAAGCTGGTAATGATGTTTGTGGAGTTGTTTAATCCTCCTCTGCTGAGATCTTCACAGATTTAATGTCTTCTTTTCTCTTCAGTTGATTTCATCTAAGACTGTGGCTGAAGTCAGTTGTAGTTCTTGTGTTTCTCTTTCCTTCAGTGATTCTGCTTGTTAACAGCAGGTGTTCATAATTAATGCTCAATCATCACTTAATTATCTCATTAACTTCAACACCGCTTTAACTCTGTAGTGTGCACACATATGAACACTGAGCAGTGTTAATTTAACATGGGTGTTTTTCTGTGTACTATTACATAAATCTTACCCATTTCATTTACATATGACTGACAAATATAAATCACATTCAGTTTATTAATACAATTACATACATCTTATCTGTTTCATTTATGTATGACTTAAACATATGAATCACATTCAGGAGTATTGATTGGTTTATGTTAAAACTATAAACCAAATGCATGGGAATTTGTTATGCAATTCAAATACATAAATCTTATTTTTAGGCAC
This sequence comes from Scardinius erythrophthalmus, assembly GCF_964197995.2. Taxonomy (NCBI): domain Eukaryota; kingdom Metazoa; phylum Chordata; class Actinopteri; order Cypriniformes; family Leuciscidae; genus Scardinius; species Scardinius erythrophthalmus. Next base: position 30,073,122 of record NC_138225.1, read on the forward strand.
AATTTTTTTTTTGAGTGTATATATATATATATAGCTGATTCTATTTTGTGTGTGGATTGAGCTTAACTGGCATCAGTTTAAATAATGATTCTTTGGAGTTTTTGCCTTTTATTATGATAGGACAGAATGGGATAAAACAAATTAAGCTGGGACTTGAACTCGGTTGCTCAAAGTCCCACAGTGCTAAATGTCAGTGCTCTGACAACTTGGCTATCAGGGCCACTGAATTAACATCAGTTTGATAAATATTACTCACTGTGTAAGACACATGGGGGGAACAGAATCCGACGGCAAGCAATCCGGCTGTCGATATCCCCACTCCCGTTATGAGAGGTGTTGATGTAGTGGCTTAATGGATGTTTATTCAATTCTGTGTATGGATGGAGCTTTACCAGCATTAGTTAGATATATTAGAACCTCTTTGTCGGAATCCGTTCCCCCACTCCCATTATGAGAGATGTTGATGTAGTGACTTAAAACAAGGCTTATTCTATTTTTCTCCATCTCATTAGACGTCCATAGAGGAGGAGCTGGACATCATTTGACTGCAGTAAGTACCACTTGATTTTTCCGCCTACCCATTTTCACTGGTATGGGGGGCGCTACTATGCATCTTCTAGTACAGAATCTCTGGATCAAAATATGAATAAGAAGCAGAAACGAGTTATAGCAGATTGCTTATGCAAATGTAAACAACGTGATCATCAAACATTAAACAGCATATAAGTTCAAAACTGCTTAGTTTTACCAAATGAAATGTCGAACCCATGAAAGGGGAAATGACTGTGAAGCTTTGAGGGTGTTGATGGACTCATTCTACTCCATGTATGCTTTGATCATCATTCTGAATCTGTATTCAAGTGTTGATAAAAAAAAAAAAAGGATGCATGAAGCTATAATAAAATGTTTATTTTTTTTTTCAAAGGAGTTAAAGTACAGTTAAAGGTATATTTCAAGTATAAAAAATAATTCCTAAATAGGAACATAGTATAGCCTACTTTAAGTGCAAAACTAATATATAAACAGTAAACTATAAGTACTGTATGATGTTATGTTCACTTAAAGAAAACCTACAAGTATACTTGCAGTATAAAACTACTACTTTAAGTGTACTTTCATAAACTAAAAAATGGACTGCAATTATTAAAATAATAAACAAGTATACTTTTAAGTTCACTTGTAGTAAGTACAGATGCAGTACAAATGAGAAACGTAGTTGTAAATTAGTTGTGCACTTAAAGTTTACTAATGTTAAACTTATAGTACACTTAAATATATACTTATTCTAAAAAGTGGGCCAATTTAGTCCAAAGCAATATATACTACTAGAACATTGATATACTTACTACAGTGAGTATACTTAAAAATATACTTGATTATACTCATATAAATATATTAAATACACTTTACTTACTTTAAGTATACTTCATAAAATGAACTTGAAGAATAATATTTTTTTTGTAAGGGGATCCCATTCATAGAATATATAAACCATTAGATTCTCCCAATTTTAATATATGAAATATATGAGACATGTGAGACTCAAATCAGTCAGTCATCACTTTAATGTGAAGTAGACCAAACTCTTTCAGACTTGAATACAAACTTTGCAAAAGATAAATAGGACAATTCTGAATCTATTCTCACTAACTAAAATTCCAGTTTATTGCAGCGAGACTACATTTTTTAAACACCTTAGTTCTATAACATCCAAGGTAGAGATGGCATAGTGCATAACAGAGCAGATATTTATATATGTACACATAGATACTTCACATAGTTCATTCTGACAAGGCTTCAACATCCAGTATAGTAAATGCATTCCTTTTTTTTTTTTTATCATTAATCCACTGAGATGAATGCATATCCGTTACACTGTTAAGCCTTGCAATTTCATATGTTTGCCCACTTAATTTGTCTGGTGGAAAACGATTATATCCTCATCTATCAAAAAGGAAAACATTAAAAATAAAGAGCAGTGTACTAAAACGTCATCAATCAGACAGACACATCAATATACTTATATCAAGTATTACCTGAAACATTCTGGATGATCATGTTTCACGCAAAACAATGTGCTTAATAAGTATCGCCTAAAATTCATACAGGCAACATCCTCCAACACTATGGATATAGATATTATTTTTGAAGGTGTTTATAGTTGCAGTACCATTGACAACATGCCAGTGGTCACAATTAAAGATTACTCATTCAATACAATGTCAAATCAAAACAAAAACAGAGAACTTTTAACCTCACAACAGTACATACTGTATATATTAGTCAATGCAGCAAGCTCACAACCTCACAAATAACACCACTGGATACAGTTCATGAAAAAAAAAAAGAAAATAGCGTCTCGCAAGGGATTCAGTTCAAATACAGGTTGATTAGAGTCAGTTGCTCTCTTATAATGAACAGGTCAGTACAGTATGTATCATGTGATTAGTACAGATCAGATCATCAGATGTTGATTGCACAGTTATCATATCAAAGCATCCCTACAGATATTATATACATTGTCTCTATGCTGTCCATCATATTGGTTTGTATTTGGACATGTAATATAATCCAGGATTGGATTTTTAAAAAATCTGGAATCTTATTCAGTTTGTATGCCAGTTAATAAAAACATCTGTCAAAATTAGTGACCAATCATGTCCTATAAAGCATTTGATAAATGTGGAAAAGTAAACATATAAAGTCAAAATAATACTGCAACAGACATCAATGCCTTGTTTACTGGTGCAAAAATGACAAAATTGCTTTTGAGTGCTTTTAGTACACAAAACAAAACCACTCTCACCATGTTGTTTAGAGACAAACTGCACTGAAAATCATGTTTTAACAGGATACCAGCACTATGATGATGGTTTATTTTCAGCCTGCCCACGACCACCATGCAGATCCAATTCTGGTTTATGAAAGGAGGAGGGTTGCACACACTCAATTTGGCTGTCAGACATTGGCTGTGACATCAGAGCTAAGAGACCTGCTCTTGAACAGGATGCACTTTAGTGGGAAAGCTACATAAAATGGTGCTCTGTAAAAAAACAGTTGCCAAAACCAAAAACATTATGAAGCTGTAAGAAGCATCTGGAATGGAATTGTTTTTGCATAATTTCTTGTTCAATGATTTTTGTTTGATCCATACTTGGACCCTATGGAGTCATCAAGGTGGCCGGCTATCATGCAAATGGGTTTCCAAATGGGTCTCTGAAAGGATCTAAGCCCACTGCCTTTATGGGAGGAGCACTCTGTAAAGGTAAAGAAGAAAAGAAATGTAAATATTCTTGTTTGTTGAATGATAAAAAATTTCATAAGGATGCACATATACGTACAGTTGCAGGTACAGACGAGCCAAACAGATCTTTTCCAAAGGAGTTGTCGAATGGGTTCTGACCTCCAATCTTCAATGGCTCTGCAGTGACAAAAATTATTTGTCATGTCAAGATGTTTCCAATTCAACTTTTTTTCAGCTGAAACCCTTTGACTAAAAATATTTACTTGAAGTAAAATTTAAAATTTAATCTTTTAATAATTTAACAACGCATTTGCATGTTGTGGTTGTTGGCAAATAGTCACATGACATGAGTAAACAAATAAAATATTATTTTTTTGTGTTTTTTTTATTTTTTAGTAAAGGTACTTATTTACAGTATATCTATTTACATCTTTTTAATTGTCATAGTGTCACAGTTCACATCATGTTCACACTGTTTTTTTAGGAACTCAATAAATTTTCTATATAATAATAATAATTATATTGTTTTCACATTATTATTTTTAACTGTAATTATAAAAAAATAAAGTCATAAATGTATTACTATTGTAATAATGCAGTTGCACTGAAAAAATAAAAAAATTGTATTTGATAATTAGAATAATAATTGTATTTTACACTACAAGTTATAGTACTAATATTTATTTTCTCAATTTTTCACTTTCAAACATTAAATCTTCAAGCTTTTATTTTGTTGGAAAACTGCAACAGGTTTTAGTTGACAACAGGTTTATAAACGCTCCCGTTGCAAATCTGGTGTAATGCTAGAAATGTATGTCCACAAAAATTTTGAAAATTATGCGAATGTGTAATAAAGTGATCCTGTCATACCCAAATGCACGTTATAAGCGACTCAAACTCACAGCAGATGCAGTGATGGTGTTAATGAATCGTTAAAACAGGTGAGATTTTAATTACAAATACAGCAATATCTGCTTACCTTTCCTTGCTGGCACGTTTGGTGGCTTAGCTATCTGAAAATCCTTAAACATCTCCTTGACATCTCTCTTCTCCTTTTCTCCTAGAGGATCCAGGTCAACAAAAGCATTACTGTCCACCTTTGGAGCTTCTTTGGTGGCTACTGCCCGAGGTGGAACCAGTGGAGGGGGACTGGAGCTCTGTGGTCCATTGGCCACAAGGCTGGGTGGAAATATGCTGGTCTGAAAGGGGTTCCCCAGGGTTGTATGATGGGTCCAGGATCCATTGGATCCATTGGAGACTGAGGGGTTGGTCCATGATGGAAGCTGTTGGGTTGCGGTCGAGGTTCCAAAACCTCCAGGAGTAGTTCCCCAGGCAGGCCCAGGAGAAGTGGAGAAAATGGGTACTTGAGTGAAGGGCGGAGAGGCACTGGTGGTGCTGGGGAAGATGGACGAGAGGGGCTGATTCCACGGAGCCGCTCCAGGAGTGGAAACTGCAGGTGGAGCTTGTAGAGACAACCCTTCTTTAGAGAAGATATAGAGTTGATAAAAAGACTCTACTTGGACACAAAGAGCTATTTTTAACATCTAAATTTGTAATTACTGTGGTAAACAGAATAGTAAACACCATATCAGCCGCCCCTTTTGTGAATATTATTCTACAGTACAATATCCCTCAAATGTTTGAAAGAATTTAATACCTTTAAGGATGCATTAAATTGTGCCAGTAAATATATTTATAATGTTACTAAAGATTTTTATTTCAAATAAATGCTGTTCTTTTGAACTTCAAAATAATCAAAGAATCCTGAAAAAAGTGTTATGGTTTCCACAAAAATACTAAGCATTATAACTGTTTTCAACATTGATAATAAGAAGAAAGTATCATGTGACACTGAAGAATGGAGTAATGGCTGCTGAAAATTCAGCTTTGTCATCACATAAATTACATTTTAAAATATAATGCTATAGAAAACAGTTATTTTAAATTGTGATAATATTTTAAAATTACTGTTTTTATTTTTTTTTTACTTTTTCAAAACATCAAAAACATTCTTACCAACCCAAACTTTTGAAAGGAAGTGAGATGAAATGTAATCCATTAAGCTCTATATTTATAATATACTGTATAAAGGTAACATCACAAAAGTTTTGAGATTGGAACTGCACTACCCACAGGACAGCCGTTCCATTGTTTGCTTGACACTAATTAACCTTAAACTTTCTTTTCTTTGCCAAGTGACCTGCACTGCATTCAAGATACACATTTTATCAGTTCCTGTATACCCTGGGAATCAAACCCATGACCTTCGGCGTTGCTAGCGTTCGTCCATGCTCTACTGTTTGAGCTACAGGAATATATAAGTAAAAGAACACTTATTCTAAACTTTCATTTGAATAAGAATCACTGACATTTTGAAAAAGTATTTTATTGGAAACTCACAAATGTCAAGTTATTTATTTACTGTCTCGAGTGTCTTACCAAGAACTGTGAGTGCGTCAGTGGAGGAAGGGCTCCTGCTGAACAAACTGACAGAGTTGAGTGGGCAGTTCTCGGGTTGAGGAGGTGGTGATTCTGATTGATTTGGTGAAACAAATAGATCCATCTCAAGTTTTTCATTTGAAGGGGACTATAGAAGAGAATAAAAAATTATCATAAAACAGAGTCCAACCAGGTTAAATAAAAACAAACAAAAAACAGAACAGAACAGGCTAAAACAAGCTTAATAAATTGTAATTATATACACACTACCGTTAAAAAATGTGGGGTCTGTACAATTTTTATTTGTATGTTTCTTTTTAAAGAAATTAATACTTTTATTCAGCAAGAACACATTACATTGATCAAAAGTGACAGTAAAGACATTTATAATGTTACACAGATTTATATTTAAATAAATGCTGTTCTTACACCTTTCTATTCCTCAAATAATTCTAGGGAAAAATAAATGTTGTGTTATTATAAATGTTGAAAAAGTTGTGCTGCTTGATAAGAAATGTTTCTTGAGCAGCAAATCAGCATATTAGATTGATTTCTGAAGGATCATGTGTCACTGAAGACTGGAGTAATGATGCTGAATATTCAGGAATAAATGACATTTTAAAATATATGAAAATAGAAAACAGTTATTTTAAATTGTAATAATATTTTACTGTATATATTTTTTTTACTGTATTTTGATCAAATAAATGCAGCCTTGATGAACATAAGAGACTCTTTTTCAAATATATATATATATATATATATATTCATAATGTGATGAGAAAGACATTAACAAATCAATCCTTACCTTACAAGTACAAGTCACTGAAGCATTAAAAATTGAGGTAAACAACATTACCAGATCATGAAGTGGTGTTAGATATAAATTAGTAGATATAAAAAGTAGAATGTGAAAGAGGCCATCTAATTATCAAAATACAGTCATTAATGTAACCTTACCTTTACACTCCTCCTGCCCCTCCCGGCTTTCATATTGAGTGGTGGAGGGCTTATAATAACCGAATCCTTGGTTTGATTGACAGGTAGCTCTCCCATGCCTCCATTCTCATGCTTCACTCCATTCTGCACTGGCTGCATCTTCTCCGAATCTACGATAAACGGATTAGGGGTCACTTTCCCATGTCCGTTCTGCTCTTGAACTGGGACAGTATTCTGAGTCCAGCTAGTGGCTTCTGCAGCTCTGCCATCTAAAGGCCAGTGGCCATTACTGAGAGCCTGGATGACTGTCCTGTTGGAGAGTTGGTCGAACTGGTGCCCCAAGTAGTCTGAGTCACCATTCTTAGGGCCACCATTGAACAAGTTATTAGTGCTGTGGTTTTCTGTGGCAGGGTAGTCCCTGATTGATTGGTCGTCGCTTGAAAATGGGTCATCACTGAACGGGTCATGGATAGGGGCGGGGAAGAAGTTGAGCTGAGAAGAGAAGGGGTTCTCAGGCGAGAGGCTGGACGGGGCTCTGGGGATAGAAGATGAGGTGAAGGGGTTTCCTTTAACACAGTTCTGATTGCTGTCTATCTCAGTGGACAGATCCATCAACAGGATGTTCTCAGACTCCTGAAGGAAGATTTGGAGGATTGGGAGAGAAACAGAAAGAGAAGAATAAATAAATAATAAGCTGATGTCAATAATACATGAATGCTTATTTAAGTGGTGTATAGATGAAGTCATGCATGAAGTACAATAAACTTGTTCCATGTAAATGCTGTGTAGTCTAATCAATCAGAAATGCAAGCATGTGCGTTCATGACATAAGTGCAGGGCTGCCAACCATCTCGTATAAAACAGGATTGTTCTGTCTTTAAGGGAAGTGTCTTGTACCAACACCGTTAAGAACAATATTTTTTTTGCATGTGAATCAATTTTACACAATCGTTCAAAGGTTTGGGTTTGGCAAGATTTGAAGAGGAAAAAAGTCACAACAAGGCTGCATTTATTTAATCAAAATACAGTAAAAACAGTAATATTGCGAAATATTATTAAAATAACAGATTTCCACAGATTTTTCAGCAGCCATTACTCCAGTCTTCTACTCCAGATCTTTCAGAAATCACTCTAATATGCTGATTTGATGCTCAAGAAACATTTCTGATTATGTTGAAAACAGTTGTGCAGATTAATATTTAGTATATTAAGTATTTGAATAGAAAGTTCAAAACAACAGAATTTATCTTAAATAGAAATCTTTTGTGACATTATAAATGTATTTAATGTCAGTTTTGTTCAATTCAATGTGTCCTTGCTAAGTAAAAATCTTACTGACCCCAAACTTTGTATATACAAGTGCCAATGTTAAAACTACATTTTGTATGTGTATACATTTATTTATTTTATTATTTCATCTATTAGTTAAATATGTAGGGTTCTTCTAATGGCCTTACTGTTGGGGGAGTATGTGTGTGTTGACCTGTTCTGTTGCTTGTTCTTCTCTTTATCAGACAGCTCATCTGTTTTGTAACTGTTGTAATACCTTTTATATGTCTGCAGATAATGCAATAGAAACTACAGAGCAGAATAGAAAACAAATTGCAAACCATGAAAGTGAAACACAGTGAGTTATAAATTGAGAGCCCTGATATTAGAAACTGCTACACAGACACTACATTTGACAGTGGGGGAAGAATGAGGAAGAAGAGAGGGCAGCTACTACTAGCTAATTATGGCGACATCTTAGGACAATCGATTTCTTCCTGTCAATTTCTTGTGCATTTCATTGGTGCATTGGTGTCCCTTATACTCTACTAAAGTTGGCAACCCTACTTAAGTGTTTTCCCCAATATACCATGCTTTTGACAACAAAACACTGGTTGAATAATGGATGGCTAAAAATGGATGAATAAACTTCACAGTATTTGCACACATTACCTGAACTTGTTCTCTCACAGTCAATGCAATGTTTAGTTAGAAGAACAGAACAAACTCTGCATCAACACCACTTGTAAAAAGTCAACCATGAAAGTAAACAGCAAGCAGAAGATGACTGGATAAGGGAAGATTCATTCTTTTTGTGTAAACTCATGTATTTTACATGTAACATATTTAACCATTTCAAAGGCCTTAGAATTCATCATACTGAGAAAAAACTGCCTCATATAGTTGTGAAGTTATTCTATAGAGTAGTGTCTTCAAACAACTGAGCCTTGTTGAGTTTTTAGTGCTTGTTACTTTTGTTGGCCTGAGCCCAAGCCTTTTACTCCCCATGACAGCATTTTCTTCATTTGAGGTCAATCAAGCACCAGAGACTAAACAAGGACTATAGCAGGATACGAGACTTGTCTAAACGCCACTAGTCTCTTTCAAACGGCGTAATGTCTCATTTGGATAATGTTGCTTTGGTCTGGTAAATGAGCTGGTGTATAATAGAATTCCATGGAAATAGCATTCATAATGGTAGTCTATCTTTCTTGTGTTAATAGAGTGTCACCGTCAATACAAACCGAAATTGGAGTGAAAACGTCTCGCATTCAGTCTGAATGTGTATATTTATACATTAATATGCATGACTCATTCTTGCCCAACAGTCTTACCGAGGGAGAGTTTAAGTCAGGTGGGGTCGACATGTCTCCAAACAAGTCCAGCTGTTCAACGCCCTGCAACAGAGTTGAAAAAAAAAGTTGACACCAAACAGAGTCAGAGTAACCAAAACACCAAAGAGAAAAGCCATTCATTCTGAGGGCAGATGAATGGGAGGAAATGAGCATTGAAGAATGAGGAGAATTGTGTTTTTTTCCAAAGACTGTGAGTGAAAGGAGTGGTGGGAGAATGTCCTGAGCTGCTATGTGATGCATCTCAGTTATTTCCTGTCTGCTAACTTAATTAGCTTTCACCCCCTAAGGAGACTAGTTTAGGTGCAGTGTGCAAATGGTGAACAACAACATGAAGACAACCCAGCAGGAGGCTTTAGGAACTGGGCCAGAGAGGCACAACTCTACTGGCATCTGGGAGCCTTCAGGTTGGAGGCCACTAACAAAACTCTTTCACTGTTGTGGAACAATATCAGGACCATTTGGTGAATGTAAATCATACTCACTTTTCTGTCATTGTGTGAGCCTTCACTGCCATTCTGTTGAGGTAAGATTGACAGAAGTTAGAAGCAAAATATATAGTATGATAAAACATTTAATGTATTTAATGTCTCAATACTTACCTCTATGACTTTATTATTTTCATCCTGAAGTGAAAACAAGATCTGATTAGAAATAAAAATGTACCTAATTTGACAAAAAGAGCTATATCTATACACAAGAGTGATTTAGTTTGTGGTGATATACATACACTGCCATTCAAAAGTTTGGGGTTGGTGATTTTTTTTTAATGTTTTTGAAAGAAGTCTCTTCTGCTCACCAAGGTTGCATTTATTTGAACAAAAAATAATTAATAATAATAATAATAATTAAAATGCCATTAATTCCTGTGATGTCAAAGCTGAATTTTCATCAGTCATTACTCCAGTCTTCAGTGTTACATGATCCCTCAGAAAGTTCAAAAGAACAGCATTTATTTGAATAAGTAGTGTTTTGTAACATTATAAATGTTTTACTGTGACTTGTGATCAAGTTAAAGCATCCTTGCTGAATTAAAAAGTATTCATTTCTTTAAAACCCAACCCAAACTTTGAATGGTACAGTAATTTCTTGCATTTACAAGTGCAATTACACTTGAAGTATGAGTATAAAAGTTTCTCACTGGCTCATACACAGTTAGATACATCTAAAAATATTTTTGAGGGGTCTCGCACCTTCTTTGAACCCTCAACTTCTTTTTTCTTCATATTGAAGATTAACTGGAAAAGATCCTTCAGGTCAATGACAAGAGGCTCTGCCTGAGTGGAAACACAAACAATGTGTTAAAAGGCATTTTTCCTGCAGGTTTATGAGTGAATGTTTGTGAGCAGAGGGGAATGTGTTTTTGTGGGAATGCATTCAGAAAAACGCACTACTGGGAAATGAGTAACAGAGAAAGAGAGAACAAGTTTGTCTGTGTGTGCCTAAGGCATGAGTGTGTGAAGAAGGAAAGAGCTTTGCTCCATAAAATCTCACTGGACCTGCTGTGCAGTTTTAATGGCAAAGAACTGGTGCTGGCCCTCCGCACCGCACACGTAGCCAAACGCTCTGCTGTCAGTGACATCCCGTGCGATGAAGGAGATCTTATTTACTGCATGCTCCAGTATTTTTGCCTGAAGAAATCACAACAATGAATACTGTATATTGGGTATCAAATGGTATATCTGTTGAAGAGTTTATTCTTAGTCAGTATAAATAAAAGAATGAGTGAGAGAGACGGACCCCTGTTTTCTCATCAGTAACAGTAATTCCTGCGAGGGAGATGTTCACCCAGACTCTCTGCTTGTGTTTGCCCGCAGAGCGAGCTGCCACTGCCTTGCCCTGTGATCGCAGAGAGAAAAGACAAATACATGTTTGCTGAGAATAAAAAACAAATCATTTTGACTTCTTGCATGTAGTCAGTGTCCTGCTAAATAAATGTCTGTTAAACCATTTGGACTTCTTTGGACTAAATAAATTGTGTAGGAAACAGGGATATTTCTGTCTCTTAAAATATCATAAATATTGAATCAGAAAAAAACTAAAAACAGCCAATATAATTACTTCACGCCAGTAATATTTATGTCAAAAATACTGGAAAACATTGTGTTGACTCAATTATTCTCTTTCTTGCGGAGATGTCTCTCCTCAAATCTAACAATCTAAGGGTATATTTCATTGACACAGTTTGCTCTCTGGAGATATTAAGGCTTTAAACCTAGCTAACAAAAATATGTTCTAAAACATTTTGCTACGGTAACTTTTAAGTTACAAAAACGTTAACTCTGAGTGTTCTCTGAACGCTTAAAACCCCCAGTTTGTTTGAAAAAAAAAAAAAAAATAATAATTTTGCAATTATGCAAACGTAATGGGGACGTTACTTTTGAATGTTTTCTAATCATTCTGAAACAATTAGCAACAGTAAAAAAAATTTAGACAAACATCAAACTAAAATTAAAAGAATTTCAGAACAATATTCATTTAATTACAATACTAAAATTCAATGAACCATATATAGCAATATATTTTTTTGTGCATTAACATTTTAAAGACCAAATAACTGTGAACACACGTTATATTAACTTTACTGGAATAATGTTTGTTCATAACTTTGAGATGACATTGCCAGAACTTTAGCCACAGTTCTGAGAATGTTCCTTGTTATCTGGGAAACAACATGCATTGTGAAAAGTCAATACAAAAAAAAATCCATCTTGTCCTATGTTTCTGCCATTAGTTTCGGCTACTAGAAGTCACTTAAAGGGATACTTCACCGATTAGCATTAAGCTTTGTATCAGTAGAAACTCGGTAGTGTTTTCGAATGACCGTGCTTCCCTCCCTCATGTCCCCCTGAGACGAGAGATTTCTGTGTGTCTGGAAAAAACCCTCAGATGACGCAAAAATCGTAATTTTGCGTCAATGGAGGCTTTTTTGGCCAGAGGCTAGAGACTACAGCCAGGAGTAGGAGCTAGTTCCGCATGTTTTCAACCCCATCGTGGGATCTCACGATAAAACGGCGTTTTTTCAGTTTCGAGTCAACTAGTAGCCTAGTTGTATCATTTCATCTGATACCGCCCTCTGTAACCGGTACGCATGGCTTGGGAGTGGCCTCGTAGGGCAGTGAAGCAAGTGCATTCTGGGAGATGTTGTCTTGCATCCACATGAGCCCAAAATATATTTTCTGGCTTTTCTCAGTCTAGAAGGCACCAACTTCTAAAATAATTTCACATTTCTACTACATAAATGACCCAATTTAAATACACATTCATCTTTCCAGCGGTGAAATATCCCTTTAAGATATACTGTACTAAAAAACAAACATGCTTGACCTTTCACTGACCTTCAGTTTTATCATGGAGTCTTGGCTCATTTTATCTCCTCTTGCTTCAGGGACATCATCTACACCGATCAACTTGGCTTTGTAGCGAACTCCATTACCTTTGAACCTGGCAAGGAGGAACTCATCTGTTTTCTCTGGGCTCGCTGCAGCTGAAAAAAGCAGATAAAAAGAGAGATTTGAATCTAAAACATAAAATGAAATATTGTGAGATTTAAAAGTATTTAAAAGCAAAAGAGAAATAATTTAATGCTTTATTATTAAACAGATTTGTAAAATAGATCGACTGCTATGACGCAGATTGCCATGAACATATACACTGCTGCAATTACCTCAAACGCTTATGGGGAGATTGAGACAACATATAAAAAAGACTTAGTTTTTATGGCTTTAGGCCAGTAATTACCAACCAGAGATTTAAAATAAAAATTGATATAAAAATATTAGGGCTGTTAATAAAGTAAATAATCATAATTATGTTTTTTTCAGTCGAGTTTTAGGAAATGAAAATATATGTGCATATATTTTAATATGTACAAATATAGACTTCCAAATTTTGGGCACAGTTTAGTAAATTAATACTTTTATTCAGAAAAGATGCATTAAATTGATCAAAAGTGTTACAAAAAAATGATATCATATAAAGTTCTTTTGAACTTCATCAAACAATTCTGAGAAAATGCCTTTTGAAAAGAGCTGAAAAAGCAAGTTCTTCACTCATACATGAAACCACTAATTAAGTGTCCTTTCTGTAGTATAGGATGAGCCCCTGTCATTTAACCTTTTTAAAATACTGCTCCATATAATTAACTGATTACAGTTTACAGCAGGCAAATGCGGCTCATCACAAATGCAGCTGTCATTCAAAACAAAAGCATTCTAAAATGGGAATGAATAGTGCAGTGAAGAATCATTTACGAAATCCTTTATTCTTAGAGGAATGAGAAACGATTCAGAGACATAATTACGGCTGTCACTGGGATTGATGCCATTCGGAAGGAACTGATGGTACCAGCTGTCTGAGATACAGAGTTATCTCTAGTTGAATTTCAGCTCTGAAACTCAGTCTGAATTCTACTCAATCACTGGAAATGTCAGCAAGTTACCCAAGCGTATTTCAAAATTTAGGCGATTACTCAATGGCACAAAAAGATCTGAAGAAGGCTTAATAAAATGAATACAAAGTGCTTCAGATTATCCACCAGAGAGAGAGAGAGAGAACGAACGATCAAGTATCTTTTAATAAACAGTATTCATATAACATTACACATAGGAACACAACGTTAACACAAGACAAAGCATTGAGGAGATCTAAGGGCTTTAAAACATAAGGAGGCTAATCAACAGAACTATAGACAGGTGCATAACATAATGGAAACAAACCAGGATCAGGAACACAGGCAAACAGGAACAGAACAGAACCAAAACAAAACTAAACATGTATCTTCTCTCTTGGAAGGCAAGTCCTCGCGCTCTAAAGTTTAACAGAGGAGGGAGGGTGGCTCTGGAGGAGGACGAGGAGTCTGAGACAGGCGACAGCCAGCAGATGGTTACATCACGGTGGAGATGACGGCGGTAAAAGCCAGGAAAGAGTCAGAGATCCGACCACCAGTGGTGGAGCCAGGAGAGTTGGAGATCCAGGCGGAGTCAAGGACACACAGAGACTGGGCGACACCGTAGGTCCTTGAGCCGTGGTGACTAGTGGCAAAAGTGAATCCAGAGTGCTGGATGACTGAGTCGGAGCCAGTTGGACTGAGAGCCAGAGGGATGAGGGAGCCCGGTGGAGCCATAAGGACCAAAGTCACAGGTGAAGCCGAGGGGGCGAGGAGCCAAGGTGGAGCTGACTGTTCAACCAAGGCAGAGCTGAGGGATCCATTTGCCAAGACGGATCTGGAGACTGGAACACCCGAGGCAGATCCGTGCAGCAGAGTGGAGTAAACAGAGGAAGAGCCAAGGAACTGAAGGGAACCAGTCGAGATGGGGTCGAAGGACTGGCTATCTTTGGTAGAGGAGGTGGGAGAAGGATGCTGGGTGGGATCGTTGGAAACACAGGAGACTTGGAGCTGGGCGGGACCAGCGGAGATGCAGGAGGCCTCAAGTATGGGTGAGGCTCCAATCCATCCTCTCGTACTCCACAAGCACACCAACTGGGATGGGCAATGTTGCCGGCTCAGGCACCTGGACAGACTTTCCGTTGGGCTTGGGCTCTGGGGCAATGATTGGCTCAGGCGTCCACTCTGGCATCGCGGCAGGCTCAGACTCTGTGTCTGCGGTGGATCCTGACTGGACTCTGGCTCCTCCTCAACAGGGCAGGCGGTAAATGCCGATCCGTTGTTCACCAGCACCCACTCTACAAACGCGGAAAATAAACAGAGCAAGCGGTCCGGATAGTAGGTGAGGCATACCAGATCTAAAAAGTCCCTTGTGTGGTCCTAAAGTGAGCGATCTCCCTGCTCCAGCAACAGGAGACACACAGCAGGTAAGTCCATAGTTGTATTTCACCAGGAAAAAAAAGCTATTCTAGGTATTGCGTTCTGCAATGTTCGTGTGTGTAGATAATCCACCAGAGAGAGAGAGAGATAGAGAGAGAGAGAGAGAGAGAGAGAGAGAGAGAGAGAGAGAGAGAGAGCGTGAACGATCAAGTTACTTTTAATAAACAGGAACCATATAACACAACACAAAGGAACACAACGTTAACACAAGCCAAAGAGGAGAACTAAGGGCTTAAATACAAGAGGCTAATCAACAAAACTTAAGACAGGTGTGTAATGTAATCAGAAACCACGGAAACAAACAAGGATTGAGAACACAGGCAAAAAGGAACAGAACAGAACCAAACAAAAACACAATGAAACTAAACATATATGACAATATGCTGATCATTGTGTTTTATTGGTTCCTCCCAGAGCATTTTTTATATATATGTTTAGCCATGTTTTAGTCTTAAAACTGTGTTGTTTTGGATATGTGCCACATTATTTGCTAGTTTGAGAGTTCATATATGTCCTCCTCCTCCCTTGGAAACAACCAATCTCTTCTCTATGAGTTCTGCATTGGGTCTTCTGTGGTATCTCACTATCCTTCTTCTTTCTTCTTGACTTTTGGCCATTTATTTTGTCTGCCTGCCCTGTGTCTCACTTCAAAACCAGAGCTCAGCTGACTATGTGGCGATGTCCCCTTTTGGCCAGTGGAGCTGCTGAGATGGCAGAGGCGGAGAAAGAGAGAGTGAATCAGACGCAGAGAAACAAAAAGAGACTGAGAGAGAACAGTCTGGCCGAGGCCCAGACCTCATGCCTTCTGTGGCCAAGCTGAGGGACAACATTGACATTCATCCCATGCAGGGTTTCAGCTCTATAACCCCCTCCCAACGTGAACATATAATACCCATAAATATGAGTGCTTGGTTTAGTTACTGTTTTCATTAAATGGCATGTGTAGACCTTTTTGTTCTGTCTGTTTTTTTTTAATTGGCTAAAATAAACAGAATATTCACAGACTGAGTTAGCCTATTTTTAAAGTAAGATCTACAGGTCTGGCTGATATTTGATATTTAAAAAAAAAATGTATCTATGGATAAATGTATAAATTATAAATGTATAATGTATAAATTAGCAATCTAACATTTATATTACTGTGCCGCATCTAACTCTCACACAAAGTTATTTAGGTTATTTAAGTTTAAGTGGGCTGATTGGAGAAGTCCTGCATACGTCACCAGAGAGAAGTCTGTCGTTTCACTGCAAGATGAATTATGACATTTTGCTTAAACATTATGAGTAAAAAAATAAAACATTGTTTTAAAAAAGTAAAACAATGAAACATGCACGGATGAATCGTTCAAAATAAAATAGAAAATAGGGTGAATTTTAATTTCATGCTGACTTTATATGTAATCTTTATCACATTTTAAAATATTTCCATTTTTATTTATCATACTGTACATTATAATGTTGTGATGCCTAAATTCACTTGTAGCATGTAAAAGTTTTAACCATTTTATTTTTTATTTATTTAGATAAGATGTAAATAAAATGTTAATATTGGCCATAACACAAAATCAATTATCGCCTTACCACTATCGGACATAATTTTAATACAGGTGCATCCATAGTTGTAAGTTTAAGCACCAACACAGTAATTTATAGGCTTACCTATAACTATTAAGATCTTAATCAAGATGACAAGTGATTTTTGTTGGTCTGGAAGTAAAAACTCATGAGTGGGGTATGTGGAGAAAAATATTCCCTATTGCTCACAAATGAGCCTGATCATTAAGGTAAGCCAAAAACACAATTATCTATAAAAAAAGTTAAAGAAATGAAAGAAAAATGGGGCTATACATGACCTGCAATAACAATGTGGCTGAAAGATCAAATGTGATGTTGCACCAATATATTTTTGTTTCTATGTCCAACACATGACTATGAAACCTCCTTCAACCCCAGATGCACCTCATTGCCCAAATCACTGCTGGCTATTCCGCGCGAGACTGTGGGAATCATCTAGCTTGTTTTCATGCCTGTGGAAAAGGCTCATAAATACACATGTTGGAGAGTGTCTTGCCGTCGCAGCTGGAAGGTATTGTGGAAACAGCAACAGAACTGTAATGGAATCCATCACTAGTGTGCTCTGTTGGTATGAATGAGCTAGGCAAGACAAACAATACCACTGTGCACCAGGTTCCAGCTTAGAAAAATAAATCCAGAGAAATATTGGGTCAAAGAGGCCCCTGGAGCTCTGGACGGAGGATTTTAGGTTTCTGCAGGTGGCTGTTCGCCAACTTTGCACTGTGCTACACGACATGTCAAGGAACTTGATGAACTCAAACTGTCCTCTTGAGAAGAAACAGTGCCTTATTTTTTACCATTTACATTAGATGTAATCACTGAGTCATATACATGACAACACAACCCCCCCCCCAAAAAAAAAGATTCAGACCAGGTTTAAATGGAGAATGTCTGATCTAATATCTAAAATTTGCTGAAAGTGTGCTAATAGTACAATACATATAGAAAACAGGTTGCTTGCATATTGTATTACCAGCTTTTGAAACTTTTACAGTGCAATTAGGTTGCAAACAAACACAATGTATCTCTATAGACAGAAGAAAAGTAGGGGAGAAAAGAAGTAAAAAAATCTAAATGTATTACAATATTAAAAAGCCAGAAGGTTTAAAGTAATATCCTACGAAACTAATAAAAGCCCACCCATGCTCAACATTCCACAACACAGATTAATGACTGAAACATTCCAAGGAAAGCACACATTTACTGATAAAGTGATGAATTTAGGTTAAGACATAACTATTAAATCATTTTTGTCTGATTCCAACTGTACAGTCCGAGAACAATATGGCAAACCCTTTGGATTCCAGACTGAAGCATAAATCACAAAATGGTTTTCTTAACCAGCGCATAACTTCATGTAAATTCTGAGATCAAATCTCTAAACAAACTGCCTTTTCATCTGGGGAGGTGGCAAGTACAATAGATGTATTTAAGTTTCAAAACTCTTATGCGGGTTTAGTTTTACCTCAGAATAGGTTCATTACATGTTTGTAATGGATCAAGCTTGGTTTTTGTAGGTGCGCTGGAGACGTGGACGCTAGGAGCAACTCACACTCACATTACACACAGCTAAAAACTCACAGCAAATCTCAGTGGGATACTCACTATACCACTAATGATGTGCTAGTAGACACAAGTAGGTCAGCAAAGACGTCTACTCAATTTTTGTACTTTCTTTAAACAAGTCATTGCATTTTCTCTCATAATAGAGGCTTTTACTGAGAAACCCCCAATTAAGTAAAAAGTAAAATGATTGCAGCCTGTCAAACAATCATTGCCAAAGCTGTGATTGAAAAAAGGGGTCTAAAAGTATTTAAACCACTTGAATCACCCAAGGTCTGGCCTGTATACTAAAAAAAAAAACAAGATATTGACGTGTGAAAAGTGTCACTGTCACATACCCTTCTTCTTTTCTTTTTTGGAGGGTGTCTTAAAAGGTGCCTGCTCGACGGGGGGTGTGCTGGTTTCCACTTCTGCAGACATGTTTGAAGGCCAGCCTTGTTCAAAACAAATGTGAAGACAGGATCAGTTGAAGCCCTCTTGCTCTCCTCTCTGCAGTGTGTGCACCACAGCTTGACTCAGCAGTGGACCATGATCAACAGTGCCTGCACTGGATAGGAAGGAGACAGAGAGAGAAAGCAAAACAGGAAACAGATTTAGTAGAGGTTTACAAATGTACATATCAAAGGAAAATAAAGTCATTGGAGCATTATTTAGCAGATTTTTGTGTAGGCAACAGGGCTCCAGACAATAATACACTATATTAGTGCTATCAAATCGATTAATCGTATCTAACATAAAAGTTTGTGTTTATATAATATATGTAACTGTGTGTGTGTGTGCGTGTGTGTGTGTGTGTGTGTGTGTGTGTGTGTGTGTGTGTATATATATATATATATATGAAGAGTTCAGATGCAAAAGCCTCTAAGTGCCATCTGAAATTTTCTTCTAGAATGATCATTTTTATCAAGCTGAATTTAAATTCAGTAATTTCACTTAAATGACAATTAATAGGTAATCTTCATTGCCATTTAAGTGAAATTACTGAATTTAAATATACAAGCTTGATAAAAATGATCATTCTAGAAGAAAATTTCAGATGGCACTTAGAGGCTTTTGCATCTGAACTCTTCATATATATACTGTGTGTATATATATATATACATATATATATATATATATATATATATATATATATATATATATATATATATATATATATATATATATATATATACATATTGGTATATTTATAAACAAACGTTTATGTTGGATGCAATTAATTGTGATTCATCGATCGATATGACAGCATATGAAGCATTTAGGAGCAAATTACTTTTTAGTTCACTGTTTTGTAATAATTTTTCTGCTTGTCCGCAGAAAAAAAGCTGTTTTGTGTATTATGTTTCCAAAATGTCACTCCAACAAAGTTTAACTTAAAGTCAATTCAACCTTACATTTGGACCACATATATTAAACATTAATAAAAAAAATCAATACTTTTTGTAAAATATTTCTTTGTAAAATATAAACCTTTTTGGCTGACTTATTAAAAAACATTGGTACACGCTCTAACTATATGATATCTGATGAAACCGCATACGGACACACATATTAGTCACAGTCCGGAGCGCTGAGACAAGCATTAGCATGTCAGATGTTGGTGAACACTGTTTAGCGCAAGGTGATCACTTACCTTTTGTAATAATGTGCTAACCAGTTTTATCTCAGTGGACTGAAGTCCACAAGGAATACAAAGTGGCTGTGCTTCAACAGAAGCTGAATAAACATCCTGAACTCTGGAGCATTTTTCTGTGGTGACATTGTTCAGCCATAAATACTCGCCACTCGCTGCCTTTAACAACCCACGTGACATTCATGTTTTGAGTTAATACAGATAACTGGTTCAGACTTATCTGAGATGATAGGTCACTGAGACATTTTTGCTTTCTCGAACATGTCCTTTCTTGGCATATCTATTATAGGACCACAGTACCCTTAGCTTCTATCTCCCGCTGTCTCTGCATTGCAATTATACCGCCCTGCACCCAAAGACAGGAAGTCACAGCTTCCCTTCCATCTGGGATCTATTCATTCTCCACCTTCTTCATACCACAGACAGGCTATTTTTGTACATTTGTTTTCAATAAAAAAAAAAATCAAAGTCACTCTTACATGAAAATATTTACCCTCATCAACTCACCGACTCGAGCTGCCTAAAAATACATACACTTTCCGTGAAATAGCCTTCCTGTTGAACATTCAATACAATGTTGCAATTATGTTACGTAATTGCAAAACAACTTAGAAGGTTATTATAATTAACTAAAAACAAAAGAAAACCTATTAAAAACATGTTTGCTAATTAAAAAAAAATTAAAAATAAATATAAATATTAGATTGAATATTAAATGAAAATGAGAAATGTTGCTTTGGTAAATAACTGAAATGAGATTAAGTTGAAGCACTAAAATTACTAACTGGAATTAAAACGAAGTAAAACTAAAACTGAAATAAAAAATTATGTAAATAATACAAAGAAATTGTATTCAAATTCATGAATCAAAGACCAAGTAAATTCACAGGTTTTGAAATACGCTATATTATTTTTCCTGTAGTCAAAGTTGTTATCTAGTCCAACTCAAAATGGTATGCTTTTGTGTCTCACCAGACATAAATAGTTCTTAACCCATAATCAGCTTCACCTCTCACACTGGCGACCCACATGTGACCCCAGACTTCTGCTGGTCATCTATAGCTAGTGAGCAGATTCTATTATAAGAGCAAAGAGTACCAGCTGCTCTTCCCTGAATGACAGCTGTTGGCAACTCACGGTAGACAGAGCAACCTTGGCACAAAGGTCCTTTATAGACATGTGACTTCCCTTCCAGGCAAAAAGGAAGGATGGAACCAAAGGAAGAATGTGTCATGCCGGTGAGGTATTAAGATGTTCTAGTCAGGAGTAAAGTCTTGGTATCTATCTAGCTGACAAGCTTATCATATTAAGTCTACACCAAGAGACGAAAGAAAACATATTATGTGTGTACATCTACCACACTGTCAGCGAAGCACATCTAAATTATATTTTAGATACCAGACTGTGTGAATAGCTCACATACACATTTACTGTATGTCCATAGACGTTTATGTAGTTTCAAAGATTCTAAATGCCACTATCTTATACCATTATCATTTTACGAGCACTTTATTCCTGGAAGGATTTCTAAACCATTCAATAATGAATTCATTAAGGTGTTCAAAGGTGAACAGTTACAGAAACTTTTGAGATTCTGACATGGTGTATCCTACAAAAGAACACGCAAGGGTTCATTGTAGTAAACACAGTTATGACTCTTAAATCTGGCTGGATGCACTGCGTTTAAAGCGGCTGTGGTGTGACTATAAATGCACACTGCAGATTCCATTTAAGTAGCAAGTGGCTACATTGCGGTAAGAGCAAACAGCTTACAGTTTGGCCAGGTAACTTCGCTAACATTCAAAGTTTGGGGTCAGTAAGATGCTTTTAAAAGAAGTCATCAAGGCTGCATTTAGATGATCAAAAACACTGTAAAAGCAGTAATATTGTGGAAAACGTTTACAATTTAAAATAACTGTTTCCAATTTGAATATATTTGAACATGTATTCAATTCCTGTAATGATAAAGCTGAATTTCCAGCATCATTACTCCAGTCTTCAGTGTCACATGATCCTTCAGAAATCATTCTAATATGCGGATTTGCTGCTCAAGAAACATTTCTTATTATTGTAATTAATGTTGAAAATATGATACTTTTTTGATTATTTATTTGAAAAAGAAATCTTATATGTAAAAAGACTTTCCAGTCACTTTTGATCAATTTTATGCATTCTTGCTAAATAAAAGTATTAATTCCTTATAAAAAAGGGCCCCAAACCATCGAACAGTGTATATAATATGTTTATTCAAGGTATAATTCTCTCATATGAGTATGTATTTGTAGCCATAATATTTAATACAAAATCATTGGAAAGTACAACGTCTTATTGCTTTAATAAACCGCACAACGTGAAAAGCTTTAAAAAGTAAAAGTTGCAGCACATTTTTGGAACCTGTCCAAGGTACAGAAATACAGGAAGCATGAGTGAAAAAAATGTAAACATTTGCAGGAGTTAGTTGTTCAAAATAACATCCCACAGACCTCACACTAGTGGGGTGTTTAGCTAATGCTAGAAAGAGGACTGCATAAGCAAAACCTCCTAATGTGACACATCTGAAAAACAAATGTGACAAATTCAATCACAAAAACACATTATCCATAATCACTCCATAAACTGTGGTGTAAATTCTTAAACATTTTTTTTTTTTTTGCAATGACTATGGCATAGCTTCATCTAAACAGACAATTAATGCTCTTCTGCTGGCCAATAAAACTCAGTGAACTGTATATTCTGACCAACCATATGGTCACCTTTTGACGTATAAGTTGCTGTTATTTGTGCATATATGGGGTATTGCACCTTTAAAATGTTTGTCACACTCTTACTCGCATGACTTTAGTGCTTCCCGGTCAAAGCGCATGGAAAACATCAATATTTGCACTTTCTTGCTGGCCTGAGAAGCCCTCTCAGTCTCCATTTTCTCCTGTCTGGCATCTCAGCGGGTCTTCAGTACTTGGTTCAGCAGCCAGAGAGGACTAAGAGCGGGTATATAAACACCATCTTTCCTCTTCCCTATTCCTGGCCCCAAGGCTGTCACTTAACATAAGCTATGGAGTATGTGTAAATATCCACATGAAAAAAAAAAGAAAAGAAAAGAAAGCCAAGAAGACACATCCTCCCCAGCTCAATGCCAAGAATCTGAGGTAAACACACTGGACAGACAAAATC
This sequence comes from Scardinius erythrophthalmus, assembly GCF_964197995.2. NCBI lineage: Eukaryota > Metazoa > Chordata > Actinopteri > Cypriniformes > Leuciscidae > Scardinius > Scardinius erythrophthalmus. The sequence goes on from NC_138225.1 coordinate 30,096,134, forward strand.
TCCAGGGGTGTGTTGTCAGATGTCAACAGGACACTGGATAACTAGAAGGAACACATAGGGGAACCAGGAACAAAGACCTGATTGTACTCGTGCCGCATGCAGGACCGAACGATGCATTTAATGGCCAGAACACCTCTGCGTTTAAGACTCTTTCTGAGGATAATGAACTGCCTGAGGATGGGGATCAGAGCAGAAGCCGGCCATAGAAAAGGAGGCTAAGGTGATAATGATATTGATTCATGTAACATTTTGCAATTCAAATGCAACATGTGGCTAGCCAATTATTGTATGACCCTTATGGCTTTGGATTGTGATGGTTCCTATGGCAACCGATGACAAGTATGGGCATCTCTTTTCATAGTGCTGCACTCACAGGCTAGCTTTGCACAGCAAACACACAATCCATCATCCAAGACACATAATCAAACAAAATGAGGTCAAGGAACACAGTACGCAGCCTCAGAAGAAGAAATTACAACTCACTTTTCAAAAAGAAGAAACTATTACATCAAAAAGTCAAAGCAAGTTGACCAAAATGACAGTAAAGACAAGTTATTTCTATTTAAAATAAATGCTGTTCTTTTGAATTTTCCATTCATCAAAGAATCCTGAAAAAATATGTATCACTTCAAGAAAGATACTAAGATAAATGTTTCTAGAGCACCGCATCATCATATTAGAATGATTTCTGAAGGATCATGTGACACTGACTGAAGACTGGAGTAATGATACTGAAAATTCAGATTTAACATCTGAATCCTTCCTTTTAACAGAAGGACACCAAACCCACTGTTAAAGTGTTAGGCCTATCCAATGATATTTAGGTAAAACAATCTTACCTAACAGGAAATTATTATATAATTAATCATCTCAGCATGAGGTCCCATGATAAGTAGAGTTTTTTATATAAGTAAAAACATTTCAGAAGCACAGTAAACCATAATTTTAGCTCTCTGCTTGTGTGGTCGTTCATGTGTTCTGGAACAAAAGAGGCATTAAAATGTCTGGTGTACAAACACTGCCTAACCCATAACACTATAACACCATAACTGGGTTCATCTAGTGACACAACAAACTTTTTATAGAACACTAAGCAAATGTAAATCCAGTTTTCACACAGTAATTGTAGGAGGCCATTATGTACTGTAAGCTGTTCGATCTAGCCTTTGCTGAAATTATGTTTAAGGGAATGAAATGAGGACAAACAGTGCAGTAAGCCACAAGATTGCTCAAGACCTACTAAATGAATAGACTAAATAACTGTGTTTTATACACAAACCTTGGACACAATACTCTTAATGAGGATTAAATGATGTCATTTGTGAAACTATACTGTAAATAGTGGTTTCTAGAAAAGCCAAAATGAAGCGCTTCAGTAAAGGCTAAATGTCTTAATGGTTCTAATGACTTAATGATTTCCAAAGTTTCTGTCCTGAACAAGATGGGCAAGCAAGAGAGTTTGTCCTGTCATGGGTCAAAGCCCGGACAGTGTCAGTATAAATATTGTATTAATGTTGACTCATTTGCGTTCCATGCAGAAATTTGCACCAGATTTATCAGACTCTGATTAAAAAGGTATGTGGATTTGAAAGTCCTATCCAGGAAAGATGTGTTCCATAGAAGAAAGTCATGCTGGTTTGGAACAACATCGGGGTGAGTAAATGATAACAGAATTTCCGATTTCAGGAGAACTATCCCTTTAAGTGTGTGGAGGTCAAGTGTTATCCTAGCAGATAATGTTGAAAAGCAAAGGCTTCCACGTGTGGCCCTAAAGCACATTTTCTTTCTTTACTGGTATAAAGGAAAAATTCCAAAGTCATTCCTTTTTTAGGAGGGGGGAAAGTGCAGTACAAACAAACACTTGGGGCAAAGGTCACTTACCTCAGCATGTGGCCAACACAGTGAAATACCATTCTACACATAAAAGAGCAGCCATGACTTCTCTACTGTCCTATATACGTCTACAATGAAATACAATAACAGTCCCTTTTGTCTAATAAAAAGTCACAGAGGCAAGAGAAGACAGCAGAGTTGGTGGAGAAGAGTCTCATAAAGGTCCAAAGTGATGGAGAGTTGCCTTTGTTTCTCTCTTTTTTGGACTACATTCTCCACTGAAATATGTTGGTCTTTTTATGAAGAGAGAGGGAGGAGGAAAGGTGCTGGACAGCATTTGAAGAGTTCAGAATGAGAGACAGAAGAGAAACTACGCTGAGTGCCAACATCTGGTTCCAATAAAACAGCACACATTGTACCAACAGGAGAAAGAAGAATGTCTTGACGTGAGTCATACCCAGCATCATTTTTAAATGGTAATTCACATTTTAAAACAGTTAAACACAGTGTTGGCTCCTTGTCCGTGGTAAAGTAATTTACACATTCTTAAGTAAAAACACATTTGCTGTTTTCAATATGATTGAAAGCATCTGTCCATGTCCAATGTGAGGAACAAAGACATTTTCTTTCAATGTTTCAAATAGGTTTTTATTTTTTACTACATGAAAGTGAGCTCACTAAAAAAGGGTTACATTTTCCCTCGACGTTTCCAGCTTTTAAGAGGAAGAGGAACATATTTACTGTGGTATTTCCTCCTCCAAAAGTACTAGGGGGGATGGTGAAGCAAAAGGGGATGAAAATGGCATACAGGGAATAGAAAGTAACTGGTGAACGTGATTTCGGTACAACATTTTCCTTTGTTGATCCTGGAACATTTCAATCTACCAATCAGATTGAGAGACAAGTTTACAGTTTATGTCCAGCTTAGGCTTACAACCAGGGTTAGGTGCTTCTACATCAGTGTTATTCACATATTATTCCACTCTGATTTTAGGGATAAGTTATGGCTTGGTTTAGGTTTAAGGGCAGGGACAGGGTTAGGACTACGTTTTTGGACAAGAATGTTGTTCCAGGATAAAGAAAATATGCTGATCCAGGAACATGTCTTACTTGGCAAAATCACAATGACCGAGTACAGTTAAAGTTATACTGAAAATGAGCCTGTCCTCTTATAACTCTTACTGTAATGCCACTCACGCTTCAAGGCTTAAGCTTTTCCAAGTCCCTGCCATTTAGATCAACCAGGACATAATGACATGCATTCCCTTTAACTGAGATCATAGCTGCAACCAAACGTAAAGAGTCACCAAAGCTTGTGCCGCTCAAAACAGCACAGCAATCCAACATCTTGTTTGTAACAACTAATAAGCACTATTTAAGGTCATATGAGGCCCTTATTAAAATCAGGCCTGCGATTCTGATGGGAAGTCTAAAAAGTGAAGTTTCAGAAATACAAAATCTTAGAAATGTCTTTGAACTTTAAGACAATGAGCTCTGAGTAGTCCTAGGTGTCTTCAAACTTGTATGCAATCCTTAGAAAATACTGATTATGCTGTTGCATGTATCACTTTATGTCATTTTAGATCTTGGTAAGGTACACCTGACAAATGCCATTGAGTGTGGTGTCAATATGAAGCTGAATGCTAACGGATGTGGTCACTGTTGGTGAATGCAAACATTTGTGAATTTAGGTCAAACCAGCAGCCAACATCAATGTCATATCAACCTATTTTTTTTTTTTTTTTTTTTTTTTTTTTAAGGGAATCATTTAAAATCAACAGGTTCAATTGGCAAACAGAAAAAGATCTGGGATAGATTTGATAAGGACATTATAATGAGATATACATTTCACATTTCTGTAAGACATGTAAATGTTTGATTATTCATGATGTATCGACGACTCAACGGTAAAATAAACATTAGAATGCGTTAGAATGTCACATTAGTCTGTGCAAAAGCAGTAGCACGCGTTACAGTGATAATGTTTTCAGTGTTTAGTGGGAATTCTTTAAATATAGCCCATAAGACGGCATTGCTAAATACAGTATGAGGATTTTAGACAGTAACAAAGCTCATGCTGCAGTGAATGGAAACAGATCATATTAATATAAATAAATATTTAAAATAAAACCCCGGCTTATTTTTCTCTCCCGTTTACTCGTTAAAGCATCGAAAGCTGGCAAAAATCGCCAGGTTTTCTTACACATTAGGCTACTAATTCATTTAAGGACAACGTTATATGCTCACCTACGTTAAGACATTGAGCGGATCCTGGAGCTCGCATACTCCGAACCAGCAGAGAAAACGCGGCTTGACAACAGAGACGACGCGTGTCCGGTACTGCGGTATATTCCCGGGATGTGGCTCTGAGATGGTGACGGTGAAGGTCTTATTCCCGGGATGTTGGCAGCTCTGAGGAATGCGCTCTGATGTTGCTGCAGATTCAGTAACTCCCCCTCAAAAGGAAATTTAACCCTCTGAAGACCAGACGGCGGTTCTCCTCAAATTCACTGCGTCTACAGCATCACACAACACATGATCCTGTAATCCAAATGTTTCGAATGCGCTCTCGCTGGCTGTTTTTATTGTGGGCACTGATTTCTTGCATTTCGCTAGCCTGTGCACCTTTTTTTTACCCTGAATGACATAAGTAGTGACAATCATACTTTCAGTAGGACATTACAACACGAATACTTTACCGTCAGCAAGCTGTACATGTTGTACAGTCAACAACTCTCCACATAGCCTTTAAATTGTTTATCTTATTGAACTTCATGAACTTTCTTAAAAAGTATAGCCCATTACTTAAAAAGTAATATACTGAGTAATTTGTTCATTTGTATGTAATATTGTAGATTTTCAGAGAAAATCTAAATTTCTTTAATTTGTAAGGACTATTGTTTCTACATCAATTTGTGCTGTGTGTTTTAGACTTTATTTATACTCCCAGAATCAGAATATTATTAGAATACTGGAAATGATTATTATTAGAATATAACAATAATAATAATTAATAATATTCAGTTCACATTTATTTTTTATAACGTTTCACAATAGATATAGTTTCAAAGCAGCTTTACAGAAAATTCATGTGTCTGCATTACAATTTAGTGATTTGTTATCAGAGGCGACTGTTGGGTCATCTTAAGTCTTCATAAGAAGCTGGATTCATACGGGAGCTGGACTAACTCTCTTACCTCGGGATGAGCATCTCGAGAAAAAAACAGAAAAGCAAAAGGAAAATAATTTGCATAGCTGCAGTTCGTAACATTAAGCAAATATAATAATGTGCATTTGATCTGATATTGTATACGGTTAGGAGATGCTATTTTACATATAGCATATTTTATCAATGCTAGGCTAAAGAGATTCATCTTTAATCTCCAAGGTAATCTAAAGATTTAAACTGGGAGAGTAAATCTGAGCCCCGAACATTATCAGGAAGGCTATTCCAGAGTTTAGGAGCCAAATGTGAAAACGCTCTCCCTCCTTTAGCGGACTAAAGGTACTCCTGGTACTACCAGAAGCCAGAGTTTTGTGAGTGTGATGGATTGTAGGGCGATAGAAGATCGGTTAAATACACAGGAGCTAAACTGTTTAGGGCCTTATAGGTCAGTAGCAAAACTTTGTAATTTATACACTTAATAGGTAACCAGTGTAGAGATGACAAAATTGGTGTTCTATGATCACATTTTACTTTACCTAGTAAGAACTCTAGCAGCTGCATTTCGGACTAATTGTAGTTTGTTTATTGAGTATGCAGGGCAACCACCTACTGCATTAATGTTAGTAATAATAGTAATGATTATTATTATATTTGAATATTAATATTATCGTATATCATATCATATAAATTATACAATGGGTTGAGATGTAGCACTAGAAAACATGGGTGTCGTAATAGCCCAAGATAGCACCCTGGTCCCTCCTTTTATGGGATTTTTACCCTTGTTTAATCTATGATGGTTAGTGGGGAGATGGCAAAGCCAGCATGTAGAGAAAAATGATCAATGTGCCAATGTGTCTTTAACAGAGGAGGGTGAAACAGAAAATGAGTGATTGTGAGGGAGAAAGAAGGAAAGCAAGGGAGTTGTTTTCTCAGTGATCCAGTCGATTGACAGTTAAATGGACAGTATTTTTAGAGCAGGTTTTGCAATGTTTGAGAGATCCTGTTGAAAACAATGTTATTAACCGTGAGCCATGTAGATGAATCTAATCTATATGTAGAGTTGTTTATTCTATATATATTTATTATTATTATTATTATTTTATTTTTTTTACAGTATTTGAGTCTTTTCATGAATCCCCATCTTCCCTCTCATGAAGAACCTCAGGCCAGGAAACTGTTAAGATGTGGCCCTAAGGAGAGCGCCGCTGCTGCTGAAGGCAATGTTTTTTGTTCCCTGACGTCAGTGTATGAATGAACAACATGTACAGTACAACACCAAAAAGTAAAGCTTGTGTTCCAGTGTAAATCAGAAGCGGAATTAAGTTGTTTTGTAATCTCTGACTCATACATATAAAATACATATGGCTAAATGTGAACATTGAGAGGAAATATTTAATAAACCGTGGTGTACTACAGTATATATGGTATAGCACAAACATAAAAATGCTCATATTGCACATTAACACAACAATGTTTCCAACAGATAAACTGTGACACAGGAAAGACACAGAAAGGTGAAAAGGATATGAGTGGTTGTCTCATTGCCCTTGAAATGACAGACAGTCCCTCCCTCTGTCCCTCTCACTTCCCTTTTTTTCTGCCGACTCATCAAACATGTGAAAAAGAGTCACATATTTAAAATCTTTACAAAGAAAAAAGGCATTTTAAAATGATTTTTGCTCCACAAATGATGTTTTATAAACAAAGTTCGGGAGGAGCACGTTCAAATAAGCAATCCAATCTACTCGTCATCAAACAATTATGTCTACCCTAATCAGCATGACAAGAAGTATATATATATCCACACTGTCAACTCACCTAATATTCCTTGACAGTTTTTCAGCATCCCTCCACCACCCCGACTCCTCACTCTTGGCTTAATCTTTACAGGCAGGAATACGGGGGGAGTACTCTGGGTTCGGGCCGAATACCGAGCCCGGAGCCCTCTCCTCGGACAGCACGCCAAATACGCATTTATTCTATCTAACTTATTTGTAAGTGTGAACTAGTGAATTGTTGTTGAGTGCAAAACTCTCTATTTCTGCTTGGAGCCAAAATAAGGCAAAGGTCTAGATAACTCACTTATCTAAAATAACTATATGGGTGTGCGGTTGATCCATCTCCAACTAAACTGTCAATCAACAGTCAGATTAGCAGTGATGAGTTGAGAAAAGACGACACCAGTCCTGAGATATATTGTGCCATTCTATTAGCGTCAAAATAAACAGCAAAATGAAAAAGCTCTTGTAAACAAACCAGGTTTAATCCACGCCAGACGTGCCTTCAAACTCCAAAGCTAAACATCTTCTAAACCCCTGCTTACGGCAGTCTTTATTTGGGCCAATATGAAGCTTAGTTACCATAGTGATGGGTCCATAACAGGGCTGAACACCCAGAGCTTGTTTTACTATTTGACTTTTCAAATAATGCCAGACATATGAAGGTATTTTTCTCTGGATAGTATATCTAAAAAATAGATTCAGAAAGGAAGTGTGGATGGATAATTGAAAGGGGTTGTGGAATTTTTTTTTTATAGGAAAGTAGGGGGTGAAGATCTTCCGCCCTGAAATGTGCCTCGACTCCTCTAAGGCCACTGCAAGCCATTCATCCAAGGCTCCCCGAGTTCAGTGGTCAAATGACGTTACCTCATATTTTACAGGAACCCGTTCAATGGGTTGGGGTTTGCCAAATAAAGGCCACATTCACTGGCTCTGAGGCTCTTGCATTTATGAGAGGAAGAATCCAGTCAATTGTATGTGCGTCGAACGGTCCGACACTGGCGTGTCTTTGTTGCTGAACTGTATTACACCAAATGTTTGGGTGGTAAAGAATAAAGTAAAACCTCAAAGACTTTTCCTTCACATAGGATTCCCAGTGCATGCCTTATCCCAATATCTTATCACTGAACACATGTAAACTCATATATTAAAGGGTTAGTTCACCCAAAAATGAAAATTCTGTCAGTAATCACTCACCCTCATGTTGTTCCAACCCCGTAAGACTTTCGTTCATCTTCGGAACACAAATTAAGATATTTTTGATGAAATCTGAGTGCTGGATCACTCCTCCACAGGCTTATGGACACTATAACTTGCTGGCCCAGAAAATGTATTAAAGACATCGGTAATATAGTCCAAGTGACTCCAGTGGCTCAATCTTAAGTTTATAAAGCGACGAGAATACTTTCTGTGCGCAAAAACAAACAAAAATAACGACTTTATTCCACTATTCATTTCATTCTCGATCTCTCTGTGCCTCGAGTTAGTTTAGGTAGTGTTTTTGCGCAGCGCGTCTGTGTTGCACGTCACCACATAGGCTCAAGCCTGTTTTATACTTCTGCGTCGAACTCACGCCGTAGCTACGCCGTAGGCTGTGTGTAGCGCGTGTACCGTTCGGCGTACCCTGACGTGCACCTCTCCAAAAATGTAACAACGCGTCAACTCTACGTGGACACAAGCGCTGTGATTGGTCTGCTAGAACCCCTCCCTCGGGTTTCACATGCTCCCTCTGCAAGTGTAATTGTGCGTCAACGCGGACAACGACGCAGAAGTATAAATGAAAACCAACGCGTTGCCTACAGCGTAGAGTCTTCGGCGTAGGTCCGACGCAGAAGTATAAAACAGGCTTCACTATTGGGCGATGCTGGTCATGTGTGCGATGCGTGGTGACGTGAAACACAGACGCGCTACGCATAAACACTACGTGAAAAGACTCGAGGCCCAGAGAGAAGGAAATGAAAAGTGGAATAAAGTCGTTATTAGGGCCCAAGCCCTGAAAGGGCGAAGGCCCTATTGTTTTCGTAAGGATTTTTTTTTTTTTCTTTTTCTTTTTTTTTCTTCATTATTTTTTTTTTTGACTTTTTGCCACTTTTGGGGCCCTTAACATGCTCAAAAACTCTTGAAATTTTGCACACACGTCAGAACCTGCGGCCATCAGGGCCGGACTGATGCTGGTACCGGGGCGTGGCAGGGGGGCTCGACAGCGCCCCCTGGAATGAGGTCCAAAAACTTGGTCCATAAATCAAATTGGAATATGAAACTCAGTACACATATAGATCTCATCGGGCCGAACAACTTTCGTGCTCTAAATTTTACAAAAGCCCAACAGGAAGTCGGTTATTATACGTTGGAAAACGCATACAATGGAATGTGAAATACTCCTCCTAGGGATTTCATTCGATCGCCACCAAACTCGGTGAGAATAAAGTCAAGACATTGAGGATGAATTCTTGCGAACAGATTTTTGATATCTCGAACGGTTTGGCCGTGGCGAGGAAACGAATTTATGGCGAATAATGGGACACAGGAAGTGTGTTATAACTTCTGCATACATTAACTGATCTTGATGAAACTTCCGCAGTGTGTTCGTTGTAAGAGGCCGATCACATGGATGTGACTATTGTGAGTCAAAGTTATAGCGCCACCAACTGGCAGCAGGAAGTGTGTCACTTTGAAAATGCTTTGAAGTCACCCTCTTACTTTTACCCGATTTGCTTCAAACTTTATGTGTATAATGTAAACACACGGCAGATGTAGACCTGTGAAAGGATTATTGATATCTTAGATACTGTTGCCGTGGCAACGCATCAAATTTTAATATTCTTTTCGGATGCGTTTGAGACTCTTAGCATGCTTGAAATTGGATGAAACTAGACAGACACATAACACTTATTAGCCAGTAGACATGTGAAAAGTTTCAGAAACGGGCGTGGCAGGGGGGCTCAACAGCGCCCTCTTGAACAGGGTCTGAAAACTTGGTCCATATATCAAACACGCTTGCATGAATTAATATGAAACTCGGTACACATATAGATTTCATCGGGCCGAACAACTTTCCCTCTGTCAAGTTTCATGCCAGCCCAACAGGAAGTCGGCTATTATGGGTTGTTTGGAAAACGCTTGCTTTGGAATGTGATGTACTCCTCCTAGAGAATTCATTCAATCACCTCCAAACTCAGTCAGCATGAAGTCAAGACATTGAGGATGTTAAATTGCGGACGGATTTTTGATATCACGAACGGTTTGGCCGTGGCGAGGAAACATCACGAACGGTTTGGCCGTGGCGAGGAAACAAATTTATGGCGAGAAAAGAGAGGAGACGAAGTGTTATAACTTCTGCATACATTAACTGATCTTGATGAAACTTTAGCAGTGTGTTCGTGGTAAGAGGCCGATCAGATGGATGTAACTATTGTGAGTCAAAGTTATAGCGCCACCAACTGGCAGCAGGAAGTGTGTCACTTTCAACATGCGTTTGACAAAAGTGGGGGGGTTAGTTTTACCAACAGTTACAAAAATCAGTATATATATTGGTCTCACCGAGCCGGACAACTTTCTAATTTACAGTTATTAGCTCAGAGCAAAAGGAAGTCAGATATTTTGGTTTGAATGTGGATTTTTTGGATATTTCAGACTCTGAGTTTTTAGCTACTCTTCCTAACTGGTTTTTTTTATTCACACCAAACTTTTTCAAAATGATAAAGATACATTAAAGATGCTAAATTGTGAACGGATATTAAACATCTCAAACGGTTTTGCTATAGTGAGGGACTAAAGTAAAGTAACACTTAAAGCCTCATCTTCTAAAAATGTAACACCATTTATTTCTATATAAAAGTATAAAAATATCACAACTAAACCCATTTTATTCTTTTTTTTTCAATTTAATAATTATTTATAAGTTTAAAAATAGTAATTGTACTATTTAGTCCCATAAAAGTCAAGTCATACATAGGGCTATACTGCCCTCTTGTGTTCAAAATCAGGTAGGCCTATTTTATCTACATAAAAATATACTAGGTATGTGACGGTGAGAATATTTTACCACCGGTTAATCGATGTGTGACACCGCTGTGGGCTTTTGAATCGCCAACTTAAAAACGAAAGTAAAATATGTTCGTCCGCACTGACATTGATAGTGGTTGAGCGAGCGTTTCAAATGAATTCCTATGGAAGTAGGAATTAACTGAAAAACGTTCACTCTGTTCTGCTCGTTCCTCGCCGTGGATGCGCACCGTTATGAATGCCCGTGCAGCCATGAGCATTTTAGTTTAATTTTAAAATTAGCGCCTTTCGGGGGGAGGATTGCTTGAAATTATTTTACAAAAGCACAATGTTGTGTTTATTGCGACTGTACACAAACATAAGTTAAGACTTTGCAGTTTGAATGTCGTCCTGTATAATGACGGAGTATGTTTTTATGTGTCCACTGTTCAATCGTGCCCACGCCACACACACACACCCACCCACACACAAACGGTTTACTATCTTTGTGGGGACTCTCCATAGATTTAATGATTTTTATACTGTACAAACTGTATATTTTATCTCCTTACACTAACCCTACCCCTAAACCTACCCATCACAGAAAACTTTCTGCATTTTTACATTTCCAAAAAAACTCATTCTGTATGAAGCTTGTTTACCCATGGGGACCTCTATTTAGGTCCCCACTGTGATACGAGTCCCCGTGAGTCTGTGTGCATTCAGGTTAAAGTCCCCACCGGGACAGAAAAACATGAACACACATACACACACACACACACACACACACACACACACACACACACACACACACACACACACACACACACACACACACACACACACACACACACACACACACACACACGCACACACACACACGCACTATCTTTGTTAGGACTCTCCATAGACGTAATGGTTTTTATACTGTACAAACTGTATATTCTATCCCCTTACACTGCCCCTATCCCTAAACCTACCCATCACAGGAGACATTCTGCATTTTTACATTTTCAAAAAAACTAATTCTGTATGATTTATAAGCTTTTGTACCCATGGGGACCTCTATTTAGGTCCCCACGGTGACACGAGTCCCCATTAGTCTGTGTGCATTCAGGTTTAAGTCCCCACCGGTGTAGAAAAACATGTCCACACACACACACACACACACACACACACACACACACACACACACACACACAGGGCCGGAGTGGGGCCACTTTTCAGCCCGGGAGTTTCAGGCCCAAGACCGGCCCACTTTTTCCATGGCGGAATTCCAAATTAGCACTTTTTCTAAATTGGATAAATGAAGCAACAGTTCAGCTCTTACTATTGTGTAGTTTGTATTAATACCATGGGTTAACAAATAATGTAAAAGTTAAATAATAATTCACTTAGACTTTATAAGAAGCAATTACGACTTTATTTCACACAACTCTGACTTTATATTTCGCAATTCTGACTTTATAACGCGACTTTATATCACAATTCTGACTCTATATCTGGCAGTTCTGACTTTATAAGCAACTGCAACTTTATTTCACGCAGTCCACTTTATATCTCGCAATTCTGACTTTATAACACACAATTGCGACTTTATCACACAATTCTGACTTTATGAGCAATTGCGACTTTATTTCACACAATTCTGAATTTATAACACACAACTGCGACTTTATTTAACACATTTCTGAATTTAAAACACAATTGCGACTTTATTTCACACAATTATGACTATATATCTTGCAGTTCTGACTTTATAAGCAATTGTGACTTTATTTCACACAATTATGAATTTATAACACACAATTGCGACTTTATATCACACAATTCTGACTATATATCTTGTAGTTCTGACTTAATAAGCAATTGCGACTTTATTTCACGCAGTTCTGACTTTATATCTTGCAATTCTGACTTTATAAGAAGCAATTGCGACTTTATTTCACACAATTCTGAATTTATATCTCACAATTCTGACTTTATAACACACAATTACGACTTTATATCACGCAATTCTGAGAAATAAAGTCAGAATTGCGAGATGTAAACTCGCAATTGTGAGATAAAAAGTCGCAATTATCTTTTAAAATGTTTTATTCTGTGGCTTAAAAAAAGCTTCTATACCTCCTGGCCTCTTCCTCCCATCCATCCTCCCTGACGCGTTACGGTAGGGCCGGCCCAGCTATCGGTAGGCGCCGGCGTTGCCGCGGTAGCCTTCCTGAGAAAACGTTTAGGAAAAGACGGACTATGGACCCAACCAACTCTATAGGAGGGGAGGGGAGAACTCCCTCACATGGTACAACCCATGCAGAGGCTGCGCGCTGCGGTGTCAGAATGCGAAACGTGTGTAGCCTATGTAACTAACGTGACATTGAAATGTGAAAAAAAAAAATAATAAATTCCTCGACCGGCCCAAAAGTGAAGCGGCCCACCGGGAATTCTCCCGATTCTCCCGATTACCCACTCCGGGCCTGCCACACACACACACACACACACACACACACACACACACACACACACACACACACACACACACACACACACACACACACACACACATTCCAGCATTGCAATCTTGACATCGCAGCCTGATCATTATAGCCTTAATAAAATATAATAATAAAATAGTCAACCTAACATATAAAAATTACACTGCTCTAAATAGTCAGTAGTACAATTCGTACATTCACAGTAAGCAGCGCTCCACTGTGATGTTTCCAAGCACATTTTTGCGCATGTGAAGAGGATGATTTTTTTCATCAATATTGGAACACGAGTGAAGAACAAAGCCTATAATAAAGAATAGTTTAGCATACAAATACATGGCAAATGTTGAAACATTTTGATTCTAATGACAGGGTTACGTGAACCCAACACTGCTTACTTTCATTTTTATTTTTACATTAAATTTAAAGGATTTGTTGTGGAATATTTTGAGTGTATCGTAAAATCAGAATAAGGTAAGTTAAGTAATATTTTCTGTCTTTTATATATTTATATATGTGTGTGTGTATATATATATATATATATATATACATACTGTATATGTATATATATATATAAATATAGCTGCGAGCAGCGATGAAGGGTCAAAGCCGGCGGTGCCGCCACCCCGGGGCCTTTAAAGGCACCGGGGTTGCGGTGCCACCGGCTTGGGCCCGTAATCGCTGCTCGCAGCTATATTTTTTGTTTGTTTTTTGCGCACAAAAAGTATTCTCATCGCTTTATAAACTTTAGATTGAGCCACTGGAGTCACTTGGACAATATTAACAACGTCTTTAATACATTTTCTGGGACAGCAAGTTATAGGGCCCTATTTTAACGATCTGAAACGCAAGTGTCAAAGCGCAAAGCGCAAGTAAATTTGTGGGCGGGTCTTGGCGCTGTTGCTATTATACCGGCAGGATAAATGACTCTTGCGCCAGGCGCAAATCTAAAATAGGTTGGTCTGAAGTAGCTTCATTATTCATAGGTGTGGTTTGGGCGTAACGTGAAATAAACCAATCAGAGCGTCATCTCACATTCCCCTTAAGAGCAGACACGCTTTTTCTAAAGCGGATTCCTATTATAACGGCGGATTTGCCAGGCGCGCGCCAGGAGCGGTTCACAGCCAAGGAGACAGACGTTCTCGTCAGGGACGTTGGGGATGGAGAAACCCACCCAAATTAACTTCGGTTAAAAAGGCGTATGATAATTTGGGTAAATGTGTAAGCTAGATGTATGCTTTTATAATAAATTGTCTATCTATCTATCTATCTATCTATCTATCTATCTATCTATCTATCTATCTATCTATCTATCTATCTATCTATCTATCTATCGTAATAATGTATGATTTGCAAAAATGAAAACTGCTGCTTCTGTGTAGATGAGAGAATCAAAGTGTATGCGCGTTGTGCACACGCTACATTGATTATGGCCAAGCATGCGCCCTTAAAATAGCATATGAATAACATGCGCAATGCGCCACTGACTTTAAACTATTTTTTCCTGGTTAGTGGCGCAATTGTTTTCTAAACCTGCTAAATAGCATGAAGGAACGTTTGCGCCGGAACACGCCTCCTTTTTTTGCGCTGGACCGCCCAGGGAGCGCAAGTTCATTCCCTAGTTCAGCGACGTGCTTCTGTGGAGGGAAAAGCGCGCTTTGCGCGGGTGCAAAATAGGAATGATACATGCATTGGTGTACAAAGTCAATTGCGCTGGGTGCAAGATAGGGCCCATAGTGTCCATAAGCCTGTGGAGGAGTGATACAGCTCTCAGATTTAATAAACAATATCTTAATTTGTGTTCCGAAGATGAACGAAAGTCTTACAGGGTTGGAACAACATGAGGGTGAGTAATTACTGACAGAATTTTCATTTTTGGGTGAACTAACCCTTTAATGTTTATCCACAACAATGTTCCAAAGCTTTAGCGAGTCTTTTCTCCTTATGAAGTTATTTCATGTTGCTGCTGTTATCAGAAGAAACATGAAAGTATACTGTCTAATTCTTTGAGTCATTTAGCAGATGCTCTTATATGCAAAGCTGCCTACAAATGAGGAACATTACATAAAAAAATTCACAAGCTCATAGTGCCGCAATGTCAATTTCAAGAGTAAGCTAGAGTAGTACAGAAGCTAAAGCAGAAGTAAAAATGTAGAAAAATAAAGAATGTTTAAAATAAATAAATAAATAAAAACAAGATGCATTTATAGTAAATGCCTTAGCGGTGGTGCTCTTTACGACTCAAAAATGAATCACATTTACCCCATTGGAGCTGCAATGTTCTTCTCACTGAGTATTTTGCCTTTACCAGAATGCTGACACTTACATTCCAAGAGCCGGTGAGACAGACATGTGCCAAGTTTGCACTGTCAGAGTGTGTGTGGGAGGGCGGAAGCTCATCGTGAAGAGCGCATTACATCTAAACACTCGAATCTGACAGAAAACTGCAGTTCAAATCAGAACAATTCATGAAACGATCCCAAGATGTATGTCAAAGATCATGAACGTTTTCTGTTTCTAAGTGTGGTATGAAAATGGTAAATCAAGGAACAATGACCATATGATGAGCAATTTTGGTTTTCATTTTCCATCGTTCTCTCTTACCACTTCCAATGTGAGTGGCGTAAGCAAGAACAGGCTATCATCTATAAATGGACACCAGATGTATTTCCCCCACAATGCTCATGATTTTTACAATGACAGTCTGGAATGTATTAAATCCCATTCACAGCAGGAAAAGTAGAAAAAAGAGAGGGAATGACAGAGACAGAGCATTCCCGGAATGTAGGAGGTACATCCTTTCCCAAAATTCTGCTTTTTTCCTTTTCTCTCAATGAAGTTGTAACAGATGCCTAGAAGTGTTTTCAAACTTTTTTTCAACAGAACAGAAAACAACTTTTCCAGTAAATCCTGTGTTGTTTTGCAGCACATTTCTGACATTGTTGTGCTTGCATGTGAGTTAGTCAGTACTCTTGTGTTTGTTTACCATAGTCTTTCTAAAAAGTCACCTCACAAGTGGACACTGAAGGACCCTGCAGCTCGTGCCAAGCTGGTGAGGAATGCCTCAGTGGGTGACAGACTTTACATTTCAATTTCCCTTCACAAACTCAAGCAGAACGGTTCTTTCCAGCCTAAGAGAGGCTCCCAATTTCTACAAGTGTCTTTGAGCGTTCTTAAAGTCACTTAGTGTTTTCATTTTCCCTGTCAGAGGAGGAAGCTAGTGGTCTTTCTCCTTTGAAGTGAGAGGCCAGTCGCTCTGAGAATCCTGGCCCGGCTCCTGCGGTCTTACACAGCGAGCACAAAGGACTTTAAGCATTTATGTGTTTTGTGGCTGAGTGTGTTCAAATCTAGAAGAGACAATGCTGCCCAAACATGAGCAAAGTACCTTTTTATACCAACTAGTGGCTGTATTAGCGTATTAGGTAGGGAAGCCTGGCTTGCTGCCCAAGGTACAACAGAGGCTGCCTTGTCGAATGCTGAATATAATGTACAACAGTGTGCCGTACCCCTCTCCTTCTTGTCCAGTAAAACATTTCTGTGCTTGATGGAGAGAAAAAAATCTTACAGACCCACATATGGAACTTATTAGTGTGCTAAGAGAAGACTAAAGTCAAGAGAAATGCTATTGTGGAACTACAGGGCACCAATCCACAGAGATATATAACAAATCTAGAGATGTAATGGTAGTTAGACAATGTGTACATGCACTGCAAAAATGATTTCATCATTTTGTTTTAACAGCACGTAGTCTATTTTGTAAAGTTAAAAAAAATATATATACTGTAAAGTTAGATTGACTTTCCAAGCAACACTAAAACAATGAACAATCCAAAATCAATCAAATAAAACTACAGGTACACTACAGAGGTTTTCTTTTTTCTTTTTTTGTTGAGGTTTAAAAGTGTAGACGAGGCTCAGTTAAGTAAACACTTTCCATGTGCTCTTGAGAACTTTTCTCATCGTTTACTCACTATCATGTCATTCCAAACCTCCATGACTTTCTTGCTTCTGTGGAACATAAGGGAAGATATTTTGAAGAATGTTAGTAAACAAACAGTTTTGGTTCCTATTGCCTTATATTTGGTGAAAAATACAATGGAGGTCAATGGGAACCGAAACGTTTGGTTACCAACATTCTTCAAAATATCTTCCCTTATGTTCCACAGGCAGGGTTGTAATGACATAAATGTGAATAAAGGATGACAGAATTTTCATTTTTGTGTGAACTATCCCAAAACAAAAGTGGGTAGCACTTTATTTTACATTCCTGTTCCCCGTCGACATACTATGTACTTATAATAGTAATTGCAATAACTGGTTAATAACCAGGTACTAACCCTGAACCTACCCCAAACCTAATCTTAACCCATGTAGTTAACTTATATTACCTTATATTACTTAAGTACTTTCTTAGATAAACTGTAAAATAAAGTGCAACCCAAAAGTGAGATCTGTTCTGATATGATGAAGCCATAGATATATAGGCCATTTCAAATGCCAATTTTATGTTTCAGCCACAGATGATCATAGAGAAGCCAGAATTATGCAGTGCACCTTTAAGGCAACAATAAGATGGTTGAAATTAGCAATTGTGTGGATTACTAAACTAAAAAGAAATAAAACATCTCTTGTGAAAGTACTCACACAAATGGGAAATCTGAACAAGATAGAGTGGCATCTATCCTTTGGCCAAGAAGCTGTTCAGGAAAGAAGAGCCACCCAGAGAGTCGTTGAGCTCTTTGAGACAGATTTACCACCTGAGGACATCCACTACAGCCAGTATTACTGCAAAAGCCTGCAGCGACATTTAACACCCTGTTTACTACATTTAGAGTCTGTTCTCACATCAAATCCCAGGACTTTTTCTAAAACTCCATAGATTCATTAGATTCTCTAATCTTAGATTTTAAGTCAAATAATGTACAGTACTGTGCAAAAGTCTTAGGCATGTTAACCCCCCCCCCCCCCCCAAATGTTTTAAGTCAGTTATTTATATCTTTTGCTATAGTGTGTCAGTAGGAAATATCAGTTTACATTTCCAAACATTATTTTTGCCATTAATTGTCAATTTACATTGAGATTTCTGTATGCACAAGGAATCTGACAACAGCCAGGATGATCTGATTTCACCATCATCGAGTCCGTCTGTGATTACATAAAGAAACAGAAAAAAAACTGAGACAAACTAAATCCAGAAGAAATGCGGGAACGTCTTCAAGATGCTTGAAGAAATCATTATAAATATATGAATATATATGACAAACTCATGAAAGTACACTGAGAATGTTAAATTGGTAGGTAGACATTAAAATATGTCTACACTATTTCTTAATGTCATTACATGTTTTATTTTAATGTTATTTGCAAGGTATTTTCAAAATTTAAAAGCTGTGTTTTCCTCATGCAGTGGCTTTGGCAGACTGGAGCAGTAAACGTGAGACAGATGGGAAGAGTCCTTTGAAAAAATACTTTTGTCACAATTATGTTTTCAGTCATTTGCCTTCTTTCTGCCTGCCTGTGTTCGTAATATGTTTCTATGGTCTATATAACTACATATTTTAGATATGGCGTGTCTTACGCACTACCCAGACAACTCACTCTGTGTTTTTTACCATGCTGGCCTTAGTGAGCAGAGTAAGGCACGCCTGGACATCACCAGCCCCACTCCCGAGTCCAACCCTACACCACCCCGCTGCGTGGACATGATTCCTGAGCCCCCCGCAGACGGAGAGCCAACGCCTGCCGCGATGGAAGACCTGACGCAAAAAAGAAGCGGATGAGCGCACTATCTCCGCGAAGCCTGGATCTCACGAGACGTCTGACCAGGCGTCAAGTCAAGTCAAGTCAAGTCAAGTTTATTTATATAGCGCTTTTCACAATACAGATTGTATCAAAGCAGCTTCACAGTATTAAATTAAAATAATACATCAATGTTTGTTTCTAGTGGAAACGTCCACGTTTGGTAATGCTGATCAATAGTATTGTTGATTGATTAATTAAATTAAATATCCCCAACTGAGCAAGCCAAAGGCAACAGTGGCAAGGAACCGAAAAAACTCCATCAGGTGAACTAATGGAGAAAAAAAAAAAACCTTGGGTAACCCAGACTCAGTCGGGGGCCAGTTCTCCTCTGGCGTTTATAAACTAGAGCTCAGATTTAACTGTAAGATTAAAAGTACTATATGAATGCCTGGCTGAAGAGATGCGTCTTTAATCTAGTTTTAAACTGGGAGAGCGAGACTGAGCAACGAACAGTATCAGGAAGACTATTCCAGAGTTTTGGAGCTAAATGTGAAAATGCTCTCCCTCCTTTGGTGGACCTATATCCTAGGTATGACCAAAAGCCTCAAATTTAGTGATCTTAAAGAGCGCGATGGATTATAGGGCGATAGAAGGTCCGTTAAATAGACTGGAGCTAAGCCGTTTAGGGCTTTATAAGTCAGTAGCAATACCTTGTAATTAATACGGAACTTTATAGGTAACCAATGTAGTGATGATAAAATTGGTGTTATATGATCATATTTTCTTGATCTAGTAAGAACTCTTGCGGCGGCATTTTGGACTAACTGTAGCTTGTTTATTAAGGATGCAGGACAACCGGCTAATAAAGCATTACAGTAATCTAGTCTCGAGGTCATGAATGCATGAACTAACTTTTCTGCATCAGAAACTGATAGCATGTTACGTAGCTTAGCAATGTTTCTAAGGTGGAAAAAGGCTGTTCTTGTAACATATGAAATATGATTTTCAAAAGACAGGTTGCAGTCTAGTATAACACCCAGGTCTTTTACTGTAGAGGATAAAGTAACAGGACATCCTACTGTGTTAAAGTTGTAGTGTGAGAGGTTTTGTGGGCGGTTTTTTGAACTGATGATTAGTACCTCTGTCTTGTCTGGATTTAATAAAAGAAAATTGCGCGTCATCCAGTCTTTTATATCTTTAACACTGTTGTATGAACCGGCACCATCATGCGCCACAGAGGGAGTCATTGTGGAGTACAAGGGGATGGAAAGGAGCCTCGCCCACCTCCCGCCACAGAGTGTGTGTCAATACTGGGCTCTATAAACTGTGTGCTAATGTTTGAAGAGGATGAACTTCCTGTTTCTCCAGTGTTTCCGCCCAGCCTCCCTCTCCCGCCACCTCTTCAACACTTTACCAGTTAATCTGCTCCATCATCACTGTCCTCTATCAGCCCCCGATTCCTCCCCTGTTTACCCTCTGTGACGTGGATCCACCTCTGGCCTTCCATCATTCAGCTTCTCCTGCACAAGGGGATCCCTTGGCTCCGCCTCCGACCGCTAATCCCGTCGCGCCTTTTCGGCTTGTCACCCTGACTTCTCTGCCATGGCTCCTCCCTCCCTAGGCTCCACAAGGGACCATCTGGCTTACAGCTTCACCGGGCTACCTTTGGATCACTGGCTCCACCTTGGTCGGATGTCATCCATCTGGCTCCATGGACCTGCAAGCCGGACCTGCGTTCCAACTCGGGGGGGTCGTCACTGAAGTCCGTCGCGGCCACTGAAGCCTTTGGGGTTGCTTGGTTCCATCAGTTCTCCGTCTGCGCCTGGGGCTCCACCACCATCAGCTCTGTTGCCATTAATCCCCGCCATGGCTCCTCCCTCCTTCGACGCCACCATGGACCTCCATCTCGGCTGGACTCTGGGATTCCACCAGGCATCCCATGCTCCGGGTCTCCCCTTGGCTCCTCCCACCCTCATACCCTGCTCCAGAACCCTGCTGATGTATACAGATGAGGGAGGGGGAGTTTTAGAGTTTGTTTTCAGTCATTAGCCTTCTTTCCGCCTGCCTGTGTTCATTATTTGTTTCTATGGCTTCTGATTTGATTTCTCATTCTTTTACGCTGTGCCCTCATTAGTTCCTTATGACAATCTCCTGTATTTAAGTCTCTCTGTTTCATTTGAGTTGGTCCGGTCTCGTCGATGTGACGTGAGCAATATGCGTTGTGTTTACCTTGTGGAATATTAAAGACTTCCGTTTTGATCTTCATCTTTGTGTTTGTGAACTTGCATCTACCACAACTGTCAAAACCTTTTACCTTACAGCATATGATTTGAAGTTCTGACGATACATAGTCACTAGTTATCATCTGATAGGGTTACTTACAACTAGCCTATACTTTAACATAATTGTATTTTGTTAATTGATGAAGTATGGTTAATATGCTGTTAAATCACCATTTATTGAAGTTCAGCAATGAAATGTAAGGGATCAAACCTTTATAAAGCTGTTGATGTGAAGCAAGTTTTGACGACTTCTTGCTTGTTCAATATAAGTAAATGCAACAAATTTTAATTAAGTAGACTATGCTTTTTAAGTTATCTGTAGTTAAATATTTAAGTTAATTCAATGGAAAGTTTTGAGAGGCACCATTACTCAATTAAATCATTAAATCGAGAGAAAGAGTTTTGAGTATTTCATTTGAGTATAGTCTCAAATTATTAGGGTTTAAACTGATAGGTTTGTTTTGCGATAATGATAAGCCGACTCACATTTTCATTCTTATCCATTATCAGTGTATGATAATGAACAATTTAGATTTGAATTGAAATTAGGTTATATTATTTTGATTATGTGAGAAGAGAGAGCGCAGAGTGAACTCTTTCACTCTTGCAAAATATGTTATTAGTCCGTAATGGATACACTGTAAGCCATCTGTTTTTTCGTTCTGAATAAATGGAAGAAATGCTTTCATGGGAATGATGAAGAACAAATGCTGCATTTGACTCTGGTGTAAAGTGGCTTTCTGCCCTGGAACACTTCAGCTATTCAAAGTCTGCCTGCATTGTTTGTGGGTAGACTTAGAGTGACATTAAACAGTGCATTGACAATAGGACTCCTCCAACACCATAAGTGGCCTGAGTGCATTCAAAGCAGAAATCTTCATCAAAACCCCCACTTATGTAGTGTTACTGAACTGTTTTCAGAAGGATAATACTCAGGTTGGGAAAAACAGCACTAATTCATAGTGTGAAAAGAAAGTGCATTTCTTTATCCCTTTCTCTTGGTGGTCACAATTATAGTTTTAAATACTCCAAGAGGGATTTATGACACTCCTTTTCTTCGTGTTTTCTCTATGTTTATGACGCTCGCTTTCTCCATAATTTTGTCTTTAAGTATTGCGCAGGATGATATGATGGAAGCGGGTCATTTTAGGGCAGAATTGCATTGTCACTTTTGGGAAAAAAGGATGAATGTCTCCAGAACATGAAATCACATGCACACGAGTTCCTGAAAGCTACTGACTTCTGATGAAATGCAACCATCTTTATTTGTCTGATCAGCTCTTTTTTTCTGATTCCATTGTCCCTGAAAGAACAATCTGCATTTTTTTCTAGTTGTGACTCAGTTAGAATATACAATCTGGTAAATGCTATAAGACAAACAGGAAAGAAATTTCTTCAGGATGCACATGATATGGTTTCCTGGCCCAACTCAGGTTGTGTTTACTGCCCCGACAAAACCACAGAACCCCAGTGAATTTAAGAACATGACCTTACAACAGGATATCTCCTAGGGATGGGCGATATGGCCTAAAATCCATATTGCGATATACATTGCAGCCTCTTGCGATAACGATATATATCACGATATATAAATTATAATAAAACCATTTCAGAACAGGTTACACAGACCTTAAGGAAAGCCAAACAACTGCTAAATGTATTTTTTTTTAAGAAAGAAAGAAACGGTGTATGTAGTTTTGAGAACATTTATTGTGCAAAACTGTAACTATACAACATAATGTTGCAGATAAATAAAATTCACGTAAACTAGCTGCAGAGACTTTAAGTAGCCCTAATGTTTATATTATGGCTAGCAACTTATGAAACCCCAAATTCAAAATTAGAATGTTGTGAAAAGCTTTTCATAAAGCTGTAAGCCATAATCATCAAAATTATAACAAATAAAGGCTTTTAACATCTCACTTTGCATGTAATGAGTCTATATAGTTTCACCTTTTACTTTTGCACGATATTCTAATTTTTCGAGGCTCACCTGTATACGTCAACTAAAGAAAATGCTTCAAGTATAAAAGTTTATTTACATTAGTGCCATGCCATAGACAGTAAAAAGTGCAAAACAGTGCAGAAGGCACCAAATGTAGTTTTAGTTAGGCTATTTTCTTAAAGGACACAAAAGATGCAAAGAGCATGAACAACTGATGTCTTCTCAGTTAAAAAGCAACACACCAACGAATCTTAAAATCGGGCACACAGAGATGTGTTTACACCAATGACGGTAAATAATAGGTTTACACCACTATTTTGTGAATACGCGCTGGTATTCAGTGACGTTTCGTTTTGAGGTGGTAGAGAACAGATTAGTCGTGTGTGTTACCGTACTGTTGCCACACGCACTCTGTTTAGTTTGCTGCTGCTCGTCAGACGGCTTAAATCCGAACCAAGTCCAAATAATGGATGTTGCACCGATCTTTTTCACCAGCTCCTCCGCGTTTCGCTTTCAGTCATGTTTACTCAAGATGACGACGAATATGATGCGTTGCAGCCGGGTGCAGCTCGTGGCTCTAAATTTCGCGGGTAGATTGCGTCATATCGCATATCGTTTATATCTCCCATTACTAATATCTCCCCTAAAATCTCCTGCTTCAAACATGTGCCTGTACAGTAAAGTTGGAGTACATGCTACATTAATACCAGACAGTGTAATCTCTGTTAAATATTGTTGTTTTGACTGCACTGAAAAATAAAATACATGGTACAAACATGATTTTGATGGGTATTCCTCTTTAAGTATAGTCCTGAAGTGTACGTGCCATTATTGTAGTTTGTTGTAGTTTTCTCTGTTGATTAGTCTTGATTGTTCCCAGGAGTGTGTGTGTGCGTGTATATATATATATATATATATATATATATATATATATATATATATATATATATATATATATGTGTGTGTGTGTGTGTGTGTGTGTGTGTGTGTGTGTGTGTGTGTGTGTTTCCTCTGTTCGTTGTTGGTTTTTGTCCTTCCATGGATGTTGTTTGTATAGTTTTCTCAGTGTTTCCTTGTGTTACTTGGTTGTTATCTTCTTCATTTATATCCTTAAAGTAAACATGCATTTAGATCCATCTCTACTGGATTTCTTAGCCAGCCTTCATATTACAAAAAACACATTATTACAAAGTGTATGTAGCCTACTCTGTATATCTATGCAGCTTTTGCTAGTAAAAGAAATATAAAGGTAATTGTGACTTTATATCTCACAATTGCAAATGTATTTCTCATAATTATCTGTCAATGTGACTTTATATCACATTATTGTGACTTTTGTTTTTGTTATTTTCAACTTAATATCACAATTACTTATGCACCAAGACTGCAATTAACATATAATGACTAAAAATACAGTAAAAACAGTAATGTTATGAAATATTACATTAAAATAATAATAATAATTCTATTTTATTTTAGTTTAAAATTTAATTTATTCCTGTGAGGACAAAGCTGACTTTTCAGCATCATTACTCCAGTCTTCAGTGTCATTTGATCTGTCAGAAATCATTCTAATATGCTGCTGATTTGCTGCTCAAGAAACAGTTATTATTATTATTATTATTATCAATGTTGAAACAGTTGTGATACAGTTTTTTAGGATTCTTTGATGAATAGGAAGTTCAAAAGAAAAGCATTTATTTGAAAAAGATATCTTTTGTATCATTATACATTTCTTTACTGTCATTTTTGACCAATTTACTGTGTCTGTGTTTAATAAAAGTATTAATTTCTTTCTTTCTTTTTTTTTTTTTTTTTTTTTTTTTTTTTGCATGGCAGTGTACACATACATATTACTGCTTGTGGGACTCATATAGTTTATATAGTCTGAGCAGCAGAGAGGACAAGACAAGAAACATAACAAGTGCTGACTAAGCAGTGGGTAATGTGGGTGGTCCTCCACACACACACACACACACACACACACACACACACACACACACACACACACACACACACACACACACACACACACACACACACACACACACACACACACACAAACACACACACACACGCACTATCTTTGTGAGGACTCTCCATAGACGTAATGGTTTTTATACTGTACAAACTGTATATTCTATCCCCTTACACTGCCCCTATCCCTAAACCTACCCATCACAGGAGACATTCTGCATTTTTACATTTTCAAAAAAACTAATTCTGTATGATTTATAAGCTTTTGTACCCATGGGGACCTCTATTTAGGTCCCCACGGTGACACGAGTCCCCATTAGTCTGTGTGCATTCAGGTTTAAGTCCCCACCGGTGTAGAAAAACATGTCACACACACACACACACACACACACACACACACACACACACACACACACACACACACACACACACACACACACACACACACACACACACACACACACACAGAGAGACAGAGTTTCCACACTATCCTCCATTCCAGTTCCAGAGCCTGAACTCATGCAGGTCTGTGAGCACGTGAGCTTCAAGCAGCTGTGGGGGGGCCAGCTGGCCAAAGTAAAACAGCATGATGGATCCTCAGGGCTACAGAGAGGCATCTGGGAACTATAAAGACTTGTCAAAAACAGTGATGGTGTTTGACTAACTGAGAATAATAAATTATTCAATGCATTCTCAACAAATGCATCATTTTGATTTTTTTGCTCTCTATCTAAAACAAAAAAAAAACATTATTAATTATTATTATTAGGTGACAAAATTAGCATTTAAGAAAATGAAATTAAAAACAATAGACTGGCTCTCCCGATACAATATACAAATATATATATATATTTATATTTTTTTTTAGCTTTTTAGCTCCCTCAGATGCATGCGTCCATTATATTTAAATCATTATTCAGATATTGTTTTATATTCAGGGTGAAAACGAACAGCATCAGATGATCATAAACATGATGTCCTTCTTCAGTTTGCTCAGATTTTGTGAAAATGGGATTGTTGGTTGGGATGAGAAACAGCAGGGGATGAAGAAGTAATTTTAGTTTAATTCTTTACTGTTTATGGAACATATGATGACTAGCCTGTGTTAATTATAATAAAATACCAAAGAAGATAATAATTAGCAAATACAAGAATGGAAATGTAATCTTTAATCTAATCTAACGTCTAATGTTAAATCAGTTCAGTCCATCATTAAAGAGAATGGAGAACAACTGTACCTGGCACTGCTGATCAGTGATGTGGAAGGAGCGACACCTTGCGGTGAAAGCATGAAGGCTGTGATTGAGAGAAGTGATGATCATCAGTGCACCTGAGTCTGACTAGCAACATTAGACTTGTTTGTGGCATCGGTATGCATAAGTCAAGATGTATTGCATTCAAATAATTTATTAAATAATAATTAAAATCTCCGTGGAAACAATTGTGCCAAGAAGATGTCCAACACTTCTAAGTTGTGGTCTTAATAAAGAAAACAGCCTATAAATGTAAGTAAATTTCACCCATCGACCGCTTCAGTTTTTTAACTGTTGTCATACAGTATTAGTTTTACAAAACGTTTCCCTGACGAAATGTAAGTTTGGTGGCATATTATTTAGGCTACCTTGTAAACGTAGTTTTATCAGTGATGGACAGTTTCCGATGCAATCACAAAAAAAAAAAACAACAAAAAAAAAAAACCGCGTTTACAATGGCTTTTTAAACACTATTCAAAATAAATTCATGATTCAGGCAGCTGAGGCCCATTTGTGTTTCGAAACATGGTTGTTTAAGCTCGTTTCTTGCTGGCACTGATCCAGGCTGGCCAAGCGGGTAGACCAGCTAGAAGAACCAGCATTACCAGCTGGTCACAGCAGCTTCCAGCTGTTCAAGCTGATTTTTTTGTCGTTTCTTCTCCAACTTCACCGAGAGATGTTTGTTTCAGTCTGCGGCCAATAGATGGCAGTATTGCCCTCCGTCTTCGACAGGGTGACAGGTTCAACGAAATCTAACGAACATTATCTCAAATTTATCCGTATTTCATTACTGCAAAATAATATCCCTTTCTGTTTAGCTTCGAACTAGTAAAAATAAATAACGCTATAGTGACAATTCAAGTCAAGAAAATAAATAAAAGCAAAATAATTACGTTTAACCGACGCATTTTCTCATAGGCTAGCCGAAATGATTTCATCCAGATGTTGTAAATGAAATTAATTAAATTACAGCCATAAAAAGGTTTCTTGGAAAATAAGTGCACGGAGCACCATAGCCGTAACTTGTTTCTTGAGGAAGTAAACTTGAAATGCTGCTCATTTGTCGGACAAACTGCTCATGTCTCCTACCAGGACAGAGCGAGACGCCAGTCCCTTTGACCGACGTTCTCATCCGCCAATCAATTGAATGGATGTGTGGCGAACCTCCAATCGCTGCAGAGATGGGGCGGGGCTTTCTCGGAATAGCCTCTTCGCTATTACGTCATGCGCGAACAGCTGGTCCGTTGCAAGAGCTGAAAATGTGGACAAGCGTAGCGATATAAAAATCGCGTCCGTGCCGTCGGGGCGTAAACAGTCAGTTTATCACGATGTGGTGGCTGGAAGGGTTTAGGTCGGGGATGGGCCGCCTGGAGATCCTGTTGCTTGTTTACACCTTGCTCTGCTCTCTCGGAGGTGAGTCGATCAGTGAGGGTTGAAGTGAGATCTCTATCTTGATGCAGTGGAGCTGTCCTTTGTGCTGGTGCTGAACTATTCTGCACTGAATGGCTTGGCCGTAGCCTACATCACATTCAATGCTAGTGCACTTTGGCCACACAGCAGGTGGAATGCGTTTCTGGTGTCTTATTTATTTTATGCTTTAATGTTGTCCTAGGCACATCCCCGAGGATAGAGCACAGACTACAGTGTGTGCTACATTCTTGAGGAGCTTCGCGCGAGAAGTGGATGCTTCTTTATGTCTAGCAAGACTTATATCGTAGTATAATCTCGGGCTAAACTGAGAGCAAAGTAGCCTATGTATTATGTTCCGTATCGAACCGCACTTTATTGCCTTGAATCCCTAGTGTATGCTGGCTTATATTGTTTTAACTCCGTAGCCAATAAGCAGTTTTAGTTTAGCGTGATTCCCATAGTATCAGCATCACTTGCCTTCGGGAAATATGTAGGCCAATTATCCAATTATTGCTTTTTAATGTCAGCGTGCAAGTCTCGAGACTTACCTCTAGTCATCAAACGCTCGATAGCGCTAGAAGAGCGCCGAGTTGTTTCTTGTTTATCTCGAGATGCATTTGTAGATCGCATCGATAAGGAAGTAAATCTGGCTGCCAGAGCAAGACAATACCTGAAAGCGCATCTGATGGATGCTGTGCTGCTTTACTGTCAGCTGTACTTGAGCTCCGAGACGGACTTCACGGACTTGCTGTGCTTGAGGAATAACTGGCACTGTGGTCTCGTTTGTCTTCTGTACTCTATTTTTACTCCGTTCCATTATACATGCAGAATAATTGTTTGATTACGCACAGTAGCACACATCACAAACTTAAAATATTTGCTGGTTCATTTTGGAAACCTGACAAGCTTAGCGTGCAGTTGTTTGTTTGGAAAAATTGGTGAAATAGCTTGTATTTATATATGCACTGTAAAATGTTTTCATCATTATTATAACACTTTTTTTTTCCATCCACAGATTCTGTAATTTTTCATTTATAACTAATAAGACGAATACATATTGGGTCCTTGTTACATGTAGTAATAACAGTAAATTATGCATAATTACATGCAACTAACCCTCAACCAAATCCTAATCCTACCCTAACCTTATAGTAAGTACATGTTGTTAGTTGATATTACTCAGTACTTAAATATATACTGTAACAATGACACCTTCAAATAAAGTGTAACCCCACTTTGATTTTTATTGGTTGCAATTAACGTTAAGTTTTAGATTTGATATACATTTACCGTGAGCATTATTATTTTGAAGTGGCGATTCTTTTAACTTTTTGACCTTATACAGAAATTTTTGAATCTTGAATTTGCACTCTTTATTTTGTACAAAACATGTGCGACGAGGAGGGTTGTCTATTGGGGAAAATGTTTTCCATTTCCACTGAATACATTTTTCTTTTTTTTTTTTTCTTTTTGTGTGTGTCTACTTTACGTACTGCTGACGAGATTCATAATGCAGGAGCAATTCATAAACATCACTTGATTAACAGGGCACCGAACACATTGCAAGGTGATCCGCCACAGTCACAGGACTTGGCTGCGCACTCGCATTGATCACAGTATTGACAAGCCGCAGGAACGGAGTGATGCTCTGAGGCTAGCACAAAGGAGCAAGACCAATGAGCCATCCAGTCTCATGGGAGAACAATTCAGAGCAGACCAAAGAAAACAGTTCAATGTGACAGACATAGACAAAGAGCAGGGCTGTGACTCAGTGAGCGAGAGAAGAGACTTTCAGCTTACCGATTGTGCCTCTGTCTTAGTTGTTCGTTCTGGAATCACTCACACCTCTTAATGTTTTGACTTAGTTCGATCTTACCCTATTTTTATCTGTTACTGTCAAGATGGGATTTGCTGGGACAAAAGCATGAAATCTATCTATCTATCTATCTATCTATCTATCTATCTATCTATCTATCTATCTATCTATCTATCTATCTATCTATCTATCTATCTATCTATCTATCTATCTATCTACAGTGTTTGTTTGTGTGAAAAACCTTTTAGTATTTCGAATGTGATAGTGACTTTTATGTCAAAACGAGGCATGCTTGCGAGATCCCATTATGCTGAGACTTGACCCGTGAAGGGAAGCTTTGCACTGAGTGCTAGTACATTACTTAACACTCACATTTACTGTTTAAGTAGGTGACGTGTTATTATTGAACTGAACTGAAGCTAAACATATGAGGATGACAGCCGTGGCTGTGGCTCATCTGTATCAGCAGTTTAGATGTGGAAGATTTTTTTTCCTGTTGTGAAACCAATAGCCTAATTGTGATAAAACTGGATAGTTTGGACTGTGGATTTCTTATCGGTTTTTAGATTGGTTTATAATTTAAGATTTATGAGTAATATAGAGTAGAAAAAAATTCTGTGGTTAACATTATTTGAAGAGACTTACGTGTTTTGCATCATGTCTGAATTATGAAGCTGCTGCCGGGTTTCTAAATGTATATGTTTCTAAACAAAAAACTAAAACTGACACAAGGATGTGATAATCATTGTGCTCCTTATGTAGCAATTTGCTTGTAACTTACATTTTTGAAGCACACAACAATATGTGTCCCTGGATCACAAAACCAGTCACATGTCACCCGGGTATATTTGTGGCAATAGCCAACAATATATTGTCTGGGTCAAAGTGATCCATTTTTCTTTTATGCCAAATTATCATTAGGATATTAAGTCAAGATCATGGTCCATGAAGATATCTTGTAAATTTCCTACCGTAAATATATAAAACATTTATTTTTGTGAGTGAATGCAGCACAATAGTGAACATAAATGGACAGCTTTAAAGATTTTTAGATTTTTTTGCACCCTCAGATTCCAGATGTTCAAATAGTTATCTCGGCCAAATATTATCCTTTCCTAACAAACCATAGATCAATGGATTATGCATATATCTCAATTTAAAAAAAATGACCCATGTGACTGGTTTTGTGGTCCAGGGTCACACATTCAAAACGTTTAGAAAAATTTTAGCACATTTTTTAGCAAAGTTCTTAAATAGTTTGCCTGTTTGACTATTGTTTGTTGCTTTAAAAATACTTTGGTTTGCCATGAAAATAGCCATTGATGATACAAATAAAAAATAAAAATTTTAAATTCACTAGAGGTATTTTATGTCTCTTCAAATAACCACAGACCAAATTTCACTCAGAAATCCAAAGAGCTATTCCGCAAACCCTTAGGAATTTTCTGAGGGAACCCATTGCTATTCTACTCTACTCTGCTATACTCTACTTCTCAAATAAACGCCATCTCTTCTGTACCTCTGTGTGAGGCCTTACTTTATATAGACAATCATTTTTTATGAATGTGAAATAATAACCCACAAAGTCTCCACATCCTTGCTTTAGTTACACTCCTGTGCAGCGTAAACCTGGGTTTCATCAGCTGTCCCTTTGCAGCAACGCATATCACCTTTACTCGCGTACAAGTCTGAAATCAATTAAAACACTGCAAGATGAACGGCGCCACAACAAACCCGCAGGGAGATTTAGGGCTTCATTACTTTGCTCAGTCCGCTGAATGCGCGTCACTGCTCTCTGATTGATGCGACGCCATCGCATAATTCAATATGCACCGCACCGAGCTGCTAATCTCAAAGTCTCCGGTAACTAATGGAAATCTGCTTTTGTGATGTCTAAATTGTTGTGCACTGTCAAAAAGGTCTTCAGATGGTTGAGCCATGTTGCATCCAAACTGTGGGAAAATCTTACAGTCGGTGATAAAGAAATAAAGATGAGGAAAGAAAGCATTTATAAATAATATATGGAGCCCTGGATAAATTCTTAAAGTTTTTACAGATGGAAACCTTCTAGCTTCCTAGATCTGTTCCTCAAGATCTTATGTTTGGGGCATCCTTGTGGCTTCCTCCTTTATTGAGAAAAATAATTCATAATGTCCTAAGGTCTGTTGCATTTTATATAATGAATGCTTCTCAAATTCTTCTTGCTTTGCCAGAAAAATAGCTAGGAGAACAACAATAATCATCTAGCTAACTTCTGAATGAAAGGGCACAAAAATCAAGGAAATTAAAGGAAAATATGCAGTTGTTAATTGGCACAACCAGACAAAGAACAAAACAAGCTCTCTGAAATTGTATTACATAAAAATGCCTTAGAAAGATCTATGAATATGGTCACACATAATGAGTGATTTCACTCTTTCTTAAATCCTGAAATTATTTGTGTATTCTTGAAAACTGCAGTAATACTAATATCTTTTGTGCTTAACACAGCATACAAAAAGCAGAGATTATTGAATCAAGTTCAAGATTTTTATGACTCAGAATGTGCTCTACCACGACCAATTCGTACGAGTGAGTAGGTGACGAATTTGTACGATTTGTCTAAACCCCAGTGATGGGTAGGTTTAGGGGTGGGGTCAGGGGTAGTTCATTCGTACGAATTCATACGAATTGGGAAACTTTAACAAAAATCGTACAAATTCGTACGAGTGAGGTTGTATGAATTTGTACGAATTAGCCACCTCGTAAAACGCGTAAGAAGATCGGGTTGGCTCTAGTAGCCTGTTATAGGGATATGGAGCTATTTCTACCTAATGTGACCCTTAAAAATTAATTGCATTGGTGTATGAGTAAACTGATGCAGTCAGTTTAAATAATTTAGTAAAAAAAAAAAAAAAAAACGTGTTTGCTAATTGCTAATTGATTATGCCAAAACATTTTTTTTAATTAATTCATCCATCACAGAAAGTATAATCATATGATATAAGACCAATAAGCGAACATATTTGTTGTATTTAATATTCAAAACCAGCAGAAAATGTACTGTGTTCATGTGACTAAGTCATAATGTAGATTCTTTTAACTTTCTGCTCTCTTTTTTGTTGTTGTTGCTTATAACCTTAGTCACACTAAGTGCCAATAAGGTGCGGAACAAAACCTGGTGCTAAAACCAAGATATTTCCCAGGGTCACTAAAAGACTTCAATCGAAAATGAACTTTCCAATTCTACTTAGCAAGGATGAGTCATTATGAATGAATCATCATGGTGGGATAATTCACATTTTTAAGCCCTGTTAATCAAGTGATGTTTATGATTTGCTTCTGCATTATGAATCTCGTCAGCAGTAAGTAAAGTAGACACACACAAATAAAAAAAGAAAAAAAAAGAAAAATGTATTCAGTGGAAATGGAAAACATTTTCCCCAATAGACAACCCTCCTCGTTGCACATGTTTTGTACAAAATAAACTATTTTTTCTTTTTCTTTTCCCAGTTTGTTTTAGAAACCTATGAAATAGCTTGCGGACCTAAAGATCAGTCTGACTGTGAAAATAATATTCAGCAATTTCAAAACTAAAGTAGTGCACAAAACATAATTAAAAAAAAATCTTCACCAAGTGGGTGAAATTATGTTGTACAAGTAATGTGGACAATGCAGTCCTGGTGTTTATCTAAAAACAACAACAACAATAAAACAAACATATATATTATATGTATATTATGCAGAGAGAGCAAGAAAACGCTCACTGCTATGACTGTCAGGAAATACAGAAGGTAACTGATGAACCCAAATATGTTCTTGGTTTTAGCTTATTCGTGAAGATGACAGTTTTATCACTTTGATTTTATTATATCTGCATCAGACGCCCTGTTTGTCATTTATTACTGCCAAGCTATATTTACCATGAATCACTTTAAGGATCACAAAAAAAGTCAAAACCAAAATGTAATATAAAGCCGTCCATTAACTGACACTGATGGCACTTTTTCGAGTGACAGCTGAAGTGATTCTAAACGCTTTTGAGCATAACACCAACAAAACGCATATTGAGTAGAGAGGAGGATGGCATTATCAGATTGCATTTGTTTTGAGTGCCACCTTCTGATCCAGCGGCTTTATTCAATTTACACCAGCGATACTCTTCTCGCTGGAATGAGGAGATGTACGGTGCGATGTACACTACACCAGGGTTTGTGTTCTACTCCAGAGGGCTGGTCTGTCATCCTCTGCTTCTCTCTGTGTGATTTTGGCATTAGGGCCACTTTGCTAATTGCACTCGGCTCTGCACATCCGTTCTCTTACTGAGTCACCAACTGCTACCAGGGGAAAAGAGCTCTCTTTCCCTCATCAGAATCTCTTATGCCTTCTTTTTTCAGTCACACTCTTGCTCCCCATGACACTATCCTCCAATTCACGCAGCTTGCTGTGAAAGGTTACCGCGACACATTTCTCTCATCCTCAAGAAAACATTAATTAGCGGAACCGTCTGAAGAGGAAAGTTCTTGTTTCAATTCCGAAAGACTCAAGTTAAAGAGTCAAGTTCAAGTTCTTGATTCGAGTTCAATGGCTTGGAGGAAAAAAGTTGAAAATCATTAAGCAGATCAAATAAAGCTTCAAAAAAGGTTTGCTGCTCCAG
Source organism: Scardinius erythrophthalmus (assembly GCF_964197995.2). Taxonomy (NCBI): domain Eukaryota; kingdom Metazoa; phylum Chordata; class Actinopteri; order Cypriniformes; family Leuciscidae; genus Scardinius; species Scardinius erythrophthalmus. The sequence goes on from NC_138225.1 coordinate 30,130,448, forward strand.
AATGGTTTGGTAGTACTTAGCAGTGACACGCTCATCAAGCACAGTAGGGAATGCCATGATATTGCAGCCCAAACCATCACTGATCCACACTGTGCTTCACTCTGGGCAGCAACAATCCGAGGGTGTTAGGCCTCTTTGGGGTTCTCCACACCATCACACCTACGTGGTGTATGCCAACATTACCATGAATACCATAGCTCTCAATACACCACAAAGACTTGCTGTCCTGGTCACAGATGAGCCAGCGTGACGCGCACCAACAATATGTCCTCATTTGAACTCTGATTTGTCTCCTAGTATGTTGTGTGGATTGCAATATTTTATGCATAGCTGTGCATATTCAACCTTCACACTCTTACTGATGGAATGTAAAATCAGTGAAGATTAGCCACCAGGCCACTCATATATAGGCGTGAAACATCCAATACTAGTGGTCAGTGTTTCAGTTTCATTGTCCAACCCCTGTATACTATACTGTATTTTCCTCCTATATTCCTATTTATTGTGAAATTTAAACAAAGTAACCCTTATAGTGTCTACATATTATTTTTTGATTATGTATTTTATTCATATGTATTTATAATTATTGCATTCTAGTGGTGAGGAATTTGGAATCTTTACAAGTATACCAGTAAATGCATTTAATACAATGACTATTCACAATCTAGTTTTCAGCCATTTGTTCACTTTGGCCAATTATTTGTTGGTTTAAATCAAGAATTTATATGGTTGCACCATCTGATGACTATCAGTTGTGCCACCTGACAACATTAATAATGACTGGGGATATGCTAATTATCTGACACCCCCCCCCCCCCCCCCGTTTCAATTACATATAAAAATAAATAAATAAATAAATAAATACAAGTCTTTTAGTCAACAGTCTCTATTGAAGTAAAAGTATTAAATTGATCAAAAACAAAATAAATCCCGTAACATCACATTTGGTTACAGTGCAATAGATTGTTTAGAATACACTGTAATAATTGATTGTGATGGACAACAAAGTCGTGTTTTATATTGATACAAAAAAAAATGATCAGCTTAAGTCAGTTAAAATATCAAAAATGCATTCATCAAAATGTTAAAAACATTAAATGCATAGCAACTTTAATGGAACACTGTATAATAACTGATAAAGATTAATCACCTCTCTTTTCTTTCTGCAAGATGCTTCTCTTGCAGCCGGATCATTTTTAATGCTCTTCCTGTCGTGCTGAGTTCTCTTTAACTACCATGTACTAACATTTAAATGAATCACTTGATACAATGCACTTATTGTGTACATATACAAGTTTTACTTTGTACTTTTAAAAAAATGCCTGCATATTACAGTACATCTGTAATTAATTTCTGTATTGGCATCTGTTGACCCTTTGCCCCTTAAATATTAACCCACCCTTAAACCTACTCAAACGTGTACCTTACTCGTATGAACAAGTACATCAGACCTAACCATTTTTTTGAATGTGTGTAAATAGTATAGACACTTAATATTAAGTGTGACCGATTTTCCTTTACTTGATATGATAATGCATCTAAAATTATTGATCTTATTATCATGAAAATAATTGAAAATGTAAAACATATTTAAATTAAAACTACATTTTAGAACAATCTTAGCTTAAATTAATTATTTATTTAGCTTAATTCTTCTTATTATTATTATTTCATATAGGGGCATTCATTGCAGTTGCACCACCTGACTTTGAACAGGCTCCTACTTGGATGCCTGTATTACTTTTTGCTTATATTGCATACATATATTTTTTAAATACAATAAATAAGTTTATGATAAAATAGCAGTTTCCTAGTTTTAGATTGGTTGTACCACAGACATGGAAAGTGTACCAGCCTACACATACTTGAAAGTAGCTGATTTTATCAGTATTTGAGAGATATCTACAAACGTTTTCTCCTCTAGATTCCGCATTAACATGATTACTGTTATTACCTTATCAATTCACAATAAAAGAGCCATGTTTGCAGTTGTCCCATCCTGACATTTGAGAATATACAAATTCCTGGACAAAAGCTTTAACAGCTTTAAACTTTAATCTCAACAGCTTTAAAACTACTTATACATATATAAAAATTGTTTATATGAAAGGTTTCAAGATTCACAAGATTTTCTTATTATTAAAACACCATTTTAAATAGTTTTCTTAGTCTGTTCATTTGCACATCCGGTTGCTCCACCTGATATTTTGTGGGTTTAAGATACCAAAACTTAAAATAATATGTATTATTTGAATGTACTGAAAATGAATTCAAACTAGATACTATTATAAAGGGATACATCTCATGAATTTATCAAATTATTTTAAAAGGAAAGAATTCACTTGGACACAAAAATATGCACGTCGTGTCATTGATCCGAGCAGCTTTGCCTTTCTGTTATACAGAAAATTCAGTGCGTACCGAAATTTACGATTTGTGTAAGCTGGGTTTTTTGGGATTCCTCTTTCCGTTCTTCATGTTTCAGATGAGAAGGATTGATGGGAATTAGGAGAGATCAGGGCCATTAGGAACACTAATCCACATGTAATCCAGCTCCATCCTAACTAAAGTTTCCTCTGGGATATTGTGATACTCTTGGTGGGGAAGAACCACCTGCTTTTGGTCTACATAAGAGAGATGGACATTTTGACATAGTGTGTGTGAACATTAAAGGGATAGTTACCCCCCCAAAAAAGAAAAATCTGTCATCATTTACTCACCATCAAACCTGTTTGACTTTTTCTTCTGAGAAAAGTGGGGGTCATTACATAGTATTGTGCAAGCAGCCACATGAAAATAAGTCTTTATTAATCAATCATTTATTAATCAAGCCCCTGCAATTATAATTGATCTGAAAAGGAATTAAAGTTGTTAGTGTTTTACTGACACTAGTGTTATTTTCAATTGGAAACTGCAGTGAATTCTGTTTTTGGAGTTTTGCAAAAATGTAGGTAGAGGTGCATTTTTCCAATGAGCCAAGGTCAAAACCAGGCCCTGTCACTTTTTCCATTAGGATATCTATGGACCATACTTTATATCTTCTCTCGAAATAGCGAGAGAGGAAGCAAGAGAGAGCGTAAATATGAATGCTGAGAAAGTGACAAGGACAGGAGAGAGAAATGGAGAGAGACGAAAGCGAGAGCGTGAGGCTGACAGCTGCTTTGCCTGTGGCCATCCAGAGCGGCTGGTGTGCTGAGAGGCCTGACAGATAAAATTGCGGACGGATAGTCTGGATGCTGAGAGGAGGGGAACGAGTTACAGGGAGAAAGGAAAAGCAGAGAACTTTTCTGCTGTGTCTGCTAGCGCAGTAGCAACGTCATCCATCATCCCTCTTATTATCATTAATTATTATCAACGCACCAGAGGCCCATTTACATCAAGCTCACAGAGGCAGAGAGGGGATTCCTACACACACAGAGTTGCTGCAGCCTGTCTGTGTGTCTCTGTGTGTGTGTGTGGGCGTCTTTTTTGTGTCTGCCAAGGGTGTTGAGCTTATTTCCAACAGACCTAGTCTGGGCAGTGACATCTCTTGAGTGTGGTATTTTCGGCTTTTTCTTTTTTGATTGCTTATGCAATGCCCAAGTGTCACAGGGATTTTTTTGCTGTTCCCTTTTAAAAGGGCAAGTCATAATGGCTGAAATGGCCCAACAATGAATTGGCTTTGATGGGCAGACATGCAATTTATGGGCAGACATGCAATATAAATATACATTTTATTGCTGCCATTGTCATGATTACAGATCTGTCTTTTGGGCAAATTTCAGCAATTGTGCAGGCTTTGCTGGTTTTTATTCACCAATCTTAATATTTTTATTATGTATATTTTATTCATGATTATCAGTTCCAATTAATTGCCAACATTTCATATCCATGCAAACTAACGTTCAAAAGTTTGGGGTCTGTGGGATTTTTTCTTTTTTTAACTCACCAAGGATGCATTTATTTTATCAAAATAATGTAAAACAGCAATATTGTGAATTATTATTATTATTATTATTATTTTCTATTTGAATATATATTTTTCAATGCAGTTTATTCCTGTGTCGGCAAAGCTGAATTTTCAGCAGCCATTACTCCAATCTTCAGTGTCACATGATCCTTTAGAAGTCATTCTAAATCATTCTAATATTAATATTTGGTGTTTTCAAGACGCAGTTCATATTATTGTCAGTGTTAAGACCGTGATACATTTTTTCAGGTCAATTAAATCAAGATTTGTAGTTCAGTAAAAGGAGATTGGTACATGCAGACCCGCAATATAAATGTGTTTTATTGCTGTAATATAGTACCAGTCATAATGATTACAGATGAGATATTTGCATATATCTCATTTTGGGAAACTTTTGAGTATATTAAAAATATAGTTCATATAGTACATTCCCTGCTGCAAAAATCCTAAAGTGGTTAGCTGGTCTCTTAGCCTGCTTAAACTGGTTAGAATTGTCTGTTTTAATGGTTTTAGAAAGGTGGTGCAGGCACTTTTAATCTGTTCAGTATGGAAGACCAGCTGGTTAAACCAGCTTTGCCAGGCCGGGCAACCATCCATAGACCAGCTTAACACCAACTTAGCCAAGTTGAGCTAAGACTAGTAAACCTCCTTAGGCTGGTTCTCTCGAAGTCATGAATTCCCTTTTGCTAAAAGCATTTTTGTTTTTTGTAAACCTCTTTTTGATAGGAGGTACAGTATACAGGTATTCCTTTTAAAAACAGTCAGTACAAGATCAAAAGTCTTATTCGCCACGCAGTTTTTTTAACATTTGTATATCCTCTTCTGCGTGCCTAAAAGCAGAACCAACCACACTTCTGAACCTGTGCTGTCTGTTTGCACTGCTGCCGTGGGTCTTTATTCAGCAGAAGATGCTTTGAATGATTCATGACCTAAAGTAAGCTACTGGGGGCATCTGGGCATGAGGAAACTCCCCTTAGGAGGTCTGCCTGTGTCAAAGGAAGGCAAAAGAGGAAATCAATAGGGGAAGATTTTTTTCAGACTCTGAGCATTGGCTGCATCAGAGAGTGACTCAAAATCACCTAATCGCTGCAATGCACAGTTTATTGGTATTGAAATTGTAGCGTAGATTCATTTTTGATAGTTTTCCCTTTTATTGTGTTAAAGAAATATTCCGGGTTCAGCTCAGTCGAGACTCGAGAGCACTTGTTGATTGATTCATAAGCATTAAAATACTGCTTCGAAAGTATAGCCACAAGATGTAAATGTGTTGTGTGTTAACATGATTTTACTGCGAAACAAATCACTTAATAGACTTCTTCTAAACTTTGTTATGACAATGTGACAACTATAAAAATTATTTAAAGGCTTTACAGCTCAGAAAATACACAAGTTTTAACAGGAGATTTATTGTAAGTGCTTTCCATTTCACCATTCACTTTAATTGTAAGTGCCTCACAAATGGAGAAACCTCAATTTGTACCTTTTTAAAATATATATATATATATATATATATATATATATATATATTTGTTGTAGTCAACATTATGCCACAAATGCTGTCAAGTGAGCTAAACTGAGCTGGTACTGAGCCTGTTTTTTTTAATAGCATTTAAATATTGAATGATTGAAGTGCTTGGGTATTTTTGCGTCCTTTGCTAGTCCCACAATCTTCAATCAGTCAAAATGACCTGCACTCAGCACACACTCAGAGCCGCACGACCCAGCGGGCAAGCAGTTCTCCAAACTCTAGGCCTCTCTGAGTGCCCTCTCAATTGTTCATACCAGATCCTACATCTCCATTTTCACCCTTGCTAACATTAATATTAAAAGCTCACATCTTCTTTATTACAGTCTTTCACCTTTCAGCAAGGCCACACCGAACTCTCAACGCAGCCCTGCCAAGAAGCTGAAATTGGCTCTCGGTCTTTGCCCTGGGTCCTGTCAGGTGCAATATGCCAAACGCCAGAGACAAGGCTTCATTTTTGGCAGCTGTAAATGGGCCTGGCAGGCCTGGTCTTTTTAAAGGTTTGATGGATGAAGAGTGAACATGAATATACATATATATATATTTTTTTGAACTGTAAGCTAGCACCCGAAACAATGCTTGTTTAGAAGGCAATTAGCATACCTCAGCTGAGGGGAAGTGTTCTGCTGAGTGCCAGTGTGCTATTTTGGATTGATGCCTTGCCAATGTCACGCTGGTGGCCTTTTCATGTAATATATTTGTTCTTTAATAGATTACAGTTGTTTGAGTCAGCCATTCGTATGAAACCCCCCCCTGACATTTGCATGTTTTTCAAGCTGAAATGTGTATCAAATAATTTCTTAAACTCAGATGAAATATGTACACACCTTTTTAATAGTATTAATCTAATTATATATCTGGCTACAGAAACTCTGTAACAGCAATAAGCCCCACAACATGGACTGAGACCTTCCTCATGCTGCTGGAGATGAATGTGAGCCCTGGGCTACTAATCTGCAGACAGCATATTATTGGGCTCTGCAGCAATTCTGTGAGTGTCTTTTTACCCCAGAAGCTTGAGAACGCATTAGAAAGGCCGTCTTAACACCTCTGACAGATCTGAGCCACAGAGACTGATGGGCTTCTCGAGTCATTCAGTTGAATGCCACTGGATAGTAACCAAAAGAAACGTCCCTCGTAGTCATATAATTGCATTTCCGAAGTGTTATAAATGCTTAATGACCGGCTCTGAACCCTAATAAAGTCCTGTGCTGACCTCCCTCCTGGGAGCTGCTTAATTGGATTACTTTTTACCCCCATCATCTGCTTCTCATTTCTGTGGAAAACCACATTGTCTCACTCTCACATCTTATATTTTACTCTGCCATCTCGTAATTTTATTTCAAGAAGATTGCTCATCTTTTTTCGCTGGTTACTGGCAATTTCATCTGCATAGTTCTACATCAGAATAGAGGGAAAAAGCAAGTGCCAAAAAACAGACAGATCTTATTATTTGTACAAAACATTAAATATCGAAATTTTCACAGAATCTAAAACGTATTTATAAATGCACAGCTTAAGAAATGTAAATATCATTATGGATTCTCTATTTTTATATTATAAATTATTATATTATATATTATTTATATAAAATTTAATTTGTATAGTCATGTTTAGCTATTTTATAGATATTTTTGTAAAATGGCACCAGAAATACCTCAGAACAGGATGAAAATTTGGTTAAAAAATTATGGTATTGAACATATAATTAATGTCATTGAATAAAACTATTAACCTATTAATTCCGTTAATTAGCCTAAAATGAAAACATTCGTATGTCTCTAAAATTGTTTGTACTTAAAATGCTTATGTTTTATAAGCTGCCGATACATTAATAATGCATGTTTCAGTGTTTATACAAACCTGTCTATGCACAGACAACTAGTCAGTAGGATATTGAAGATACTAAAGACTGATATAAATCACAGGTATAAATTACTTGTACATAAAACAGAAAACCGTTGTTTTAAAGGGCCCCTATTATGCTAATTTCCAATTTTTGTTTATGGGGTTTACTAGATGTCCATATGTTTACATCATTTAATGTTCAAAAAAAAAATTTCTTATAATTTACATTATTGCAGCACCTGTTTTCACCATATGTCTGAAAGCTCTGTTTTTTTTAAACTTTAAACTTAAAGCGCTGATTGGTTTACCGCTTAGAATGAGTATCTCCGGAGGCTTCCTGAGGCGTTGTAACTATGCTAACTATGCCGTCAATTTAGCCATATCAGTTCGAGCCCGAGTCCGATAATGACAGTCAATAAGAACAAGGTGATCAACCCGAACCTCCTTCGCAAGCACGACTTGAGCAGGGCATTTCACAGTAGTAATTCTCTATGGTATACCTCTCTTACATTTCAGATGAGATGCTATAACTGTATAATTAAGCTCTGATCTGCATCGAACTGCATGGTTCAGCAGTCATTTGAAAAAGGGTGAGAACACGACAAAAGGTTTTGGTGCTGAGGAATAGTGTTTAAAACACATATTAATAATAATTAAAATAATAATAAATTATAATAATAGTTCACACTATTACTGTATTGTCTCTTTGATCATATATGCAGCTTGGTGAGCATAAGAGACGTTGCAAAAAAGTCTTACTAGCCCCAAACTTTTGAACGATAGTGTATGCACTTTACAGATGAATGCAGATGATTGCCAATGAGATCACATTGGGAACACTTTGGGACACATTGGGACGCTTTTCTGTAAATAAGAGATGTTGGAGGAAATTGAGCACATGTGATTGGCTTGTACACTTACCACTCATCCGAAATCACTTTTCAGCCATTGGCCAGTCTGAAAAGTCAAACGCAGGTAAAAAGCCTTCTTTCTCCCACTTTCTGATGATTGCAGTCCACGTTTTAAGATGCACAGGTGGAGTATTAAAACCAACTGTGCCATAAAGTTTATTTACAGAGCACTGGGTTAACGCCGGTCATAAATGGCAAATCAAATTTACCCTTGGTTTTACACCAGCTTTGAGAGTACTTATCGACATGTGCTCTCTGCCTCCCCTTTGCAAAGATGTGTCTTAATGAATCCCTCTGCCATTAAGCATAAAATACCATCCTGTGCTGACCTGTGCATTTAAGGTCTTAAAAGATGTCCTGCCATAAGTACAACTCAATATGTCCTCACCTTCACTTTAAACAAATCATGTACAGTATTCTATCCCTGCGTGTTACATAGCTAAGAAAAACTGACTAAATTAACAATTATTTTCCATCTGGTTTTGATTACTTATAAGAACAGCTGGCTTGGGTTAAGTATATTTTTTGTCTTAAAACCAAAATATGTTTTAAAGTCAGTTAAAAAGACAGTGTCTTTCATTGAATTGCAGGCCCCTGTCAAACCATTACAGGTAAATATAAACTTGAAAATATGAATCTGACCTCTTTAAAATCATGACTCTTTTTCTTGCCTCTACAAAGGATTTGACTAGATAGATATCAAGAAAAAGCACTTTTCCATCTTGTCGACAACTCAATGTTTTCCTGTGCCCTTATCTTTCCCTTTTGCTCAATCCCTTTCTTACCCTGGCCATATTTAACTACATCAGTTCTAAGCAGGTTGCCATGCAACACAAAAGCACGGATCATTCCTCCTTATGTTTTGGCTTTGAGAAATGTGAAGTTGAGACGCAGAGACTTCAAGTTGCTCTGATGTGAATGTTGAGGTTTTTTCTGTAAGGCCTGCTAACTGAACAATGATGAAGGCACACCAACTGCGTGGGTGCCAAGCATCGGCTCAGTATTTTTATTTTCCTGGCATATGTTTTCTTACTACACTGACTTACAGTACAATCTGATTTGTTTTACATTACATAAATGATTATGTGTTTTACACACCAAAGAAGTTCCAGAGACCTCTTTAAGCTAGATAATCAGTTGTGAACTGAAATTTTCTCAGACATTTGGTTTTAATTTTCTCCTTGTCAACTTTTTAAACTTTTGAAGTAAAATCTACATAAATCTATAAAAGATAACAAGTAAACAGTCTGTAATAAAATAAGAACAAATAATCAAACTACAAGCAATAGTACAAATAAACACAATAGAACAAAGATACAAATGAAATAAACAGTGCTTTTCAGGTTTTTCAAGTTAGAATCGGAAATGTAATAATCAAATGTAAAATAACACTGCATAGTCTTCACTATAAATTAAATCTGAATCCTTATTAAAGTTACAAAAGTTAAGTTGAGAGCATTGAGTGAGTCTTTTGTTGTTTTATTAACAGCTGCTGCTGTCACTTTATGCGTTTTCATTCTCGACTGTTTACTTTCACTTAAGACATAACCGATGTTTACTAGGATACTCTGGCATTTTGACATAATTTTGTGTGAAATTGTCCGTTCAAGTGCAAGAAGACGTGAAAGAGATCTCAATTCAGTATTCGCGTGCTGTCGGACACGGCTTTCTGTGTGAGAGAAAGTGACAGAGGGCGTTCTCAGTTCTCAGATGACTGAAATTGTACAATTTACTAGCCAGTGGCTAATTAAATCAATTTTTAGTCACCCAGTGTGAAATCTGGCAGCATATGCGAGTGATTTACTCATTTTGTACAGGGCTGGACTACTGCCCCAACTGCATGCAAGTAAAAAAAAAAAAAAAAACCTTTACTGCTGTAATTTACCTGTAATTTGTAATGTTCTTTTTGTAATGTACATTTTAGTGACTCATCTGGCTCAAAATAAGGATGCAGTTTTATCCTCATTTAAAGATGATCTTTGAAGCTTGAAGTCAGAACCAAAAACAGAGTATAGTTGCTGAACAAATACAAAGTGAGTTTTTGCTCACTACCAGGATGTGCTTGTGCTTTAAAATAAATAAATAAATAAATAAAACTCTCTCTAAACACGTTGTCAACAAACCAAGATAAAGAATTCAGATGCTGCAGGCTTATCGTCTCAACTACTTTAAAAACTTCACTTGTCACTTGCGGCAAGTAACTCTCAACTGTTCATCCTGGTCATTATTAATGATAACTTTTCACATGCAGCGTCTTATGAATTTGCATATGCTATGGAAATTCTCCTGGCAGTCACAAACAACTCTTTGTTCTATCGTTTACATAGTTATTTCCCCCCCCTCAATTTATGCTTATTTATTTATTTGGATTATTTATTTATTCGATTTAGTTTTCTCTAGGACGCGGTCCCAGAGAGAGTCAGTTTTTGTCAGTTTTTGTTGTCATTTTATAATGAGCGCAAACACTGTTGATGCCTTCACATTTAATAGAACAGTCTGAATAATTCAAATGGCAAAGGTAGCGCTGATTTATGGGCCTTTATACAACGTACACACCGAAACATGCTTACCCGGCAGAGTTTCTATCAGTACGGAGAGCCAGGTGGTGGCCTCGGGTTGTCCAATCAGAAGGCTGCAGGGGAACAACGCTGTATCTTCCCCAAGTGCAGCGAGTGTTTCTGGGGAAATGGAAACAAGATTTCCTCAAAGGACAAGGGCTGCTATACGACATGTGTTGGCAAGGTCATTGTCTCTCAGGGAAAATGCTGGAGCATGCCTGGAATATGAGACAAGCTCGTGCCATGGTGGAAATGATGTAAAGTAGCTATTCTGGCTTCTCTGCATAACAGGAGCATTTGCACTGCCTGACCAGGGATGGCACGTGGACTTTCATCCAGGTCCCACTGTTCCCCCTACTGTTCTTTCTTCTAGTTTTGCTAAATCCTTGTGTGCTCTCTGACCTAGTTTGAAACTCTCAACTCAACTTGATTCATCCCTGCACTCAGTGTGAGCTCTACTTGCTTGTGGTTTGTTTATCCTCAAAAAGAGAACTTTTGTTTTGGAAGCAGTGAGAAATAATTACTGATTTGTCGTTTCCCTTCTTTTACACATTGAAAGTCAAAATAAGGTGGTGTTATTTGAGGAAACATTTTCTACCTGATCTGATGTGATCTTTAAAAATATTTTCATTGGTGTAACCTAATAGTGTCTTGTTTCAGTTATATTAAATTATTTGAAAGTATATTCAGGATGACTAAAACCACTTCAATTAGATGGTCCCACATGAATCGCATTTTTAGGTTACCTGACAAAACATTTTATGGGAAGTTTAAAGATATTCACAATTTACCTCTGGCATGCAAAAATCTCTTTGTGAATTAATATGCCCTATAAACTTATTCACATTGGACTCTGTTTTAAGCAGCTTAGTTCTATCATTTCAGTAAGATGGAGTATGCACTAAGCGAAAGATATCACAGTGTGGAGGCGATATTTGCATGATCGAGGAGTTTAAATGGAAACAGACTCTCTTTATACTTCTTTGTAGAAATATAACCTCAGGTTTTCAAATCAAGAGTTTATTGGCACATTATTCAAAGGCCTTGCTGCATTACTGTCATGATTTTAAAGGAATGGCTCACCCAAAAAAGAAATTCTATCATTATTTACCAACCATTGCGCCAAACCTGTATAAATTCTTACTTTTCTTCCCCTGAACACAAATGAAGGCACTGTCAAGCTCCAAACATGAAAAACAAAACAACAACAATATACTCAGTAGTCACTCTCAAATCTCATTAGTGTAATTTCAATATGCATTATTCAAATTTGAATTCAGGGGGATGACAATTTTCAATTTTGGGTAAACAGTTCCTTTAATGTGATGAATAGGCTTTGTTCAGTGAGATAATGAAAAACATCTTTATTTAATAGTTATACTGAACATTACTGATAGATTATGGGTCTAAGCATTATTAAATCATTAATCAGATTCGTTCAAACACATTCATCTAAACAATTGGCTGTCTCTATGAATAGGTAATTGAATCATTAATTGAACGGATTCATTCAACAACACTTATCAATCAAAAATGAAATGTGTTACTGTGTTCATGTATGAGTCATTGAATCATTTGCTCAACTAATTCATTCAAATACTGATTAATATAGGAACAAAACAATTGGCTGTCTTTATGAATAGGTAATTGAATCATTCATTGAACCGATTCGTTCAAAAACACTTATCAATCAAAAATGATGTATGAGTCATTGAATCATTTGCTTAACTAATTAATTCAAACACTGATTCATATACTGTAGGAACAAAACAATTCACTAGGTGTGTTCGACTTGAAGCGGTATATGACATCAAAGTACCACGAGAGTGATTCGAAAGCATACGGACCTGTCTGTTCTCTAATCGCTCTCGTGGTATTTTGATTTCATACACCAATCAGTCTGTGCAGCGCGGCTTCAAGCCAAACACACCTACTGTCTTTATGAGTGAGCCATTGAATCAGTCATTCAACCAGTTCGTTCAAAAACATTGAGTTTTGTTTAGGTGTTGTACGATGTTCAGGCAAATTAGACAAAATAATTACAATGCAATTTACAAAATATTAACAGTTCATAATAAGAAACAGAAACAGGACATGATGCTTACCTTTCATGAAGGGATGCTAGATAAGGTCAGCTACATGCAATCTCTTTATTCTTAGACATTTTGCTCATCAATAACAAAACCACAACACAACATACTGGCTTGGTGTGTCTTCATGTTTGACTGTTATTATAGCAAGCCGCAACCACAGTCATAAATCCTCATGAAGGTGAATATCGATTTGAAGGAGAGATGGAGTGAGACTGATGGTCGTTCTCAGGTCAAAGCCCTTGGCTGGGCTCTGCAAGCAGTGCAATAACAGGAATGGTCCAGTTTATCAAACCACCCTCCCCCTTCATATCATGGCCTGTTTATCACCTTGGCCAGCCTCATAAAGATAGAGCTTCATTCACTCTTTCCTGAGCCTGCTCAGTTCAGTGACCTCCAACTCTCAGCGACAGTCACATGCACTTTAGCCTCATTTGAATAGGAGTTCTAAAAACAGCATAGCCAAGCAATCAATGGATGTTATCTCATATGCACACTTAGACATGGCCTTTTATGGCAGTAAATAAAGCACACCTGACTCATTGTCATGTGGAATAAACACATTTCATAAACTAAAAGAATAAAATGTTTCAAATGTATTCAACCTGACTGAATCGACCTAAATACATTAGTGTGCACCAGCAAAAATATTTTTTAGACAAATCGGATCAGGTATAAATAGTTCTTTAATCTTTGCTTATGTCAATTTGTGTGGTTTCACTAATTACCAATACTATTTATAGTCTATTTTGGTTTTCTATTGGTCAGACTAACATCTGACTAGACAGCTGACTTTTATATGAAATAAAAATGCATGTACCAGCACTAGAGAATTTCTGTCTCTAGACAACATCTGGTCTGTTTAGGGTTTGATATAGTATACTACGTTTTATTTGGGTCAAGCAATCCATCCTGAAAGTTTCCAATTCGGGATGTCTAGCAGTGGTGCAAAAAAATCAATTGCTTTTTTTAAAGAAGTCAATTCCACCATCCATTTCAGGATATTTGTTGATAATTGAATGGCCATGGACTATTTCCCCACCAAATGGAGGAAGCACTCACCACTTAGTAACCATATAGAGAAGGACAGCCTGTTTGGTTTCTTGTCCATAAAAGCGGATATGTCTGTGTTGCATAAGGATACATTAAACCATAGCAACATATTACAGAAGAGACCCAGCACAGAGACAGCACAGAGTCTTATTTTATGCAATGCGTCTTAGACCACTAAAAGTTAAACTACAGTGATTTTTTTTCTACACCACCAAGTCTGGACAGGTTTGACCTTTTTTTAATCTATTATAAAGACTCAAATGTGTAGAATGAAACAGTAATAAACAAAAAATAAACAAGTGTAGAATAAACAAAAAAATCTGTTTACAAAACCACATTTTTATTACTTTTATTACTTTTATTTTTGTATTTAATTAATTCCTTTTTATCTATTAGCCTATTTAGTTTTACGGACTGGTTAGGAAGGAAAGCACCCATTTTGACGAGTACTACAGTAGCAACTCTGAAGAAGTTGAAATATAGGTTGGCTTTGATTTATTGTAATATTTTGTGTCACTAACTTTCATAGATTTTATGACTATTACTCTTAAAGGTGGTATCAGTGATTTCAGGCCCAAAAATATTTTTATCACATTCATCTAATCTTTCCTAAGTGCTCGTGTGCTCGTGCACGGCTGCACGCGAAGTCAGAGCTGAAGAAGAAGCTGGCTCAAAACCTCACAACACCCTCCCCCTGTCGGTGATTGGTTGGAACACTATTTGTTTTGGTTTTGAGTGTTTGGCTAAACCATTTGTTTTTGTGTGCAGATCTCAGAGCCTAGGCTGCCTACAGAGACGCGTTTTTTTGACGACATGCTTATGGGGCGGGCAGCTAGCGGATCGTTAGGAAAGATTAGATGAATGTGATAAAATATTTTTGGGCCTGAAATCACTGATACCACCTTTAATAAGAGGAAAATAGTAAAAAATAAATATACATTAATAGGTATGTACAGCTTTTTCACAACGTATACCAACTGTATCATTTTTTAAACTCTGTCTTAAATCAGAAAGAAATTCCATTGTCTCACTTGTAATTGTTTTTTTTTTTTTTTTTTTTTTTTGCTGGGTATCTATATTGACAGATTCATTTGAGTCCAAACCTGTTTAAACAGGTGTACAGTGCCCATCTCCACAAATCAATAGGAGACTGTTAAAAATGCATGATCACATTGATCAATATCAGGAGATGAGAAGAGCTCTCATGCAGGAAGCATCATCAATACCCGAGACTTACCAGTTTAATTCAAGAACATGTACGAGCGCAAATCATATAGGGTCACTCATTAGATTCTCATTTACACAAAGCCGTATTGGCATTTCAAACGTAATACAATAGTGCATATGTTTTGCGACCTGGAAGTAAATGCTGTTTGCGAATGATTCAGTGGCACAATTGTGATTAATGATTATGTCATTGTAACTTATACAAGGCATGCAGATAACCATTCAACATGTAGCGAACCAGCACAAACTCAGATACATGTGCCCACATTTACCACACTAAGGTATTTGCTTGGTTTTCTTTGAATCAAGTGCATTAAGGGTAGGCCTGTCGCGATAGTCGATAAGTCGATTAATCGCACGATAAAAAAAAACGAGCTCGATAATTTTTCCGGCCGCGATAATTCCATTTGCATGCTTGTTTGTTTTCCTCGTCTCTCTCTCTCTACCAAAGAGACTGGATGACCACTCTCGCTCGGTTCTTTAGCGTATAGGAGGAGTGAACCCTCTTGTTGTCAGTTGCATGGTCTTTGTGTGAGAAGGCGGCGCCGCGGCGCTCAGTCACATGGTCTTTGTATGGGAAAGCGCCGGCGGGAGTGTTTGCGGCTACTGCCGGGAGAGAGAGAAGACGCTAGTTGTGAGTTGCGACAGCGAGCCCGATCACATGAAAATGCGTATCTATACCACGAATGTTATTTCTCGTGCCATTTATACGCCAAAAATAGTTTTTGCGTGCATATGATACGCTCTTTATGGCGTGTAATACGCACGCACTCCTCACCCCTAATCCTAACCAAGTATTTTCAGTGCGTAGCATGCCTTCCCGACAGTACACAATCACTTGACAAAGTAACAGGAGGACAAAGTAACAGGAGTAACAGTGCAAAATTGTGCGATATGGCTTGTTGAGGCTTTTTTTTATTTGTTTACAAAGGTCCTAACTGTCAGTTTTGCCTGTTATGGAATGTATCACTATTTAATAATGTCTAAAGCCTAATGTTTAATATTTTTTGAAGTGCAATTTTGTTTCATTTTATTTATTAACAGACATTTATTTTGTTAACAGACACTAAGAGTCCATTGCTTTCATTGTTTTTGGTTGTTTTGTTCATTTTTTGGGATATTTAAAATGTTTTCCGTTTTCAATGTTTAATATTCTTTAGAAATAAAAGTTTATAGATCGTTGAAAAGGTGTACCTGCATTATTATGCCATTATAATTATATGAAATGAAAATGGTCTCAGAACGACAATATTATCGTTTATCGCGATAATTTCTTGGACAATTTATCGTCCAGCAAAATTTGTTATCGTGACAGGCCTAATTAAGGGTACTACATGGTATGTGATTTCAGTTCCTCTGTAGATTCAGATGCTCTGAATGGCCACTCCAAGTCTGAGTGCTGTCTCATTGATGCATTACATTTCGTCACCTTCCTAAAATAATTGCCAAAAAGTCATCTCCTCATGATGCTGGCCACCTCTGGTAAAATCGCCCTGATCCTCAGTTGATCAGATCATGCAATTCTACCCCTGTAGTATAATGGCCTATGTCAAGAGTGTGACTTTTTTATTTTACAAGCTTTTCAAGATGGCAGCTGCATCAAGAAGAACGAAAATCTACTCAACCTCTGAAGTTATTTTTCATTTTTTTGTGTTTTCTGAGAAACCTGAAAAAAATGACTTGGGCAATTATTTTAGGAAGATGACGATTTTAAAAGCTGCATTTACTTTGGATGCAGGTCAGTTATGAAGACTGTGTCCTGTTTTTTATGTCGGACTTGAGACTTGATTTCTACAGTTGAAATGTGAACTTTTAATTTTACATTTACATGGGTTGTAATTAACAAAGAAAACTGCTTTTATCAGAAGTACATACTGTACAGTATAACGTATTAAAGCCCAAAAAAAAATGAGTGCAAATACATTATTGCATTCTTAAAATGTCAAAAACAGGAAGGGGTAAAAAATAAATAAAACCCCCCCGCTGTTTTGCAAGTTTTTAAAATGAAAGATTTTCACTTGTACATTGAGGCCATATTAATTTAGGTTTGGCAGATGGGTGCTCAGTCAGAAGGCTAAACATTAGCTGCCTCCACAAATATCAATCTATCCTATAACACTGCTGCGCCATAATTATACGCTCTGAGTGAGCGCTGCACTATTTTTGGGGTGAGCTAATAAGTAGCACATTAGTAATGATCCATTTACTACCAGACAAGCAAATGTTACTGCGCTAATAGTCGTTAGCACGTAGCTGTAATGTAAAGGCGTTTTTAAATGTTATTGCTCTGTTCAGTGCAGAGCAGGTATTTTTAGTGTGCTGTAGCATCATCAGTTTTATGACATCGAGACCAAATATATGACTAATAGAGGCTCACATATCACAATTCAAAAACGCATGCAACTTATGAAAAATAACTGCGGTTGGAATAAATTATTTGAAAGTGTAATTTTATGGCATTCATGAATAACTGATTAAAAGTACCTTAATATTACACAAAAGAATATCATGGTATTTTTTGAAATACACTACTGTTCAAAATTGTTTCTGACTATCATATTCATGCTGATTTGCTGCTTAAGAAACATTTCTTATTATTATCAGTGTTGAAAACTAGCCTGGGTTTCCCCATGCTGCCTTGAGCACAGCGCGATTTTATTCCCGCTGCTAGGCAGCCTGGACACCATGGACCAGATTTTCCCCTCAAAAAGGGAACCAATCACAGAACGGGGAGGGAGCAGCAAGACGATGACGACGTCTATGCGACACACTGAAGCAGGTTGTTTATATCTATGGATCCAACATGGCATCAGACACGAAGTTACCTTTCGATGCAGCCTTAGATAGTGCTCTAATTAGTTTAGAACGCAAGTTTATTTTGTCTTCTTCCTCGTCGAATTTCTGTCGCTCTACATACGTCATCTGGTATAATTGAAACGATTGGCTATGAGCTATGTACAGGCGCATTTGATAGACATTCGTAGCGCCCAATAAACGGCTCTGGGCATTCGTAAACCATGCCTCAAATACGAGAAAATGAACATGTGGTTCCCAGACCACATCTCAATGAGACGAGGTCTGACGTTAGCCAGGCTAGTTGAAAACAGTTGTGCTGCTTAACATTTTTGTGGAAACCATGATGCATTTTGTTTCAGGATTCTTTGATGAATGGTAAATTCAAAAGAACAGCATTTATTTGAAATATAAATCCATTGTAACATAATGTCTTTGCTGTCACTTTTGATCAATTTAATGCGTCCTTGCTAAATAAAAAGATGAACTTTTAAACTGTATTGTAGGAATACATACCAACTATATAGTCTGATTTAAACAGAAAAGTTGAACTCTTTCAACTGAAATACAAAGCATGATATGTTGTTCGTTTCCGAGTACGACACGTTTCTCCTCTATTAGACCTGTCATGCCCTTTAAGACTGGAAGTTGTGTGCGTGTAAGTGTCGTGCAAGAGTGTTAGCCCACCAGGGTTGCTCCCTTATTCAACATGTGACATTTGTCATTTTGACATGTGGTGATGCCCTTTGGAATTGTGCCATTTTTAGAAGATCTAGAAGATCTTCGTATCCTGCTGACCCCCTTCTGCCACCCTGTAAGACACAAACAAACTGCAATGGTTAGGCTCCGTCCCTATTGTATTCACTCGTCCCATGGGTTTCTGCACAGAGAGGTTATGGTAATCCCAAGTTACGGGGACCAGTTGCCTTTTCAAGGTTAGTGTGTGAAGCTGGGCATGTCACATTTGCTCAGGCAAGTGTCTGGGTTTATCGAGGACAGGCTGTGGAAACACACTGGAGAGAGAGAGTTAGAGACAGAGCGAGGCAAATGCAAGAAAAGACGTTTGTCTTTTGACCAACCATGTGCAGTCTTCAATTCAGGGTCTTGATAACCATCCTTGGCCTCTTTTCATTTGCCTTAACCTTAAAAGACTGCATAATAATTAACAATTAAATAGGCTGCTATTCACACATGACATTATCTCTGAGATTTGCTGTGACCATGAAAAGAACTTTAATTACGAGCTGTTTTTTTTTTACCTCTCCAGAATTTTTTTTTTTTTTTAAATTCATGGGTCTCTGAAAGGATGTGAAATGGATGATCATACTGCTTAAATTCATTCTAATCTCTCAAATGTATCTATTCTGTTATTTTTCTTCTTTTTCTTACAAGCACACATTGTTCAGTTTGGATCAATGAAACCACTGCGCATTAAGCCAGAGGAGTCATGGATACATTAAGGAAATAATGGCTGAAGAGTTGTTAACAGCGGTTAGTTATATCACACTTCACCCAGATGCTAAGAAGCTAATTTTAGGTGATTAATCAATTCAGAGAGCATAGAAATGTAATTAGGAGTCTCTTTTGTTTTAAGAGGACGACCTTGTGATAAAAGTTTACAAGGCAAACCAGTCTCAGGGGACGGTATTAGACTTTACACATCTAATCTTGAGCAAAGTCATGTTTTATAAAGGTTTGTGTATGTGTAAGTGTGTGTGTTTTTTTGTAGGGCTTTTAAAGTTTTGTTTAAATTATATAGTTAAATAAATTCTATGCCAATTAATAAACTAAATTAATCACATGTAAAATTTATTTCTGACCGTTCACACAGAACACATTTTTTTCCACTGCACAGCTTTTCCATTGTTTGCATATGCGCTAGAAGGATATGTTTGTGAGTTTTGCGCTTGTGTCTTTAACAATGCCTCGTGCTTGACACACTGTTCTAAAAATGTGGCGTTCAAGTTAAAACAAGTTAAAAAATTTTAAAAATGCGTCTCTAAACCTTGTTTTTTTTCGTTCCACTGACCTGCGTCTCATGTTTTTAACAGCAAAAACACGTTCTGTGTGTTACGTTACATTATTTTAGCATGTGAAAGTATATAATGTAGCTATTCAGTTGCATATTAAATAGACTGAATAGATTACAAAAGTTGTATGTATAAATTTTACTAGTATCGGCACAATCATTTTTTAATTGACTTTAATCACGTTGGAAATCGGATTTTGCTTGGTATGATAATATCGATCAATCTACACTTCGAATGTATTGATATATTAGTACATAAGACATATTTTATTCAATATATGTATTGAAATTGATTTGCTGTTTTGCAATTGTATGATGATGCAGCCTGTTTAAATGCTGTTAGATGATTTGTTTTGAGATTGTTTGGGTTTGTTCTATAGGGACAGTATTATCTTTTTGGTTCATGTCTTAAAAAAATGTCTTTTAAAGTCTTAAATTTGGTTTTAAAACCTTAAACTTTAAATTGCCCAAAATAAGTTTACGTCCCTGATATGTTCCTTCTCAAGGGGCCCTAAAATTAGTCATATTGACATAATAAAGAACAGCATGTCTTTTCAGGGTGTACGCATATTCTTTTCCTCATCACACACCTTATGAGCAGTGTCCATTTTTTTCCCCATTGTATGTTGATAGTAGGATTTGTTTTAGCTTGATGAGCTTGATGAGTGCTGAGATAAGTATTAAGAGAGAGAGAGAGAGAGACAAAGACGGAGACAGAGAGAGTTTGGCAGGCCTGTTTGTTTGCCCTTGCTCGAGCCAAGCCTGGTGTTTACAGCCACTGCTGATCCACTCCACAGCACTGCATAGATGAGCGATATGAGACTCATTAACCCTGATTGCATTTATCCACTTCTGTGCTCCACTGACCGGTGACAGCTGAGGCGGGTGATTGATAGAAATACAACAGGGGTCAAATGCAGAGAAATTAGACCCTGTTGAGTGAAGGATTTAAGTATTTTGTCGGTACATATTGTGCGGCTGCTGAACTGTGTGTTTGTTTGCAGAATCTTTTGTGTAATGCTTCTTAAAGTAGTCCTTAATTTCAACATGAAGTCAAAATCCACCCTATTTGCTTAGTACTTGCTGCTGTGCATAATTCATCAGTGCTTGTTATTCTGAAGAAGAAAACATTTGTAATCTTTCATCAAAATGAATGAACTTGCTAAATTACGTTTATTTTCCTCCTTGAATGTACGGTTTAATTTGGATATCCTCGTCACATTATACAGAGGTGAAATGGGTTGTGAATGTAGTTTCACAATGACTTTCACAAAATTGTTGTTTCTGTTGATTTTCTGTTGATCAGTTATTTTGAAAATTCCTGATTTTCTAATAGTTTGTGTTCTAGTACCATTCGAAAGTTGGTATAATTTAAATACATACATACATACATATATATATATATATATATATATATATATATATATATATATATATATATATATATATATATATGTATAATTTAAATACATATATAATTTAAATACATATATATATGTATTTAAATTATACATATATATATATATATATATATATATATATATATATATATATATATATATATATATATATATATATATATATATATATATATATTCAGCAATGATGCATTTCATTACTCAAAAGTGAAAGTAAAGACATTTATGCCACAAAAGATTTATATTTCAAACAAATGCTGTTCTTTTGAACTTTCTATTCATCAAAGAATCCTGATAAAATGTATCATGGTTTCCACAAACATTAACAATAAATGTTTCTTGAGCAGCAAATCAGCATATTAGAATGATTTCTGAAGGAACATGTGACACTGAAGACTGAGTAATGATGCTGAAAATTCAGCTTTACACAGGAATAAATCACATTTTAAAGGGGGGGTGAAATGCTATTTCATGCATACTGAGTTTTTTACACTGTTAAAGAGTTGGATTCCCATGCTAAACATGCAGTTTCAAAAATTAAGTTGTACGTTTGATGGAGTATTTCTGTACCAAAAATGCTCCTTCCGGTTTGTCACAAGTTTCGGAAAGTTTTTTTCGAGTATGGGCGTGTGTGACGTCAGATGGGGCGGAATTTCCTTATAGAGCTGGTAAGTCCCGCCCCTTCCGTAAAACCCCGCTGGACCTCAAAGTTGAAAAACCGTCAATGCAAGTGAATGGGAGAAAATAATTATTTTCTGGTCCCGTTTGAATTGTGCCATGAATTGAACATATGTTGTCTGTGAATTTTTTATATAACTTTTCGTGTTACGAGTTTGACAGTATATGGTATGATTCTTCGGCTAGCAGTTGTGGAAAAGACATAACGAGAAAGACTACATGTCGCCTATGTGACGTCACCCCATAAAGTTGACTTACCCGTGGTTTTCACTAACTTCAACGATTTTGTCCTCTCCCTGAAAGAAGGCGGTGAAGTGCACCAAAGACACAGCCATGTTTAGCGGGATCCGTGAGCTAGTCCGTGTGCTAGTGTGTTGACGTTTCAAACGCGTCGAAAGTTGTAGTCCACAAAGTGCTCTCACACAAAGTCTAACCGTATCTAACTTCAAACTTCCGTTATTTAAAAAATTCACAGACAACATATGTTCACATTCATGGCACAATTCAAACAGGACCAGAAAATAATTATTTTCTCCCATTCACTTGCATTGACGGTTTTTCAACTTTGAGGTCCAGCGGGGTTTTACGGAAGGGGCGGGACTTACCAGCTCTATACGGTCCTAAGGGCTCTTCTCCCGGAAGGGCGCGCGCGCACCCATAGACCACCAAAGCGAGAGAGCGAAAGCAGTACCTCAGCGCTGTGCTCGCTGCAGTCACAGGACTTTGTTTGTTCCCTGCATTTCGAC
This sequence comes from Scardinius erythrophthalmus, assembly GCF_964197995.2. Lineage (NCBI taxonomy): Eukaryota > Metazoa > Chordata > Actinopteri > Cypriniformes > Leuciscidae > Scardinius > Scardinius erythrophthalmus. The sequence goes on from NC_138225.1 coordinate 30,153,273, forward strand.
GATGATTGTTTTATAAACAAGGCCCAGTTCGACGCCGGATTTAGCAGTCCCAACGATAAAGGTTCACAGTCGTGCGTTGGAACCGCAGGCGGTGAGTAAAACTCATAGACAAACTGCTTCAAATGTCTGTGTGTTGTTAGCTATCGGCGTGTTAGCACCGCCCACACGGCACGCCTCCAGCCGCTCGTTTTTTTCCGGAAAGATTCGGTACAGTCTATCTTTCTTTTATAAATATAATAAAACTAAAGACTTTTTGGAGATACGAAGGATGCAATAATACTCTATAGGTACTCAAGATTAACATGAGATTGAGTGAAACTGAGTGTTTCACCCCCCCTTTAAAATGTATTAACTATTAGAGCAAACAGTTATTGAAAATTGTAATACTATTTCACAATATTACTGCACATAAATAAATGCAGCCTTGGTGAGCATAAGAGATTTCTTTTAAAAAAATCGTACCTACCCAAAGCTTTGAACGATAGTGTAGCTTGTGCATTGTGTTGTTTAATTTGACTCTGTTTATCTTAATGCTTTTGTTTTTTTCTTAAAAGTCTTTATGCAAATTTATCTCTAACAACAACTTCTCCTGCCTAACAGTTGGCAAAAGTAATGCTGTATGAAACTCAATTAAAACTCGCAATGCGTATTGCATTATCTTGCAAGCGCTGCTGCAATACCTCATGACTTTCAACCATCTTGACGACGCTCCAGTATTCAAGCTCTGGGCTGGAAACACATCCTTTCATGTCAGTCTGGATCAGTCATCGCTGCATGTGGAACCTCGGCTGAATGTTGTTATGTCAGGCTGAATGTAAAGGGCAAGTGACAGAGCCGTGGTAAAGAGCTCCAAGGCAGCAGTCTGCGCTTTTATCAGGGATAGAGACCCAGAAACATGCGTGGAAGGAGAAAAGAACTGCACTCTGCTTGCTGCCATTAATTATGGAGCAGACAGCAATGGTGTGCACAGACAGACTGTGTTTTATGCAGGTAGAATGAGTTGTCAGTCTCAGGGCGGCACATTACCGAAACCCTGGGCTGCACTGGCAATTCCCAAGATTTTATAAAAAAGCACTTTCCATTTACTTTAACAAGGAGGTTATATAGCAAGTCGAAAATTGCTGTCGAGGTGCAAAGTATCAGGACTGCATGATCAGGGTTCACCAAGGGCAATGTGACTGATGCTTATGGGATGGCTTTCACTGCTCTCTCTCACCTTGTGCTCTCTCTGGCACATTCTCTCATTTGGCCTTTAACGAGAGTCTGCGCACTTTTGAAAGTGCATGCCGGTCTTCAACATGATAGCCTCCTATTTGACATCTGCTACCTTTTTTAGCAGATGTCAAATCATGACATTGATCATGTAGGTGACCTGAGTCTGACACGTGACAATTGTTGTAATTTTTCCCGAGAGAAACACCCTTTATATCCCAGCAGGCTTTTTCTTTTGACTGGAGAAAAAACCCGGGAGCAGCCGTCTTTTAACACACACACACACACACACACACACACACACACACACACACACACACACACACACACACACACACACACACACACACACACACACACACACACACACACACACACACACACACACACACACACACACACACACACACACACACACACACACATAAACCTTTTTGTTAGATGCGATTAATCACAATTAATCGATTTGACGGCACTATTATTTTCATTTTATTTACTATTTTTTAATTGCAAAAGTTTTTCGTTTTGTATCAAGGAATTTTATTTATGTTTTTTCTATTTGTTTTAGGCCTGCCTTTCTTTATTACAGAAGCCAGAGTCATGTGTGTAATGATTGCAGTCTGCTTAAATGGCGTTTGTTTTATAAAATTGGGTTGATTAAAATGGGAAGAAAAAACTAAATAAATTTCAGAGTTTACAATTAATTCAGTGATATTTTTTTTTCTCAGGACCAGTTCAAACAGGACCAGAAAATAATTATTTTCTCCCATTCACTTGCATTGACGGTTTTTCAACTTTGAGGTCCAGCGGGGTTTTACGGAAGGGGCGGGACTTACCAGCTCTATACGGTCCTAAGGGCTCTTCTCCCGGAAGGGCGCGCGCGCACCCATAGACCACCAAAGCGAGAGAGCGAAAGCAGTACCTCAGCGCTGTGCTCGCTGCAGTCACAGGACTTTGTTTGTTCCCTGCATTTCGACGATGATTGTTTTATAAACAAGGCCCAGTTCGACGCCGGATTTAGCAGTCCCAACGATAAAGGTTCACAGTCGTGCGTTGGAACCGCAGGCGGTGAGTAAAACTCATAGACAAACTGCTTCAAATGTCTGTGTGTTGTTAGCTATCGGCGTGTTAGCACCGCCCACACGGCACGCCTCCAGCCGCTCGTTTTTTTCCGGAAAGATTCGGTACAGTCTATCTTTCTTTTATAAATATAATAAAACTAAAGACTTTTTGGAGATACGAAGGATGCAATAATACTCTATAGGTACTCAAGATTAACATGAGATTGAGTGAAACTGAGTGTTTCACCCCCCCTTTAAAATGTATTAACTATTAGAGCAAACAGTTATTGAAAATTGTAATACTATTTCACAATATTACTGCACATAAATAAATGCAGCCTTGGTGAGCATAAGAGATTTCTTTTAAAAAAATCGTACCTACCCAAAGCTTTGAACGATAGTGTAGCTTGTGCATTGTGTTGTTTAATTTGACTCTGTTTATCTTAATGCTTTTGTTTTTTTCTTAAAAGTCTTTATGCAAATTTATCTCTAACAACAACTTCTCCTGCCTAACAGTTGGCAAAAGTAATGCTGTATGAAACTCAATTAAAACTCGCAATGCGTATTGCATTATCTTGCAAGCGCTGCTGCAATACCTCATGACTTTCAACCATCTTGACGACGCTCCAGTATTCAAGCTCTGGGCTGGAAACACATCCTTTCATGTCAGTCTGGATCAGTCATCGCTGCATGTGGAACCTCGGCTGAATGTTGTTATGTCAGGCTGAATGTAAAGGGCAAGTGACAGAGCCGTGGTAAAGAGCTCCAAGGCAGCAGTCTGCGCTTTTATCAGGGATAGAGACCCAGAAACATGCGTGGAAGGAGAAAAGAACTGCACTCTGCTTGCTGCCATTAATTATGGAGCAGACAGCAATGGTGTGCACAGACAGACTGTGTTTTATGCAGGTAGAATGAGTTGTCAGTCTCAGGGCGGCACATTACCGAAACCCTGGGCTGCACTGGCAATTCCCAAGATTTTATAAAAAAGCACTTTCCATTTACTTTAACAAGGAGGTTATATAGCAAGTCGAAAATTGCTGTCGAGGTGCAAAGTATCAGGACTGCATGATCAGGGTTCACCAAGGGCAATGTGACTGATGCTTATGGGATGGCTTTCACTGCTCTCTCTCACCTTGTGCTCTCTCTGGCACATTCTCTCATTTGGCCTTTAACGAGAGTCTGCGCACTTTTGAAAGTGCATGCCGGTCTTCAACATGATAGCCTCCTATTTGACATCTGCTACCTTTTTTAGCAGATGTCAAATCATGACATTGATCATGTAGGTGACCTGAGTCTGACACGTGACAATTGTTGTAATTTTTCCCGAGAGAAACACCCTTTATATCCCAGCAGGCTTTTTCTTTTGACTGGAGAAAAAACCCGGGAGCAGCCGTCTTTTAACACACACACACACACACACACACACACACACACACACACACACACACACACACACACACACACACACACACACACACACACACACACACACACACACACACACACACACACACACACACACACACACACACACACACACACACACACACACACATAAACCTTTTTGTTAGATGCGATTAATCACAATTAATCGATTTGACGGCACTATTATTTTCATTTTATTTACTATTTTTTAATTGCAAAAGTTTTTCGTTTTGTATCAAGGAATTTTATTTATGTTTTTTCTATTTGTTTTAGGCCTGCCTTTCTTTATTACAGAAGCCAGAGTCATGTGTGTAATGATTGCAGTCTGCTTAAATGGCGTTTGTTTTATAAAATTGGGTTGATTAAAATGGGAAGAAAAAACTAAATAAATTTCAGAGTTTACAATTAATTCAGTGATATTTTTTTTTCTAGACCTAAACTGTCTATTGCAGTCAAATAGGAAAAGAAACACAAAACAGTAAACTAAAATAAAAATATATGCACATATCATATCGACATTTGAATCGAATCGCAAGGTACCAAAAGATTCCCACCCCTTATGTATGTTTACTCAGAACCTGCAAGATTATTTTTAATACATTTAAAATTAGTTTCCCACTAAATCTGATGCTTGGTTCCAATTGAAGCGCATATTATTTATTGTGATCAGTCTCAAAATGTAGATATAATCTAATATTAGCCAATATATTAATTACTGGCTTCAAAATATAAATATTTATATTAAGTCCAAAATTTCCATATCGTTTTTTTTTTGTAGATACTTTACAGTATCGAATGAATTGTAAGTATATTTGTTATCAACATTTCATTCTTTTCGTCTGCCACATTAGATAGTTTTACTGATCTTCTCACAGTGAATTCTGGGGTAGCATTCTGCACAAAGGATACATGCTGCTTTAGAATTTGGATAAAACATTTTAAGCTCTGATGTCTTAAAATTCAGCCTCTGTTGGCAGCTTTGGAGCAGAGCAAGTGTCTCACTGTTTCTGCCAGGTCAAGAACTGGCACTTAAAATTGATCTCTCACATTGGTGGCCTGTGGCCGTCTTCTTTTGATCAGCGTCTTGAAATATTTCCTTTATGTCCAACCACGGGCTAAAATAGCAACAATGTGTCACCATGATGTATGGGGGTGCTAATTCACGGCTATTAAAACATTCAAGTAGGGCGATTTCACACAGGCAGAGTTTTGAGGCCTAAGCTTGTGGTATTTTCTTAACTACACCCCCCCCTCCGGGATGTGCTGAAATACTAGCGGCCTAGGTAATGATGTTGCCAGAGCAGATTACACCAGGCTTTGCTTGGAGTGTCTCTGTGAGCATCTCTTTGAAGGTTGTAATCCGTGGATTTGGGCACGGATGTGGGAGATGAACGGAGAGAGCGTAAATCGAACTCCGAGAAGAGCATCTACCAGGTCAACCTGCCTTGAGAGCTTAGTCTGGGAGATGCAGACATTGCTTGAAGGATGCCAGCTTGCTACCCACAAATGTGCATATGTGTTTGATGCAATTTATAAATCTGATTGCCTAAAGCCTGAAGCAAGAGCAATTTTGCTGGTGGTTAGGGCTGGTGTTATTTTTTGGCAACATGCTTGAACAGCAAAGGGAGCTGCAGAGTGTGTGTGGCTTCTGTCAAAACATTCTATATTTTATCTAGAATCATTGAGGTCTTCATTTATCTTCATGAGCTGCATGTCGAGTTGGTTATTGTAAGGCAAATTATCATAAACCGTTTCTGATTTACAAATGCAGAAACGTTGGGACATTTTGTAAAATGCAATAAAATCAAGAATGTTTTCGTTTTTTTTACCATTCAAAATTGTATATTGTAAAAATATAAAAAGTCATTTTTTTCAGTGATTTTGATGGCTGCAACACACTTTTGAGACAAGTTGAGACAAGTTGAGACAACTACTAATTGCAGTTTTGCAAGTGGATTTTTTGCCCAATCTCATCTGATAAAATACAGCTACTCAACAGTCCATTGTCGTCGTTGTCTGATTCTCCTTTTCTTGATGGGCCATATGTTTTCAATAAGAGACAGATCTGGACTGCAGGCAGGACAGTTAAGCACATCCCTTCTACGGTGTAGACTAGAGTGTCTATGAAACCACATGTAGCACATGCAGAATGAAGCCTTGCATTGTCTTGCTTCCCATGAAAGATCTTCTTGGGAAGATCAAGATCAAGATGCCATTAAATGTCTCTGTAATCCCAATAAACTCGTCCCCATCAATGGCACCTTCACACATATGCGAGTCACCCATGCCTTTTGCACTGATGCACTTCTGTATCATGACAGATGTTTGCTTTTGTACCTGTCGCTGATAATGTCGCTGAGAACTCAAATGTCGTTTTTTCTCAAAAACAAGCTGAAACGTGTACTCATCTGACCGCAGCACACATTTCCACTCGGCATAGAACAGATGTATAGCTTTCCCCTTGCGTAACACAGATTCAAGTTGCATTTTTTAATGTAGCGGCAGACTGCAATGTGGATATATTTAACAAAGTAGCATGATGGTTTCTCATGCAATGCCATCTCAGAGCTCAAAGGTCACACACATACAACTGAGGTTTCCTGCCTTGCCTTACATATACTGAGATTTCTCTGGATTCCCTGAATCTTTTAACAGTATTATGTATGGTAGATGGAGAAAGCCCTTTTTTTTTGCAATCTTGCATTAGAAATGTGATTTTTGTTTGACAATTCTCTCATGATATTTGGTACATATGATGAGCCATGACCCACCTTGCTTGCAAATACTGAAATGCTCCTTTTACACTCAATCACATTACCCTCACCTATTATGCCTACCAATGCACTTTCTAATAGTGGACTGTTTCAAAACAGTCACATGATCCTTCAGAAATCATTCTGATATGCTGATTTGCAGCTCAAGAAATATTCCATATTATTATCAATGTTGAAAACAATCGTGCTGCTTAATATTTTGGTGGAAGCCATAATATATACTGTATATTTTTTTCAGGATTCTTTGATGAATAGAAATAACAGCATTTATTTGAAATATAAATCTTTTGTGGCATTATAAATGTTATTAATGTTACTTTGGACCAGTTTAATGCGTCCTTGCTGAATAAAATAATTTTTCACAAAAACAAAAATCTTACTGACTCGACCATCATAGCCACGAATTGAAATAAATTGAGAACTGATTTGCAAATTAATGTTTTTCGCTGTTCACCACAATAATGTATCCACTCTGCTGTAAAATAGCTCTGACTTCAGTCACTCCATGTGTGGCTGTAGCTAAAAAGGGGCATGTGTCAATTAGAACATCTTTACGCACTTCTCTTTGCATACATAAATCATATTTCTCTTTCCGTATCTGTATGCTTTTCAACTTTTGGTCCTCCATTACACATCGTTTATGCTCCCTTGAAACACTTTCTCCCTATCCAGTCTCTGTGCTCTTGCTAAAAGCAACATAGGCAGTACTGCGGATTCGGGGATTGGATGACTTTCTCTCTGGAGATGTGATCCGATGGTAATTTTATGATGCACATGTCACAAGTCATCTCTTCATCACAGCATTCCAGCATGATGAAAACTGATGGAACAGCTTCTGCCTTGATATGCTACTCAAGAGATGGAGGAAATTAACGCACCAAAACTGTATAACCTTGGGGAGAAGAATGACGTAGATGCGCAAATATAGTAGCCTGTCTATGTGTGAATGTGCGTGCCTGCTAACAGCTCGGTTTCTTCTGGATTCGTTCCCAGTGTTCTTGTCCTAAGAAGGCATTTGAGGATTTTTTGAGAACTCCACAAGCTTTCTGTAAAACTCCCCTGCTGCAAGGACACGCTCCCTCCATACTAGCCTGATAGCACAAATCCTCCCTCATGTCTGCAGAGACCACCTCCACTCATGTAGTGGAGCTTCTGGGAGAAACACTAATGGTTGTAGTAGGCATATGTGCGGGGAGTTTTCAGAATGGTGTGGTAAATTGATTATACCCTTCAGTTTTGTGAGGGAGAGACCAGGTGTGACTGAGAATGAGAGTGTGACTTTTTTTTTCAAGATTGTAAATTTAGATTGAGTTTAGTTTAATTAATACCATTGATTTACATTTTAATATAAATATATTATAGTAACATTATAATAATGAATTTTTTAACTTTTTAAAATGTTTTCCCTCTAATCTGCCACAATAATGCATTTGAATTATTTTCAAATCAAGACTTTTCTCAGTAAATGTTTTGTTGAATATCTATGGTAGGGTTTTCTGATGATCAGTAATATCTATAAGAGCTATAAACTATAAACCCTTTAAAATCAGCTGTTAAAGAATATAGATATTCACACACGTAATTAACTTATTGCTGAATGCGCAGTCAACTTGATCTCGAGTGTTCACGGATCAGCTTTGTTCAATATGGTGGACGGCTTACGTATCGCGCTCCATTGGACCATGTCTAAGGTGGTATGTATGTATACATATCTATAGGTTCTGACACAAAGGTATATATCTTTGCTGAAAGGCCTTCATGTTTTAGACAAAGCAAACTCTCCAGACTACAGAATGTTTTTCATGAATGTGTGCCTATGTTTTGGAACAGACATGCCGTACAAGCAATCTGACCTCAATATCTCTGCGCCTTGTGTGTGTAGAAACAATGACAGTGGGGAATATGGGTCTCTACATATGTGTGAGAGAGACATCATTAATTATTGATTCCCATCACTGCAGGAGAGGTAACGTGACTGCAAGAAAAAAGTGATATTAATTTTAATGCTCCTCAATCTGAGGCTTAGATTGAAAGACGGGAACCTGTATTGAGCGGCTGTAAACTTTGTTGTGTGGGGAATATTGACATGAAATGTAATAAAAGGGTTTGTGATTTATTATCGTCTGGTCCATTGCGAATCATCTTTTGTGGCCTGTGCAGTGGCAAAAAGATAAAAGACACACGGTAGTCTTTCCGTTCTCCAAAAACACATGCTTTTTTATTGTTTCCTTTTAATTAGTCCCCATTATTAGAGAGCATAGTTAATACTGATTAGAAACAGTGAGATGCCAGTAATGAAAGGTGTTAAAGCAGGATTTGTTCTCTGTGAGAACAGCAAGAGCGAGACAGAATTACTTAGAATTAGAATATGACATGTTTTCATCCACATGCTATAGCCACTCCTCATGCATTACAAGCTTAATGTGTTTCTGTTGATATAAATGTGTATTCAGTGAAAATAAAATCTCTATTATGAATGAAAACATAAAACAATGTTAAGTTTCAAATGATGATGACCCCTCTTTATAACTGATGCAATAGCTATGCTAGTCTCAGGCTGAATCATATAGCACTAATACATTTTGCAATGGATAAATATTGTTCCCCTTAGTGGAGGGCAGTTTTTACTGCATACTGAGGGGGAAATTCGCTAAAAATGAATCACGCCTGCTGATAGCGTTGTTTATTTGCACACAATGTCTGCATTGTTTTTTTTTTGTTTTTTTTTACTAACCCTCAGGTCATTCCAAGCCTGTATGACTTTCTATCTTCTGTGGTACATAACAGAAGATATTTAGAAGAATGTTTTTGGTTATCATTGACTTCCATTATATTGACTTCCATTCTTTTTTCCCCCCAGAAGAAAGAAGGTCATACAGGCTTGGAATGATGTTGAGAGTGTTTATTGTTTGGGTGTTTTTTTAATTTTTTAAACGGGTTACCGTGAGGCATAGTAATGCAGTGTACATTTCAACAGGCAAATAGCATTGATTTTTATTTATTTATAAGGCTCAGTCTTTAAAGTCAGCATTAAACGGAAGTGGTGGTAGTTATTTCTTCCCTATTGTGATGTATATCCAAGTGATTTTGTCCATGGGGAACTAATGGGACGTTGGATCATTGTGGTTGGCTATTGCTGTGAGTGACAGGTTGATCCCTCCTTCTTGCCAGTGAAGACATCTTCAGAGAAGAGAAGAGATGTTGCTGCAAGAGGGAGGGAAATTATTTTTATTAAATATTGTGAGGCCTATGGATTAAAAAATAATAGTGATGTACATGGATAAATCATTTGTAGTAAATACTGCCATATACCATAAAAACAAATGAGAATGTTCCCTTTTGATTTCATGGTGACTTTAATTCTAATTTATAAGAAGGAATGTTTGTGTTGAATAGAACACTGGTTGAAGATAAATACACAAGCCATAGCCCAATACTGCATAGATTTCACCTGTTTAAGCTGTTTGTGGGTGCATGGTTAAACTTGAGATGTTCATTTTAATTCACCCTCAGTGTGCAGGTGTAATTTCTGAACCCTAGTATCCTGCTGGATATCATTGGCTTGGTTTGTCAAGACAAGAGGCCATATATTTTAACACACCTGCAATTCATCAGCCCATGTAACAGTCAAACCACATGACATTGCCTCTGCTTCTGATTGACATCAGGGGTAATCAGCCTGTCCACTTCTGACTGGACCACCGGTAGGGTTTCTATCTGACAGAAATGCTTGCTTGAGAAAGTAAATCTCTCTTGTGAATGCATTTTGAACAATTTTCTGTATAATGTTCAGGGTTTTTTAATTTTTTATTGTACAATCATTGAATAATGTTGCACCTTAGATTCTAGTGAGGCAGTTGTTATAAATGTTACATTTTAGCCCCGGATGGACATTGTTGCAGTTCATACGGTACCAAATGATGTGGGTCCATCTGCTATATTTCACTCAGTAATTTTATTCGCACTGTAAGTGATTGCGCGTGAAGCCCATCAGTGGGATGTGCTCTGCTGTCTGAGCTAACAGATGAAGAGGCCATATTGGCGTCATACCTCTGAGAGTCCATCAGCTTAATAAAAGTGTCAAGGCAGTTGATTTGTTATGTCTGTTAATAACAGAAGCAAAGGGTTCGACGGGAAAGAGATTAAACAGACGGCTAGAACTGACATACAGGTGCTGTCATTTGTCTTCGCTCATCCAGCTTGCCTGTCTTACGCATTTCTTCTAATTTTCTCTGTATGTCACACACAAGCTCAAATCTCCAGAGATATTTACACTGTAGTGCTGCTCTTGAGCTTTGAGGTTTTGCGTTTCAGATCTCCTCAGTCAGGGAGATTTAGGTTGTGCTGTCTATGTTGCCCGACTGAATCTGAACAAAGTATTGAGAGTGACTACTGCATTTATTTTTAATTCCCTACATTATTTTTCTGAATGTGTATTACAGTGGTGGTGGGGAAGCTACTTTATAATTTAAAAATACCTAAAGCTACTCAGAATCAAATTTATTCTATTTGTATTTAGTAATTTAATTTATATGGGGTTTTAAATGAACAAATCCTGACTAGGGATATATATACTGTGTAATTCCTAATTTTTTTATTTACAAGTTAAATCTTATCAACGTAACCCATAGAGTGTCTACAGTGCCTAACAGATTATTATTTTGTGTTTATATTTATAATTTTTGCATTGGTATTTAGTATCTTTAGCATCTGATTTTACTTTTAAAGAAATATAATAAAAAATAAGCATACAAGTATACCAGTAAATGCATTCAATACAAGAACTATTCACAATTTAGATATCAGCCATTTGTTCACTTTAAACTAATATTTGTTGGTTTAAATCAAGAATTTACATGGTTGCACCTATCAGTTGTGCCACCTGACAACATTAATAATGACTTGGAATATTAAATTAAAATATAATAAATTAATTGAAGATAATTGTAACGAGGTTAGATGTTATGGGAAGAAGGAGGCGGGAACCGGCGAACAATTAACAGCTTTAATAATAAAAACAAACAAATACAAAACAAAAGTAAAAGACAGCAGCCCCTCACGGATGACTGCTGTCACATAAAATAAAACAAACATGAAATAAAATAGTCCAGGCCTGGCCTCTCTCGTCCTTCACTGTCATCGTTCCTCCTTTTATGCTTCCGCTCCTCCGTGAGAGATACGAGACCTGTGCGTCGCGCAGGTGTTACTCATTATCAATCACGCCACCGACCTCAAGGCACTCGGCCTCACCCTGCTTGCCACAATAATATAAAGTGTGACCCATGTTTCTTTACTTTATATAATAGTGGCATCTTACATTATTTTAAAATTATCATGAAAAGTATCAAACATATTTAACTTAAAACTAAAATTTGAGAACAATAATTAAATAATAGACAATCTTTGCTCAAATGTATTATTTATTTAGCTTAAATAATGTTTTTTTTTATTATTATTATTTCATATAGAGACATTCACTGCAGTTGCACCAACTGACTTCCTGTTTGTGTCACCTGACTTTTGCAACCAATTTTACATTGAACAGGCTTCTACTTGGATGCCTGTATTAACATTTGCCTAGGCTAGGACGTTGATATGCGGAATTTTTAAATAAAATTAAGTTCCTAATTTTGCATTGGTCATACCCACCTGACATAGAAAGTGTTCCAACCTAAACATACTTGAAAGTAGCTATTTTTATCAGTATTTGAGAGAGATCTACAAACCCATTAGGCTCTCTGATGATGGAACCATAGGAAGCCACGGCTCATTAAGGCAGATTGCAAATGTCATTTTGCTGCTTCCTCTCTGGCCTTGTATTGAAGGATAGCAACGAAATTAATTTTGCATAGAGTCTCGGGTTTTGAATCAAAGCCAAAGCACGCATGACCCACGGCAAGTTTGATTAAATCACTGGTGGGGCTTTTAGAAGGAAGGTCAACCAAACCGCATTAAGACTGATTCCTCCAACCCTCTTCCCACCCAACTTCTCCCTCATCCAGCCCATTGCCATCTTTCATCTAAATAACTCTCTCCTTGTTCCATTCCCTAGATTGCCTGTTTGTAACTGACTATTTCACCCGGACGCCTCGCAAGCTCAATGCCTACCGCTCTTTTGCCAGCGTGGAGCTGTTCCACTTCAACGTGCCTGAAGACACCGTGGTGGCTGTTTGGAACCTCATCACCTTCAAGGAGCAAGGGGGCACCTTCGGAGACAGCTGCCCAGACCGCAACGTGACAGTGTGAGTTGGCTAAACGTCCAGGTTACAGTCATTTAGGGGTGGGGGCAGACAAGGACAACAATGTGATGAGGTCAGATATGTCCAAGCAGCGTTTCAAATGAGAGAAAGGGATATGTAAAAGCCAAATGTCACATGCATGATTATAATGACCTTTCTGATGCTCACGCTGTAGAGTATTCTCTGTTTGCCCTGATAAAATAATCCAACTCCAAGAATCATTTCACAGATCCTGATCATTTTCTGTGCTCTCCATAAAAAAAAAGAGGCATTTATCAAGTGTGGTGCCGGCAGATTTCACATCCTAACTACACACTGGAGATCCATAAGCATAAAATTCCAAGTGACAGATAAGATTTAAAATCCAAATCTTCACATTTTTACTAATTTTCACAGGGTCACATTCAGTAGAATTGCTTTAAGAGTTCTAATCCGTATTAAATGGCCTCTAAAATTAGGATGGCCCTACTTTTATTAGTCATAAAAGACATTGAGTCCTTTGGTTCTCAGTTCAAGGTTATAAAACAAAACCAAAAAAAAAGGCCATTTTTGCTTTGATGAGGGTATGGGATAAAAATAATTCAAACTAATTTGAAAAATAATATTCCGGGTTCAGGACAAGTTAAGCTCAGTCCACAGCATTTGTGGCACAATGTTGATTACCGTGAATTTTTTTTGTGACTGTGAAGTTGTGTAATTTTATTAATGCACTTAAGTTAATTACTTTAACACTTTGTGTTGTTTATAAAGATGTTTTTTTTGTTTTTTACTGTTGTTTTAAGACTTTTAGGGGTTATGTTATCGAGCGACAAAGTTTGTAAAACTTTACACAGAAAAGGTTAGTAAGTGATTTTCACACTAAAATCCTTTGTCTTGTGGCTATACTATCGAAAAAGTGAGTATTTTAATGCCTACTGACTCGCTACATTTGCTTCCATTTTAAGTGCCTCACTGTAGCCTAGGTTTGTAAAAGAAACTGATGGACAAAATGAACGTTATGTCGATTGATCTTGTATTGAAACCGGAATATCCCGGAAAACCGAAACCCTGTCACATTTTCACGCTTGCCTTTATTTTTCTCTGTCCAATTCTTTCAAGTCATCCTTGAATGATCCCAGTGCACTTTCATAGCCAGCACACGGTGTGCTATAACACAAGAGCTGTTGTTAAAGTTAGTCTTGGCCCTGGGGTAATAAAAAATGGAGAATATTATTCACTGAATACTCAGGTCTTCAAATCCCAGTACACTGGCTGTCATTAAAGTTCCATCAAAACACTGACCTTGTTATTGCCTGTCACTGAATGTACATCATAAGTGGTGAGGAAGGAACTCCTGACTGTCTTTAATGTGTGACATAATAAAGAGGAGGATAGACTGTCCTTGAGTCAATCTTCCAGGACTGGTTTCTTCTGACAGATATCCGCATCACAGATGCTTGCTATTTATGCATTCAGCTTGCATTAAAATTACAACATTATTATATGTTTAATTTGTTTGCCGCTGCTACTTCTTTGACCTTATAATTGACATTAAAAGTAACATTAATTAAGCTCAGGTTATGATGTTTTACAGTTTTTCTCGATTGTTTACACACAAATACTGGTACTTGAGACACAATGACCACAACATGTAACTCATTCACCAACCCCCTGAACCAATTCTGCTAAACTACAAGCACAATTCCTGCTTTACACTCAGATTGCAGTTCTAAAACACACTTTTTTCAAAACACTAAACACAATTCTCTGCTTATGGCACAATTTTCATGCAGAAAATCTCTTGTTTTCACAAGGAACACACTGCCATTCAAACATGCACACTGACTCATCACATGGGCAAATACCCGTCACATAGTTTTACAATTAGCAATCAGAGCTTTAGCATAAAAGGGCAAAAGGTGAGCTCTTCAATGAGCAATGATGCCAACATTGTTTTTTACTGTAACTAACTGTATACAGTCAATTCTTCTGTTGTTGTGTATGTAGACCACTGTATGTACGACTTTGTGTTGGTTGGGATGTACACTGTGTACATTGTTTTTGTGGGAAAAATAACATATATTTGTTACCGTGTTTTTGTGTGTTCTGAGTATAAAAACAATATTCTCAGATATTTTACAACACACTTATGTATGTACTGTCTGTAGTACAGTTTTTCTCGATTGTTTACACACATTTTCTGAAAGCATGCCTCATATTCTCAGAACTCTACACACAAATCCAAAAACACACACACAATGGGCAAAACCCCTCAATTCTCCTGCAAAATGAAACTTTACATTCAAAACAATGTTATTTCTTCTCAAAATGGTATTTTGTTTTCAAATGACACACACAAACCATCACATGAATAGACATTTATAAGAACCAGTTGAACACTGATGTGCTCAGTGTAAAACACTACGATGAATGGAAAACACTTCTTCTCCATTCATCATAATGATTTAGGCCTTTTTTTGTTCAGTGTTACACTTTCTACAGACAGTACATACATAAGTGTGTTGTAAAATATCTGAGAATATTGTTTTTATACTCAGAACACACAAATACACGGTAACGAATATATTTTATTTTTTCCACAAAAACAATGTACACAGTGTACATCCCCAACCAACACAAAGTTGGACATACAGTGGTCTACATACAAAACAACAGAAGAATTGACTGTATACAGTTACAGTAATACAGTTTTTTTCAATTGCTTAAGCACAATTTTGAAAACAGGGCCCGGTTTTTCAAAACCCTTCACACAATTAGCACAACACTACACCAAAGTAGCACAACACCTCAGATCATTTGCAAAATGAAACACTTTTGTCAAAACTATACAATGTCTTATAAAAACCTTATTTTGTTGTCATAACATAAACACAACCATCATATGGTCTGACTCTGTTTGAATCAGTTTAACACTCCTGTGCTCAACCTAAAACACTTTTAGCATTTACACAGAAAGTGTAAAAATAAATTCACCAACACCACATGACACCAATTGTGCAGACTGATGAAAATAATTTATTTTCATGTACTCAAGTCAGTCAATACTGAACAAATATTCATAAAACATTTTCCAGTTTTCATATATTATTACTGAACATACCATTGTACTCTAAGCTTACAGTAATACTGTAACAAATTACATATCCAGTTCAGTACCGAAAAAAAAACAAAACAAAAAAAAAACTAAACATCTCTCCGCCTAGCTGGATCTGGCCACAGGGCTTCGTCAACATCACAGGCTATATTTTCATTTGCAAGGCAACGTGGGAAGAATCTTTTTGAGTGACGAATCCACCCTTGTATGGATGCTGGTTCAATTTGATCACATGCTTCCTCCATAGCTTGAATGAGGGGCATCTGGACATAGGGCCGGAGATCATAAACCTTCCACCGCCATGTTGAGAAGAACTCCTCGATGGGGTTCAGGAAGGGGGAGTATGGTGGTAGGTATTGAACTGTGAATTGTGGGTGTTGTTGAAACCAGTTTTGGACCAGAGCAGAACGATGGAAAGCTACATTGTCCCAGATGACAATGTATTGCATCTGGTCCCTTTGGTTTGCTGCTGTGATGATATTGTGTAATCTGTCTAAAAATGTAAGAATGAGTTCAGTGTTGTAAGGACCCAAGTTGGCATGGCGGTGGAGGACCCCATTCTGTGTAATGGCAGCACAAAGGGTAATGTTACCCCCACGTTGCCCTGGTACATTGACAATAGCCCTGTGGCCGATGATGTTTCTTCCCCTTCTTCGTACTGTTGTCAGGTTAAATCCAGCCTCATCAATGTAAATAAACTCATGTGGGACTTCCTCCGCATCCATTTGCAAAACTCTCTGAAATACAGCAAAAGATCACATTGTGTAGATCAGTATACTGTAGGTCTGCTATACAGTAAAATTACATGTACAGTAAAAAGGTTATGTGTGCAGTACACAATACTACAGTCAGTGAACAAAACGTACCACCACATATTCACGCCGCAGGACTTTCACCCTGTCTGAATTTCTTTCAAATGGCACTTTATACAGTTGTTTCATCACAACTTGGTGTTTTTTAAGGATACGGGCTATTGTTGACAGAGAGACCTGTTGGACATTATTGAAAATTAGGTGATCATTGACAATATGGGCTTGAATTTCTCGAAGTCTGATTGCATTATTGGCCAAAACGAGGTTTATGATCTCTCTCTCTTGCTCCTGTGTGAATATGGGGCCCCTTCATCCTTGGTGTTCACGACGTTCAATCCTATGTTGGCCAAACAAAATACACAGCTTACTGTAAAATGATACACAGGAATATATACAGTACCAAAATATAGAGTACATATACAGTACTGTTGATATAGTACATGCAGTAAGCAATGGATTTTCTGTTGACTGAAGAGAAGTTTCTCACCTGTGCTCTTGACGAAATGTCCGAACTATTGATGCCACTGTGTACCTGCTTAGGTTAGGCTGTACTCTCAATCCAGCCTCCCTCAGTGTTAGTCCGTGGTTTATTTACATGGTCCACAATTGTAGCACGAATTTCATTACACAGATTTGGTTGTCTTCTTCTTTGTGCATGTCCTACCCCTCCTCCAGGTCTTCCTCTCCCTCTTCCTCTCCCTCTCCCTCTCCCTCTCCCTCTCCCTCTCCCTCTCCCTCTCCCTCTCCCTCTCCCTCTTCCTCTTCCTCTTCCTCTTCCTCCACCTGGTACTCTCTGGATTCCCCCTCTCATCCGCACTCTCCCTCTTCCTCTGACACCATCCATTTTTGTTGAAGACAGGTGAACTTACCTGTTGCCTTTTTATAGTGCTTTAACCTGATTGGTGTGTCTACAATTAAGCACCAGTGTGTGTGCACACCTGGTGCCTGTGTTTAACCAATTGGTTCATGGGTGTGCTCATTTGAAAGCCTTTGCTTTGAAATTGCAAGGAAATGACATCATGATAAATTTCTGTGTCAAATGCATACAAGTGTGTTTAGTGTTTTGCAAATCACTGTGTGTAATGTTTTGCAAAAAGTGTGAAGTTGACAATGTGCTTACAGTTGTGCAAATCTAGGCCGGTGTTTTGCTCCTTGAGTGTAAAGTTTTGCTAATTGTGGGAAAGTTCTAATTTTAGTGTGTAAGCAATTGAAAAAAACTGTAAAAAAAAAATCCAATGTTGGCATCCATTGCTCCATTGAAGAGCTGACCTGTTGCCTTTTTATGCTAAAGCTCTGATTGCTAATTGTAAAACTGTGTGACGGGTGTTTGCCCATGTGAAGAGTCAGTGTGCATATTTGAATGGCAGTGTGTTCCTTGTGAAAACAAGAGATTTTCTGCATGAAAATTGTGCCAAAAGCAGAGAATTGTGTGTAGTGTTTTGAAAAAAGTGTGTTTTAGAACTGCAATCTGAGTGTAAAGCAGGAACTGTGCTTGTAGTTTAGCAGAATTGGTTCAGGGGGTTGGTGAATGAGTTACATGTTGTGGTCATTGTGTCTCAAGTACCAGAAAATGTGTGTAAACAATCGAGAAAAACTGTAAGTGTAACACTGAACAAAAAAAGGCCTAAGTCATTATGATGAATGGAGAAGAAGTGTTTTCCATTCATCATAGTGTTTTACTCTGAGCACATCTGTGTTCAACTGGTTCTCTTACGAGAGTCCTCTCGTACTGCGTTTTATCAAAACGCTACGGGAAAAGTCTCTTTTCACGAAACACTGAAGCAAAAAATTATCCTTTAATTTTCATATATGTAAAACGCGTTGCGGCAGCAGCAGACAGCTATGGCGAGACGGCTTGCTCGCTCATTGGCTGCTCTGCGGCAACTGCTTAAGCCTATCGAGCGAGGCCTGAGATGGCATCAGGCCAATGAGGGCGCTTCGCGCCCTCCTCGCCACTTCCCGCCGAAACGGGCGTGGCTTACCTCTATAAAAGGAGCTCGAGAAGGCTGACTCACTTGATTTTAATCTCTTCAGCGAAGCGCACGCATCGCTGGATCACGGAAGCAAGCGTCGTTCGAAGCAAGCACTTCAGCGGGACGAGCCCTCGAAGCCGCTGGCCAACGCCGCCTTCTACAGCCGTACCTGCTGCGCTTTCCGACGCCTATATCCTTTATTGCTATATTGCTCTGTTTTCTCTGTGTGTGTGTGTGTGTGTTCGCTGCAACACTCACCCCTAAAAGAGCTGCGTCTTTTTCAAGACGCCTTCTCATGCAGCGCTCGCGCTCGCTGACGGCGAAATGCCCTTACTCCGAGCCAATTGCCTACGGTGACTCTGAGGACTCGCCAGGCATCCTTCCGAGGCTGCCCTTCCTGGAAGCGGACGGCGGGATTAGTTTTTCTTTACGTTACAAGAAAAGCTACCCTGCCTCCGCGCGCGTCATTCACCGGCGAAGGAGAAAAGAGTGTTCTCAGTCCCACCATTGGTCGGTCTCACCTCTTTTCTCTCATATTTCTCAGTTCCCTGTTCGGCGACTGGAAATATCATTGCAGCAAGTGAGTCTGTTATAGCACGCTTGCCTGCCAGCAAACGCCGAAGAATACATGTTGACGCCGCCTTTGCCGCCAATGCTTCACTCTGTCAGTCCCCTGAAGGCGACTGCAGAGATGCATTTTGCAGCCAGCGAGCGCGTAGTACCCGCTTGCCTGCAACCGAACACCGTTTCTACGGTTCCCGTGCGTCACTGGCGAAAGGAGAATGGAGTGTTTTCAGCCCCGCTGAAACTGGGCGATATCCACTCTTCTCACATTCAAAGCCTACATCCCCCTGTGGCTCAGTGGCGGAGTTATAGGTTTTCCGCATGGGAGACCGGAGTTCTAATCCCGGTCTAGCGGCATATATATTTTTATGCCGCCAATGCTTCGCTCTGTCAGTCCCCTGAAGGCGACTTCGGAGATACATTTTGCAGCCAGCGAGCGCGTAGTACCCGCTTGCCTGCAATCGAACGCCGTTTCTACGGTTCCCGTGCGTCACTGGCGAAAGGGGAATGGAGTGTTTTCAGCCCCGCTGAAACCGGGCGATATCCACTCTTCTCACATTCTGGCATATTTCAGGCGTCTGAAAATGTTAGTATTGCATGTCGTGCTTACTCGCATGCCTGCAAGCACACGCCAGTGTGGATAATACTCGCGCTGACTTTGTCTATGTATATTCACTGTGGTCCAGTGGTAGATTATTAGACTCTCGCGCGGGGGATCCGAGTTCGAATCCCGGGTCTGCCGGCAGAAAATATTTTGCCGCCGAATGCAAATCACTCTGTTTGTTCCCCGAGAGGCAACTGCAGAAGTGTTTGTTTTCGCAGCCCACGAGCACGTGGTACATGCCTGCAAGCAAACGCCAGTGTGGATAATACTCGCGCTGACTTTGTCTATGTATCTTCACTGTGGTCCAGTGGTAGATTATTAGGCTCTCGCGCAGAGGATCCGAGTTCGAATCCCGGGTCTGCCGGCAGAAAATATTTATGCCGCCGAATGCAAATCACTCTGTTTGTTCCCCGAGAGGCAACTGCAGAAGTGTTTGTTTTGCAGCCCACGAGCACAGGGCCCGCGCTCATATATTCGACTCGGGTCGATCACGCACACAACATAGTGAACGTGCCCACTGCCTAGTGCCCACAAATACTATGTTCTGCATGCCTTGTGGTTTCTGTAAAGACGAAACCTGTGCATTCACACTGCTCAGGCAGACAGTGCACTCATTGCAGTAATTGTGCCCGCTCTCCCGCGCCCACACTTACTAACGGTCATTATATGTCCTACGGGACTCGCCCAGCCCTCCCTTGCTCGGTTAAACACCGCAGCGGGGTCGAGCGCAGGCATTCTGCCCGGCCACGGCCGATGGTGCTATAAATGTAGTCTCGATGCCCACTCCTCAGTGCCCATCACTACACATAAGCACAGCCCTACACTTAGGGCTCGCGCACATAAAATCGACTCAGGTCGATTGTGCTTCCAACATAGTGAGAGTGCCCGCTTCCCAGTGCCCACGAACACTATGTCTAACAGATCACAGGCTCTCTGTAAAAACGAGACCTGTGAGCGCGCGCTCTGCTCAGGCAGACACCGCGCCCAAAGCAGTAAATGTGCCCGCTCCCAGCCCACATCTACTCGCTCACATGAGTCCTATGAGACTTTCTCAGTCCTCCCTCACTCAGCTAAGCACTGTAGTAAGGTCGAGGACGAGCGTTCCGCCCGCTGTATTAAGCGCGCGCCCCGCCTCAAATGCCACAGGCATAACGCCTACGTTTTTATCCCCCGAAGCGCCTCTGTCGCACGGCGAACAGAGCGCGCTCCGTATCCAGCCCCTAGCCAGCCATGCAGAAGCATGGGCAGCGCTTCCAGGGGTTTCGGACTGGGTGCTAGGCATTATAAAGAGAGGCTTCTCGCTACAGTTTTGTCGACGCCCTCCCCGCTTCACAGCGCGCGTCGGAACTACGGTTTCGTTGGAAGTAGCTCACCTACTTCGAGCCGAAATATCAAAACTGATAAGCAAAGGGGCGATAGAGCGCGTTCCCCCAGCTCTAAGCGAAGGGGGACTATACAGCAGATACTTTCTAGTCCCCAAAAAGGACGGCGGTATCAGACCCATACTGGATCTAAGACGGCTGAACAGAGTATTATTGAAACGCAGTTTCAAAATGCTCACAACCAGCAAAATTCTCGCGCATGTTCGCCGAGAAGACTGGTTCATGTCGATAGATCTGAAGGACGCGTATTTTCAAATACAGATAGCGTCACACCACAGGCGATACTTGAGATTCGCCTTCGGGGGTCAGACATACCAGTATACAGTCCTGCCATTCGGCTTGTCCCTAGCACCTCGTACATTTACGAAATGCAGGGACGCAGCGCTCGCTCCTCTCAGACTCAGAGGCATGCGAGTGCTGAACTATTTGGACGACTGGTTGATCCTAGCTCAATCACGATCACAGCTCGTGGAGCACAGAACCATTTTACTCGATCACCTCGAGAATCTTGGTATCACAGTCAACTGGACAAAGAGTTCATTGAACCCCAGTCAAACGATTTTGTTTCTGGGCGTCGTTCTGGACTCACAGTCTATGACAGCGCGGCTGTCACCACAGCGCGTGTTGCTCATTCAGCGCGCGGCGAGGTCTTTCCGCCGCGGCGCTGTCACCCCGCTCAGGAAGTTTCAAAAGATGCTGGGTCTCATGGCTTCAGCATCGTCAGTTCTCCGGCTGGGCCTGCTCCGCATGCGCCCGCTGCTGTTCTGGTTGAAAACGCGGGTACCGCGCAGAGCGTGGGCGACCGGTCGATTACGCCTCAAGGTCGATCAGAGCTGTGTTTCAGCCCTGGCGCCTTGGACGGCGGACGACTGGTACCAATCAGGTGTAAGCCTGGGGACTTCCTCGAGAGTGAGGATGGTGTCGACAGACGCATCCACCTCGGGATGGGGAGCTCTGCTCGAGGGCAGACCGTTCTTCGGCCTGTGGTCGGAACGAGAAAAGCTCCAACACATAAACTGCCTAGAAATGCTGGCAGTGCACAACGCGATGACGCGTTTTTGTCCCCACATCAAGGACGAACACGTCATAGTCCGTTCGGACAACATGGCTGTGGTGTCCTACATAAATCGCCAGGGCGGTCTGAAGTCCATATCCCTGTACAGGCTGGCGAAACGCCTCCTATTATGGGCTCAGCACAACTTACGCTCGCTGAGAGCAGTGCATGTACCTGGGCTTCAGAATGTGGGCCCAGACAGACTGTCCAGGAACAATGTTCCCCCGGGCGAATGGTCTCTACACCCACAAACAGTCCGGCTGTTGTGGGAGAGATTAGGCAGAGCGGAGGTGGACCTTTTCGCGTCCCGCGAAAACGCGCACTGCCCCGCGTTCTTTTCAAAGACCGACAGCGCGCTGTCCCGAAGGTGGCCGCGCTGCCCGTTATATGTTTTTCCCCCCGTCTCCCTCCTGCCACAGGTGCTGGAACGGGTCAGGGAAACGAAATGCCTAGTCCTGCTTGTAGCTCCGTTCTGGGAGAACCAGATATGGTTCCCAGTTCTGATGCAGTTGACAGATATCGATCCATGGCCACTGCCGTTGAGGAGAGATCTCCTCTCGCAGGCCGGGGGCTCGATTTGGCACCCACACCCGGAACTGTGGTCCCTTCATGTGTGGGTGCTCAACGGATACCCGTTGGTCTCACAGAGGGAGTCGTGAATACCATCACTCAGGCTAGAGCGCCGTCGACACGGCGGCTTTATGCTTCGAAGTGGTCGGTTTTCTCCGGCTGGTGTACAGCTCGGAGCATTTCACCCCTCGAATGTGAGGTAACGGAGGTTTTCTCCTTCCTACAAGTGCTGTTGGATAAGGGCAGATCCCCTTCCACGCTCAAAGTGTATGTGGCGGCTATTTCAGCGTTCTTTGGTTCAACGCTGGGTCAGTCGCTGGGAAGGAATGATTTAGTCATCCGCTTCCTCAGGGGAGCTAGGAGACTGAATCCGCCCAGACCTCCTTCAGTTCCTTTGTGGGACCTTTCTACGGTCCTGGCGGCCATGAAAGGTGCCCCTTTCGAGCCTATCCAGTCTATTAGCCTCAAACACTTGTCTTTCAAAACAGTGTTTTTGATGGCTCTCGCTTCAGTGAAGCGCATAGGCGACCTGCACGCGCTCTCTGTGAGCCCGGCGTGCTTGGAGTTTGGTCCTAATGACTCTAAAGTCATACTCAAACCTAAGCACGGCTATGTGCCGAAATCCCTCAACACGCCTTTTCGGGCTCAGGTCATTTCCCTGGCTGCCCTGCCGGCATCGAGTGAGGAAGGGGACTCGAGTTTTCTTTGCCCTGTTAGGGCTTTAAGAGCTTATATGTCCCGCTCTGCTGTCTTCAGACAGACAGAGCAGCTCTTTGTCTCGTTCAGTGGACGTTCCAAAGGAATGGCTGTTTCGAAACAAAGTCTATCCAGATGGATAGTTGACGCCATAGCGCTGGCGTATACTGCCAAGGGCATTCCATGCCCGTTGGGAGTCAGAGCGCACTCTACGAGAAGCGTTGCTTCTTCGTGGGCTTGGTCCAGCGGGATTTCCCTACAGGATATATGTACGGCGGCAGGCTGGGCCTCGCCGTCTACATTTATCAGGTTTTATAACCTAGAGGTTCCCGCCTTGCAGGCTAAGCTTTTGTCGGTGTAATCCGTTCAGCCGTCTAGTCAGACCGCTGAAACTCATGCGCTATGCGCTACCGACTATCTTGGGCAGAACTGTGTAAGATCCACATTTTCCGCATTAGTTCAGGTTCCCTACCCTGTCTATGTGATGTTATACTTGCGTCTGTGGACATGTCTATTCTACGACGCTACAGTTTAGGGAATTAAGGCTCCCACCCTTATTCCCTGACTCTGTGTGAGTCAATCTGGTGATTATGCACTGTATGCCTGAAATAGCTTCCGGTGATCAGTGTTTTTTATCCCAGCACGCACGGCGTTTTGCAAGGGGTTCCCGTAGCGTTTTGATAAAACGCAGTACGAGAGGACTCTCGTAAGAGAACGTACTCGGTTACTAACGTAACCTCGGTTCTCTCTAGAAGAGGGAACGAGTACTGCGTTCTCTGCCGTGCGTACGGTTCACTCTGGTTCGCTTCGGCGATCAAAATCAAGTGAGTCAGCCTTCTCGAGCTCCTTTTATAGAGGTAAGCCACGCCCGTTTCGGCGGGAAGTGGCGAGGAGGGCGCGAAGCGCCCTCATTGGCCTGATGCCATCTCAGGCCTCGCTCGATAGGCTTAAGCAGTTGCCGCAGAGCAGCCAATGAGCGAGCAAGCCGTCTCGCCATAGCTGTCTGCTGCTGCCGCAACGCGTTTTACATATATGAAAATTAAAGGATAATTTTTTGCTTCAGTGTTTCGTGAAAAGAGACTTTTCCCGTAGCGTTTTGATAAAACGCAGTACTCGTTCCCTCTTCTAGAGAGAACCGAGGTTACGTTAGTAACCGAGTACGTTCTTATAAATGTCTATTCATATGATGGTTTGTGTGTGTCATTTGAAAACAAAATACCATTTTGAGAAGAAATAACATTGTTTTGAATGTAAAGTTTCATTTTGCAGGAGAATTGAGGGGTTTTGCCCATTGTGTGTGTGTTTTTGGATTTGTGTGTAGATTTCTGAGAATATGAGGCATGCTTTCAGAAAATGTGTGTAAACAATTGAGAAAAACTGTAAAAGCACTTCCTCCATGTATGCTCTTTGGCTCTTTTATTTCTTTGATGGCAGATTTCTTTCAGACTGCATATATAGAAGAACCCACTCATGTCTCCAAGGGTATATATAACATTGTGAAAAAACCTCTCTGGTAGCCTCTAGGGAAAGCTACATAAAAATGTTGCGGTATAAACAGTGATCTCTGTTAACTTTTGGAATGATATATTTTAAACTCATAATTCAGTCATAACTCCAGGGGAACATAATGCCTTTCATAATTACAGTAAGTATGCCCATGTTCCAGTTTGAGTGATAATGAAATATGTCTTCAGGGCCTATCAAGTACTAAAAATGGCCTGCCTGTGATTTAAAAAAAGAAAAGAAAAGAAATACTTTTTTTGACAGAATTGTGATCTGTTTTGTAAAATAGTGATATAGATACAATGAATCTTATGATCATTATCTCATGATCAGGTTGACTTGACCCAGCACAAAAAATAAAATAAAAACCCCAGCAGATTAATGTGTAAAACCCATCAAGCTGGGTCAAAATAATCCATCATGTGTTCTGTACAATATTTACCCAGCGCTTGGTTGCCAAATAACCCAGAAATGGTTGTTTTTAACCTAGCATTCTTTGTAGATATAGATATGGATATAGATATAAAAATAGAGATGATGGATGTAAATACAGATATAGACACAGATGAGTGGGTGGATGGATGGATGTAAAGAAAGATGAATATAAATAAGGATTGATAGATGAATAGATGATTGATAGTTAGCCTAGGTGAATAGACATGGATGGATGGATATAGATAATTTTGATATGGGTATAGATGTAAATATAGAGATGCTGAATGGATATATATATAGAAATGGACGGATGGATGGATGAATGGATAGAAAGATGGATAGATGTAAGGATTTATATATGATAGATAGGTGAATAGAGATGGATAGATGGTGGATGGATGGATAAATATAGATAAGCAATAAGGTACGAGAGGCTGTGCTGTATCGTGAATAAGTCACGGCTTAAGGGTGTTGTTAGGCACAACGCGAAGTGAAGTACCTTATTGCTTATAAAACGGTTACCACACAACGGAAATATTAAAGTAAAAAAAAAAAATCTGTATCTGTGGAACTTTCATGAAGTAAAATCACTAAAAGCCTTTCGCTGGAAAAAAAAAGCGTGAACAGCAACAGCAGTTACATTAAGACTGTCTTTATGAGTGAGTAAGTCAGTAGAAAAGACTTTTATATTGAAAGGACTGAAACTTTTGAACATGGATAAGCAAGATGCAACTGACAAATGACTATTGACTGTTAAAAGAACATGGTGTCACAGCGGACATTCAAACATTTTTTTTTTAATTATGAATATAGGACTGACCTGGAGGAAAATGTTATATCTACTGTAAATGCAGGTACACCTGCTTACTCAATCTCTCACAATATTCTGCTTCAATGAACAATATTAATGAGAACAAACATTTGTTTACATTGCAAAGAGTGGTTGCTAGGGGTGTTGTGTAGTGATACATAGAGCTGTTGGGTGAAACAGTGATAGCCGTGTTTTATCGTGAATAAAACACAGCTATTGACCAATCAGAATCAAGGATTGGAACTAACCGTTTTATTAGGCCTAATAAAGATATAAATATAGAGAGGATGGATGGATATACTGTAGATATAGAGATAGATGAATACATGGGTAGATAGATAGATCAAAATGATTATGCATTTTAGGAATATACACATTATAAAAGGGAACCACACAAAATTATTTTATAAATCACTTTGTATTTCCATATATTGCACTGTTTGTGCGTACAGAACATTTACTGCACAAAGTTTTGTCATGAGGCCCCAGGTCGTCTTGCTGTTTTCATAATGAACAAGGCAGGGCTCCATTCTGTCGATTCAGCTGTCAGATAGCAGGCAGGGGGTGCCATAGAGAGATGGTAATTAAAACAGGCTGAACTCCGTGCCGGGGGAGAGATAAAGTGGGAGGATAAGATAAAGAAATGGGAGAAAGCAGGACGACTGGGTCCAGTGGATAACAGCCCTGTGCTACAGCCCGTAGATCAATATCATGCTGCTGGACAGACCATGACAACTCTAATTGTGGCCCATACAAACCAATAGGCCTAGGCAGAAACAGAGCTCCTGAGGTCTTCCCAGCAGTCCCTTTTCGATGGATCATCCTTCAAACATCAAGCTAAAGCCTTTGGGAAGTCTTCTAATGTGAAACTGACACACCACATCGGATAATCAATGTTCAGCACAAGTTTTTAGGGATAAGTGATGTAATGTTCACTTTCACATTATAATTGAGGTCACAGTTGCAACTCTCCAGTCTGTCTCTGACCTCTTGGCTGAAGCCTGAAGACTTTGCTTTATCTCTCCCTCATCAATAATAAGACAGCGAGTATCATGCACATTAATCATCTTAAGTTCGAATTCATCTCACATGCTCACAGAGGGGCCGTGTAGTCAATGCATGAGGCATGGTAATGCGAGACAGCAAAACTATGATGGAAATCACCTCACCTCAATTAGACTCCAGCACTCAATCCGCATCTCATGCTTGTTTGTTTAGACAAATACAAGAACAGCAAGATTTATGCCATTCGTTTGCATAATACGGGATCTAGGGGATGAGATTGTCAACAGACCTAATCAAGACATAAACTAGGAGATGGGTGACAAAAACACAGACTACATGTTAGTTTTTTTCATTTTAACCTCTAAGTTTTTGTAGATTACCTACAGAACAAAGTCCATTTTGAGCTCATGTTTAGTCGAGACTCCAAGACCTGAAATGAGGGTACGCATACACTTACAAACGACACCATTGTCAAAACGTTGAGTTATGCATATAACTATACTGTTCCCAGAAGGAGGGAAACGAGGTACCACACATGACTATGGGATATCACACTCTTGCGCCATCTGCTGAAGACACCTTTATTCACACCTGAAAGGCTAATGACGCATGACGCCATGATATGTGACGGTGCTGGTCCCTTACGTTTAGTTCAGTGACTTGGCTGGGGCGTGAATATGTCCCATAGTCATGTGTTGTACCGCATGGGAATGTTGAGTTATGCATAGAACTACTGTTCCCAGAAGGAGGGAAAGAAGGTACAAAACCTCTGAGCCCTACGCAGTCGAAGGCTCAGTGAAGAGCTGGACTGAACAAAGGAAATGACTCCTCCTGGGAACAGTAGTTATATGAATAACTCAACGTTTTGAAAATGGTGTCGAATGTACGCGGAAAACTCAAAGGAAAAACTTCTCAGTTTTAAGCATATCGTTGTCATATAAACATACCCTTTATTTCAGGTCTTGGAGTCTCTACTAATTATAATAGCTGATGACCTGAATCAGGTGTGTTTAATTAGGGAGACGTACAAAATGTGCACTGTTCCCATTTAGATTTCTCCTTTATCGGATACATCCATTTCAGGTCTTTGAGTCTCGAATAACAAGCTGATATTTTGAATCAGATGTGTTTGACAGAACCCATGTTCAAATATATAGATTAACAATATATTAACATCAAAAACATTTTTTGTAATGTCTGTTAAATGCTTTAGGAATGTGACATGTCCAATTCTCATAAGCACAATAATTGTTGAAGCTTTTATCATAGTATTGAATTAAATGAAAAGATGGTCTTCTGTGTTGTCCTCCTAATAACAAGGTTTTTTTTTTAAATAACTAAAATATCTTTGATCATTTAAATGCTGTAAAACAATACACAGTAAAAAAGTTAAAGTAAATAAACATTTAAACACAGTAAAGTTAAAAAGAGCATAGAATAATAATAAAGAAATCTGAACATATTCAATCAATATCTAGATACCTTTTCTGGGCTGGCATGTTTTATTCTAGATTAAAATGTAAACTGCATAAGTGTAAGCAAAGCAAGTATGTAAGTTTTTAAGCATTTGGTGTTGTTTGAAACATTATAGTGACAATAAAAATCTTAAAACATGTAACCACTGTTTGACTTTCTTTTTTTTTCTCTGTGTCAAGCGAATGTCAGAAATTGACAAATGTTGTGTACTGTGGTAACTGGATTATTACTCCTTTTCTATAGAATTAATGTGCATTTTTATTCAGCTCGTTGTGTAGCATATATGCAGTGTTGTAACCAGTTGATGGACAAGATGTGCGTTCTTAAAATCAACACAATTCAGATAAAATACACATCATACTGTACACCCATTGCAATGCAGCGCCAGGCGCGGCGCAAGTATTTTTTGCTAGTTTCAGCCCGACGCAGTTATCATTTTCACGTCCTGCGCCACATTGTTTAAATGGCAAATGCATTTGCGCCCATTTGTGCGCCCATGGGCGTGCTGGACTGAAAACGAGGTGTGTTGCTATTTTGAGGCAACTGAAATAGACTACGCCCATTGACCAACTGAAACCTGGTCTAAAGTCAATGGTGCAATATTTGATTTAAAGAGCGCGTTAGAAATGTGCGCCTATAGGCGGATCCACAACGCGCGTACACTCTGCTTATTACACACACAGGGACGCGCAGCAGCACACAACCTTGCCGAATAGTAAAAATGAAAGGATTAAAATGTAAAAGATTATTATAGTGTACATAAAGATATGGTGGAATCCGGCTTGTCCCGTAGATGGTGCGTTTTAACCTCGCGCACGAGCAGATCCGTTTGCGCTCTGGAGATGTGTTCAGTCTTTCCACTATCAAATTCCGTCATAGTGAATCTGTCATGGCGCAACTGGCATTTAAAGGGAATGGGAGATGAGACTCTGATTGGTTTATTGCACGTAAAGCCCAAAACACACCCATTACTAATTAAGAGAATAGGGACAACCTTTTTAGACCCTGCGCCTGGCGTGCCGACCATTTTCCCCGTCGTTAAACTAGCAAAAAGTGGATTCAGACACGCTCTAGATCATGTGCTTACATCGTTAAAATAGGGCCCATAGACTTAGTCACACAGTATTTTGAAATACCTAAAATAATGTGCATATTAATTACCAAAATATACTGTATTACTTTATGGTGTGGCACTTGCCATCCCAAAGGCCCTCCGCAAGTCCCTCATCAGCTGGACACCCCTGAGCGACAGATTACTGTCGGCCCGCTTTCTCCACCAACACGGCAAGATGACAGTAATCGTTGCTTATGCCCCCACCGATGTCGCTGATGAGGATGCGAAGGATGTCTTCTTTGACCAACTCCATCAGGCTGTTGGCCAAGCCTCACCACACGACATCACCATCATCCTCACTGATGCCAACGCCACTCTGTCCAGCAGTGATCGGTCCACAGGCTCACCTGTCGGCACAACCTTTGCTGACAGGTCCACAAACGACAACGGTAACCGCCTTCTCCTTCTCTGCCACCACAACAACCTCTGCGTTGCTGATACCTGGTTTCCCCGGAAGCTTATCCATCACTGGACATGGTACAGCCCAGATGGCAGAACCAGGAAAGCGCTGGACCATATCCTCATTTCACGACGCTGGAAGCCGTTTGTCACTAACTGCCGTGTGTACCGAGGAGCAGAGCTTGGCAACACAGACCATCGCCTGCTGGTGGCCCAGCTTAAGTTAAAGCTGCGAGCCAACCAGCACACCAAGACTAAGCCTCGCCTGGACTCCTCCTTACTCAGTGATCCAAACATCGGCACATATTTCAGTTGCGCCATCCGCCGCACCTTTGATAACCTGGCTACCGACAAGGTGAAGGACTGGAAGACCTTCAAGGAAAGTGTCATCCAGTCAGCTCACAATGTCTTTGGATGCTTTCGACCTTCCCCGAATAAGCCTTGGATATCGGAGAGGACACTCAACATCATTGACCAGCGGAGGGAGGCCCGGCTCCGAGGTGACCTGACGGAGTATCAGCGACTGAACCGCCAGCGCAATGTGGCTATAGCTGAGGATAGGGAGAAGTTCTGGCAAGCAGAAGCTAAACACCTAGAGTCCGCGGCCAATAACAACAACATGAGCCGTGTCTTCAGTCTGCTGCGCCAAGCCCGTAATGGCCCACGCATCAAGACAGCCCTGGTGAAAGATTCTGATGGCAACCTTATAGCAACTGAAGCAAACTGCCTCGAACGCTGGAAAGAGCACTTCAGCCTCCTTCTGCAGCACGGTACCTCCCCGGCTGATCCCGCCATCTCATCGGCCGCTAACGCTGCAGCCCCTAGTGTTGTCTGCAGTACAGACCCTGTCACACCTGAGGAAGTCAGAGCCGCTTTGGAAAAACTTAACAACAGGAAAGCCCCCGGCATCTGTGCAATAACCGCTGAGATGCTAAAATCAGGCGGTGAAAGCATCGTCGAGTGGCTTACCCACATATTCAATGAGGTGTGGGAGACAGAGAGGATTCCCAGCGACTGGACCAGAGGAGTCATCTTGCCCTTCTGGAAACGTAAGGGTGACAGGCTAGTCTGCGGCAACCACAGAGGCATTACCCTTCTCTCCATCCCCGGCAAGCTCTTTACCAGGATCTTGCTCACCCGTGCTCTCCCAGCCATCAGAAGCAGCCGCCGTCCCCAGCAGGCTGGCTTCATGCCTAATCGCTCCACAACAGACCAAATCTCCGCCGTTCGCTTGCTGATAGAGAAGACCTATGAATTCCGTAAAGATCGCCATCTTTATATCGGGTTCATAGATCTTAAGGCTGCCTTTGACACCGTCTGCCATACTTCACTGTGGAGTATCCTACATGCCCTTGGAGCACCACCCAAGATCGTTGCCCTGTTCAAGTTGCTTTATAGCAACGCTCAGAGCTGTGTCCGTATCAACGGCAGAGACTCAGACTGGTTTCCCATCTCCAGTGGCGTTCGCCAGGGCTGCGTGGCTGCTCCTGACCTCTTCAACTGCATCATTGACCATCTGATGTCCAGGGTTTGTGAGCGGGTCCCCGGAGTGAACTTCGGCAGTTACCACCTGACTGACTTGGAGTACGCTGACGACACCATCCTGCTCAGCACGTCCTACAGCCAGCTGAGAGACGCTCTGGGCATATACAGTGAAGAGGCTGAGAAGCTTGGCCTCCAGGTGAGCTGGACGAAAACCAAGTTCATGTATGTCGGTGATGGACCGCATCCACCTTCCCTGCGGCTTGGCAATAACATTGTAGAGCCTGTCAAGAACTTTGTGTATTTGGGATCCATAGTGACAGACAACGGGGACCTAAAACCAGAAATTACCCGCAGAAGAGCCCTGGCTGCATCAGCCCTGCAGTCTCTCTGGAAACCACTCTGGCGGCACCAGACCATCTCACGCAAGACGAAGATCCGGATTTACAACTCAGCAGTACTCTCCATCCTGCTTTATGGCTCGGAGACTTGGCCCTTAAATAAGACACTGGCTGCAAGATTAGATGGCTTTGATAGCAGGGCTCTCAGAACCATCGAGAACATCAGGTGGCCCCAGCGGGTTTCCAATCAAGTGCTTAGAGCCCGCACATGCCAGCCCAGAGCATCTTGCCTGGCTGCGCAACGTCGCACCCGCTGGTTTGGCCATGTCCTCCGCCATCCTCCTGACCATCCGACAAGAGCCATTCTCCAGTTTGATCCGAAGGCTGCAGGCTGGAGACGACCACGAGGTAGACCCCGCACCCGATGGCTTGACGTCCTTGCGGGCGACCTCCAACAACATGGAGTTGCTATGGAGGATGCAGAGCAGCTGGCACAAGACCGTCAGCATTGGAAACAACTGGTTCATCTGGTCGGCTCAACGCACAGGGATGGGACGCCCCCCTACCCATCGCAGGAGCCAAAATAATAAATAATAATACTGAATGCAGGCACATGTCTACTTACTTACCTTTGAATTACCTTCATTTAGGAGCTCAGAAAATATTTATGTATTTTTTGCTATGAATTTTCATTAGCATGTCATGTAATTAATTTTATTACACTTGCTATAATAGATTGACAGTAACAATTAATGTCATCACTGTTATCTTTATCTTACAGCTTTTGTGAGTACTCATTTGTGTGTGTGTGTGTTTTGCAGCTAACCTGCCTCGAGTTAATTACCAAACCTTGTTTTCACCTTGTTTCAAACTCTCTCCAGTCTAATTGACAACTAGGGACTCATAGAGTGTGACCTTAAACGGAGGGAGGAAATGCATTGACTACAGAGCATGTTGATCTGATTATGATGATCTGTTTGCTAAAGGTCCATTTTAGCTTGGACTCTGATCATATAGGTTGTATCACTTTGATGAGCCTGGCAGTAATATGCTAGGATTGCGTGTTCTGCAAAGGATAATGACGTCAGGTTTTTGGAGCAACAAATTGCATACTATATGGCATGTCATAATACACATGCCGTGTGTTTTAAACCTTGAGATTAAGTATTTGAACTGTATAGATAAGAGCATTAAGGATGCATGATAGCTTAATTAAATGCATTCATTCAATTTGTATTTACTGTACATGTTGAGTTAATTAGAAAAACGGACATTACTGGTGTATGGCCAAGTCATGTGTCACTATATTATACCATGCTCAACGTTGACGTTTTTGATGCTTTTTCAGCAACAGTAAAAAGCAAGTGGTTGACCTGTCAGGAATTTGCTTGGCAGTGGCACGAGATTTCTCTCTCACTTTCACTTTCATTTAAAATCAAAATAATCACCAGAAAATTAAGAATAAAATGAGCAAACACTTTACAATAAGGTTCAGTTCTTTAATATTAGTTAATGTATTCGAATCATTAACTAACAATGATGTTTTACTGCTAACATTTTTTATTTTTTTTTTACATTTCAAGATGTAGCCTATAATTATTTTTAATTTTTTTTATACTTAATGTATGAAACAATTGATTTAGGATTTTTTATTTTTTTTTAGTAAGCCAATCTGGAGCTGCCACTTGCAGCCTCAAAGGAAAAGTTTCATGGCTCAGTGCAAAACACAACCCAGATAAAATCATCTGTCTGGCAATGCAGAACACAAGCTTGTGCTTTAACAACATTCAACTGCCCAGTGTCGTCACATTCATGTGAGCAGTATGGGGTATCCGTCTTAGAATAAGACCCTAAATGATGGGACATCTTTTAGTTGCACTAGAAGTATAAGAAGGACATAAATGACTTATCTAATAACCCTGCAGAGCTCCAGCAGCAGTATTTTGAGTTATTATCTGTCAAGGATCCAGGACGCTTTAAATCTAAAAGACGTAAACTAAAAGACATAAATTACATTTGTATGTATTCTAAATAAAATATATAGATTGTACTGAATGTCAGCTTGCTTATTTGGGTCAAGATATGGATTTATTGAGTCCACTTCATGCAAACAAGAGACTATGCTTCTAACCACAGCTCAAGAGCTGTCGTTCCAACCACAAAACTTTCAGATGCTACTTGCGAATGTTCCTTGACTCTTTAAACTATGCTTATAACGACGGAACTTGCGACCATAGTTGGCTAATGATGCTTTTTGGAAACGCACCCCAGCCAAGCAACCAACCAAGCAATCCTAGAAGAGGTCTATTCAAGTTATTGTGTGCTTTTTTTTGTATGGTTTAATAGGACAAAAATAAACCCAGCTGAGCAACTGCCAGTAGGATGACTGGGAATGCTTACGCAAAGTTTTTTCCAGGTATTATAGACCTCTTTGGGTGGGTGTTTAGCTAGCTGTGCACAGTGACTGAGGTAAAAATACATTTTTTAAGCACTAAAAATGTGTCAGATAGTGATGTATAACAATATCAGTTTGCATCATGGACACCTCTAAATCATTGCGTGACAGTCATACACATATATGATTGTGCTGTCTTTTGCCATTTTTACTTGTCTCACAAAGCCATTTCTACCTCTGAAAACGAGAAAAACAGGGAATAAAAGAGAATAAAAGAGTAATTGATAGGCTTTGTTTGTGCCTTTTTTGATGGGACTGACAAACTACAGGAGACACCAAACCATGCACTGAGCAAAAATAATTGCAGACAGTGAAGCCTTTTAGAAAAAAGTGTCATTCCATGATTTGTTGCAGGTTCCTACTGTCTGGCTGTGTCTGTATCTTGACTGACAGGCTAGGGACTGAGGGAAGAATTTTTTACTTTCATGGCTGTGTGCTCCCATGTTGAAATAAAGAAAATTGCTGTGTGGTTTTGTGATGAAAATGAGTCTGATGTGAGTGAATGATTTTTGTCTCTTTCATTCTTCGTCTCTCCTCTTCTTGTAACTGCAGCCTAGTCAGGGCGTTGTTCCAAATCAATGCCTCCTAAATTTGTACGAATTGCTCAAAACATTAACGGCGGAGTTAAATGTTGGAATATTTGTTTACGATTCACTTAATGCATAATTTAGTGTTAGTCACAATGTTCCATTTTCCTCCTCAATCTTCTGCATTCTAATTGATTCACAGTGACTTCAATGTGCTTTCTCTGGCTCTGTGTTTCTTATTTATATATTAGCTTACTCAAAGGGATAGTTCACCCAAAAATGAAAATTCTGTCATTATTTACTCACCCTCAAGTTGTTCCAAACCTGTATAAATGTATTTCTTCTGTTGAACACAAAGCAATATATTTTGAAGAATATGAGTAACCAAACAGTTGATGGACCCATTTAGTATGGACAAAAAAATACTATGGAAGTCAATGGGTCCAATCACTGTTTGGTTACCGACATTCTTCAAAATATCTTCTTTTGTGTTCAGCAAACGAAAGAAACTCATTCAAGGTTCGGAACAACTTGAGGGTGAGTAAATGATGACAATTAAATTTTTGTGCAATCACATGTATCTGTTTTTCTTTATCTTGGACTTGAAATCTGGGTATACTTCCCATTGACTTTTGAGCTTTCAATTTCTTGAGGACATATTTTTTAGATTTTTCAAAAAAAATATTTATTTATTTGTTTGTTTGTTAGTACATTCAACTGAGGACATCCCCGGATATCTTAAAAGGGAGGTTAGGGATTTTTTCTTTGTTTTAGATTTAGAAGTCAAGACAAATCAAGTTTGTCTGTCATACTAGAGAACTGCCACATCTTCTATCATATTTATACTAGGTTAATGATATTTTCTGTCCCTACATCTACTTTAGAAAACGTTCTGAATTTTTACATGTTCATTAAGACATTATTTAGTATGTTTATTAAGTAATTTCCTTGTGGAGTTCGTCGGCTGGTCTCCTCACTCCTCACAGTAATTTCAGGTTTTACTATCCTTGTGGGGATAGTAAAACAGTTGATGATGATTCTATGTTTATGAAAACATTAAGGTAAATTGTGTAATTTCTGCATCACTAGTGGCACCAAACGGAATTGCATTTTGTTTTTTGAGCATCCCAGATGCACTGAACACAATCTCATCCAGTGGCGTGAATCGGGGATTATCTGTTTGACAGACTAATATCTGAGTGTTTGAAAACAGTCATTATTTTTGGAATTCTGTTTTGTGCCAGCTTTAATAGGAAATTCAAGCCTCATTTGCATCACACTGGAACGTAAATGGTGACAGATTCATTTGCATTTGGTCTCATCCAAGGAAATGGTCCACAGCTTGTTTTGAAATGTAACCTTCTCTTTGGTTTACAGGTACTTCAGGTCAGGAGCTCCACCTGTAATCAACCCCCTCCAGACACGGTTTCCAAAGGACACCGTCATACCAGGCTCCTTCGCTGTCACTTTGACATGGACGCTGCCCAACCGCACTACAGGAGTTTTCAATGTCACCAGCCCCCTCCCTGGAGACTGGTTCCTGGCTGCACACTTACCAAAGGATGAAGGGAAGATCTCTGTCAAGGTGAGTTTAAACATAGAGGATAAAGCATTCAGTGATCACTGGCTCAGAAATTAGAAAATCATTTCTCCTTTTAACAAGAGCTAAGCTTGTTGATGATGAAAAGTGCCTTATACTCATGGTTGTGCACGTACGATCCTCTCGGCATTTATGCATTTATAATTGAAGCTGCTCACTTCCGCACAGTCAGTGGGTGGCCTTCATGGGTACTAATTTAAAAGTGAGTGATGTGATTTCAGAACTTGTCATGAACTTCTTTTTCAAATCAGATTATATATGCGTTTCCTGTCATATGCGTAGTGCTCATTATTTCACTTGGGTCATTATCTCAAAGGCAATGGCTTTTTTTTGTATAATGTCCTGAATATTGAATTATAACACTTATTAATGCTGGAAGTGCATTGCTTTTTTAAAACTGTTAATTTTCTTATTGTTCACAAAACCACACACCTATTTCTCTGCAGTGTGGAAGCATATTTCCACATCTTGAGTAAAGAATAAACAGCATAATTGTGAGGTAAATTGTACAATAAGAAAGTCATATTGTGAGATAAAAAGAGATCATACTCTGACATATAAAGTCACATTGTGATGTGTAAAATTACATTACGACTTATAAAGTTACAATTGGGATATGTAAAGTATCAATAAAGTCGCAATTTTCTTTTTATTCTGACTCCCTTACTGCAGGACGCCAAAGCTATTTTCATAAATAAGTAAAAGTTAAAAGTTTAGAGCGCTGTCTTTGTTTAAAATGCTTTTTTTTTTTTTAAATAATAATGTTAAAACACAAGGGGTCTATCATGCATTGTAAGACGTGTAAATAATAGCATGTCAGCAGTGGCTAAATTAC
This sequence comes from Scardinius erythrophthalmus, assembly GCF_964197995.2. Taxonomy (NCBI): domain Eukaryota; kingdom Metazoa; phylum Chordata; class Actinopteri; order Cypriniformes; family Leuciscidae; genus Scardinius; species Scardinius erythrophthalmus. The sequence goes on from NC_138225.1 coordinate 30,190,716, forward strand.
AGGCTAATAATGCTTCCTACCAGTAAACACAAATGTACAGCAGGCTGTAGTATTCTTATTTGGGGTATTACTGCCCAGAGGGAACCTTTAAATGGGGGAAAATCAGCCAGTGGAAAGTGTTTAAAGGGCTCATGCTGCTGGCTCACAGTGGCGACTGAGTTCACATAATGCTTACATACAGATTTTTAATTCTGTAAAAGAAAGTGCATTTCACAGATTCTTATGAAATAGTTGCACAACAATGTCATGTGGGGCAAGTTTTTATTTTATTTTAAAAACACAGTTCTTCTTACAAATGTAGTGGATAACACTCTTTCTTTTTAGAAATAATCCAGTGAAAGACTTAAATATTAGATATAATGAAAGTGTGTAATTGTTCCCTGTAAGAATTTTTTTTGTTTTCATTGTGGGAATTCCACAGAAATGACAAGACCAGTGTGTTATTTTTGGCATGTTTGTATCATTATTTTTAAAAGGAAGCTGTCCAAATAATTTAGTCCCCATTGTATATTATATACAGGCCACAATCTTCTGTTTCTGAAATGAATGGATATGCCAAGATTAATTGTATGTCTGCGTTACAGAGTTATAACTGGATAGATTCCACTAGTTTATATTTGCATGTAGATATGGAGAACTCGTTTTCTCTGTTTCTTTGAGACTCACGTCTGCTTTAATTGTGCTGCCATGCATAATTTAGCCAATATCTGACAGTTCTGTAAAATGGAAGAAAATTGCTATTACACTCGGGAAAAAGGCCTGAAATATGATTATGCGCTTGCTTTAATTATATTAGAAAACAACAATAGCCAAAGTGTGTTTTTGGCCTCTAGCGTGTACATCTTCAAACTGTGCAAGTAAAACTTATAAATTAAATTTATTTTTTAAAGGAATAGTTCAGCCATAAATGAAAATTGCCATAAATGTAATCACCCTCATGCCGTTCCAAACACTTATGACTTTCTTTTTCTTTGAAAGTTCACGACAAATGTCCAATTTGTGAATAGTTAACTCTTTTGAATCAGATCTTTGCAAGGTATCAGATTCAGTTTACAAACCCAGTCTGAATGATTCGTTCACAGATCAGACTGATCTGGTTCTTGCTGATTTGGGTTAATAGCTTACTAGAGATTTCTCGCACCAAGCTAACGTGTGACATCAAAATAATTATATTTTATTTTTTAAAAATATTTTATGGTGCTTTTGCACTATGAAGCTTTAAAGTTTTAGTCCCCATAATTGCTTAAAGAATAGCCAGCGCATGAATTGAAACTTCCACGAAAGAAAGTCGCATTGGTCTGGAATGATACAAGGGTGAGTCGGGTGAACTAATCCTTTTTAAGTTAACTCCCTGGTAATATAAGATTTTTAACAACATCTCTACAGCGCATCGCATCTAAATGATCTCACATTGGAGTAAACTCCTCACGTTAATTGGAATCCTCACGTCCACAATAGCATTACCTCAATCTCCACCCACAATCTTAAAAACTCTCCCTCTGTTGAGCTTTGTCCTTCCCCGCTCTCACTTATCTCAGAGCCACCAGGCTTGCACTTCAGCCTTTCTCTTTAATTAACTGCAGCAGGTTTGGTGGTGGTGGAGGCCATTCTCCTGGATTAAGAGCAATAATTCTACACTGTGTACTCCGCTTTAAGGGCACCATTTTCCTCTGAGCCCACAGGGTCATAGTGCCAGACAATTAGACAGAGACAATGCTTGGAACGACGAAGGCTTTCTCCTTTCTGTTGGTGTGGGGAATGACAGAACTTGTGGAGCAGAAAAGCTCATGGCCGAACCTACTGAGATGGAGTAATTGGAAGAAGTGTGGAAAGCGAGACCGCGTTTTCCCTGAGGAATGCATTTTTTTATTTATTAGTCCGTGTCGTTAAATGGGGGTTATGTTATATAGGACTTCTGTGCAGCTGAAAGGGACTGTGAGACTGTGAACTATCACAAATTTACTCTGAGGCTATCTTTGTAATGTTGGCGCTCACCTCATTTTCAGTGTGTGCAGTATGCAATAAGCTCTTGTTTACTTGCCGGTAAATAGTTTTTGAGATTTCAGTCTTTCTCCATTGTTTAAACCAATTTACTGAAATCACATTAAAAACAGTATTTTTCAGGCTGGCATTTTAGAGTAAACAAACTCTGTGCTTTGAACTGAAAGGCGGGACTTTCGTTGCTGTGGACGCCATTTTGAACACTGCATTTTTTCCTTTTTCTCTGTTCTGATGGGTGGTCCCATCTCTTCATTACAGTATTTCTGAATTTCGCATGGGAAGTTAATAATGATAAATAATAACGTCAATCATACAGAAATACAACTGAAAAACTACTGCTATTATTATAATAACAATAATTTTTATTTTAGAGAGAGTGTATCGACATGCACCAATGCAAAATTGTTCTATATATCCTAATCATTTGTTAACAACATGTATTCATTACTTCAGTGAGCTCATTGTTTCTACCTTAAATTAATACATTCACTCTAAAAAGAGATGTGTTAAAAATGACACATGTTGTGTCAGTTTTAACATGTAGTGAGTGTGCAGGGACAACACATGTTGTGTTAAATTTAACACAATAAATGTGTAAGTCATTTTAACACACAAATTGTGTCAGGTAATTACATACTCAGATGTAATTTTAAAAATTAAGCGAAAGGGGCAGATTTAAAAAATATTAACCATTTAATCAATAGTCGAGCACAGAATGCACGAGCACACAAAGTACAAGACAATATTTGAAGCTCAAGGACTGGACAGATTAACTGTACTGTACATTATTCAATTATTCACGCTTCAACCCCTAACTGATAATGCTGCTTTTGAGAAAAGTTCATGAAGAGATAACAGTTAACCGAGTTTGCACTTTGAATTAAATTAAAATGTAGCAACTGACAAAATATTGTATATAAATAACTTTTATTTACACTGGCCTGTTTGTTTGAGAACATAGCAAACACTGCATACAATGCACATTGTTGGTGAGTGTTGGCGTGCTCTTATAATATGATGTATTGAAAACAACACAACCTGTAAAAAGAGATGTTAAATGACACATGTTGTGTAGATTTTAACACATGTAGTTTGTGTGCTCCTGCCACAATGCATGCTGAGAGTCATGGATGAGTTTGGTACTATGGTGGCACCATTTTTTCGTTTTCCTTCATGATAGCTGATTCTTGATGTCTGTTTGATACCGTAGACTGTAAGATCCTGTATGCACTGTGTATTTAAAAACGAATTTTAAGCTAATTGCAACATGATAATCTTGCTAAACCTTTTTAAAGCAACACTAAGGAACATTTTTTACCTTAAAATAATGTTTCCAAAATCGTATCAGTGGTTCATCAAGTCCTAACAGGGTGATAGGCACTTCTGGATTCGCTTTGCAGCCCTATATCTCCTATAACCACACTATGCCAGTTTGCCAAACCAGGTCGCGTTTCTGTAGTTCGAATGAGACATAAGAAAACTACAAATTTGACTTGCTTTACGTCAAGCGTTACAATAGTCATTATTTAGTTTTTCTTCATTTCCGATGTCACAATACATCATACTTTCATGAAGTCATGCAACATACTCTACCTTGTCTGTGGACATCGTTCATTCCAAAGCCGGTGCTGGATAAACAGTGGGCGAGTGTGCGACAGTAGCTGCGGGCGGCGAAATTATATACGACAGCGGTAATGGACAATTCCGCTTCCAACCTGTAGGGCGACCGAAGAAGAAAAGAAAACTTCCTTAGAGTTGCTTTAAAAGCCATCTTCTCTTGCTGAGCTTAACAAAACTACATGATGAAAATAATGGTCTAGTCACATTGTGTGTTAAAAATCTTCAACACATGCTGTGTTGTTTTTGAACACATCCCTTTTTAGAGTGTTGTTAGCTAACTGCGTGATTATTTTTATATACATTTCTGAAATCCATAACTTGGACACAGTCACCTCTGATAACAGATCACTCTATTGTAATGCAGACACATGAATTTTCTATAAAGCTGCTTTGAAACAATGTGTATTGTGAAAATAAATGTAAATTTAATTTAATTATTATTTCTTTTTTCCACATGTTCACAACAGCAATCTCAATAATAATAAAAATAAAGATAATTTATTATTACTTTTACGATTAAAGGTGCTCTAAGCGATGCCGGGAGACATTACTTCTTGTTGACATTCAAATTGTTGTCAAACAAAACGGAGGCTAGCTAGACCCTCCCTTCTCCTCATCCCGTCTCCTCCCTCCTCCCCTCCCTTCCGACATAAAGGAAAGTCAAAGTAGTCACTACAAACAAAGTTAAGTTTTACTGATACTTCATTCAATGTGTAATGTCACTAAGTTAGATAAATGCTTTTATATATTGCAGAACAGAATGCAGAAAAAGAGAAACATTATCTTAAAATCGTTTTGCCACCTGAGGTTATAATTATAGCTCCCATACAAGGACGCAATAATAGCAAGTTAGCTTCGCATTTCCCAGTGAGCATAAACAACGGCGGCGTCGTAAACAAATTTAGTCAAAGTTGTCAATAGCCTATAAATGAACATTCAAATTCATAACAAACAGTGGGTGAAAACAATCATTCACACAAATTGTCGCCCTACTGTGAATTTACAATAGAGATTGATCGCTAGCTGCTAGAAACATATGTTGTATTCACCAAAGTTAACACTGACTGCATAGTTCTAGCTAATTACATCCTTGTGTTGGTCTGGCGAACATGAACGTCAGTTTAGAATGAAAAATGGATTTACCTGTTCAGCAAAAACAGAGCAACCTGAATGTCGGATTGGAAGCCCTTCTGCCGGAGGTCTTTCGAAGGTTTTTCCGATGTAAATTCGGTACTTTGCGCTTTCCTTATCCTTGTCCCTCTTCTTTGCAATTTGTTCATTGGAACGTCGTCTCTTTGGTCGTGTGTCGGCCATAATTCAAACTTCCCTCTTCATGCTTCTCTCTCCTCCACACACCCCCTTCATGTGTACGCGCACTAACCCCCCCAGACCCCGCCCCCAAATTCTTCTTGTCAGTTATTGGCTGGAGCACTGTTTATTATGTTTCGTGGTGCGGGTGAGCCCAGTTTGTTTTTGTTGCCGTTTGTGGAGCCTGTGGTGTCTAGATCGCGTTTTTTTACAGTGTGTTCAGGGGACAGGCAGCTAGCGGATAGTAAGGAGATGTTTGCTGTATGTGACAAAAAATGTTTTGGCCTAAAAAACGCATGGCATCGCTTAGAGCACCTTTAAAATCCAATCTTGAAATTCACATCATGATTGTAAACTGCTATGACCCCTCACAAGCCTGTAACTGACTGTGGAGTAACAGCTTGCAGGATCGCAGCTCCGTGGACACATGGTGCACAGAGGTGAATCCCAGCAGAGCAAAGCTGCAGCGGCCCTCAGCAAAGTGCAAGTCTGTTCTCTCAGCTGATGAGCTCCACAGTGTCTGTGAGGCTAATCAGGGAGCTGCCGGACCCTGCTCTACAGGCACAGTCACAGAAGCAGATGGCCAATTCTAGAGAGAGAGAGAGAGAGAGACCGAGAGAGAGGAAAGGAAAGAAGGAAGGAAAGGGGGGGTTAGTAAGAGTCAAGCACGCAGTAAAGATCAGCCGGCCGTCTCTGCTGGATGAAACTGCCTCAGTGGATAAGCAGCGACCAGAAGCGGAGCATCCTGACAGTTTGCCTTGCACTAACTAAATTCTTGGAGTAAATCAATAAACTAATTGGAATCTGTCAGCACTTGGGAGATGTGTTATCGTTCAGTGCATCTTTGTTGTTTTGGGTAAGGTCTACACAAGTGTGGAGGTGGGCTGTCAGTTTTCTGTCTGTTTATCTCTGTATTGATTTTTATTTTATTTTTTAAGATAGTGAACAAACCAAAACATATTCTAGGTTTTCTGTGTTATTAAGGTGTGCCTGGTCAGTTGCCAATATTTATGTTTCATGAAATGCCTTAATTTCCTATATTTCCCAACTGTTCAATAGGGTCTAGTCTATGATTGTCAGGGAGCAGGAGAAGATCGGCCATTTTAGTTAGATTTCATTTTAGGGAATTTCCGTCATTTTAAGAAAAAGCTTCTTTTTCCGGCTTTCCGTGTTTTCACTGTTATACGGTAGGGGTGCTATTTATGTACTATTAGCATATTATTATAAGAAGATGCTATTACGCATCTTCTGAAATAAATCTCCTGATCAAAACAAATGCAAAGAAGATGCAGAAACAAGTGATATCATATGCAATCATATGTATATGTAATATAACGTGATCACCAACATTAAACAGCATATAGCCTAAATAAAAGATCTTCTCCATCTATGTTTTGATCATCATTCTGAATCCGATCCAGACCAGAAATGAGTTTTTCTCAGCTTTTTCCTCAAAATGTTGCTTTTTTTATGAAACTTACCCACATTCAAGTGTTGTTAAAAAAAATTAATGCATGAAGCTATAATAAAACGAGTGTTTTTGTTTAAAAGTAGAGGGTCTTTTCTTTCTTTTGATATAGGCATTGCATGTTCAAAAACGCTGGCGGTGGGTGGCTGACAACTTTTTTTTTTAATTGGTGGCGGGGAAAGAGTTAACACATCCAAACTTTAAGGCATTCAATCATACCGTAGGTTGATTCCACTGAAAAGTATAAATAAGTCAAGTCACCTTTATTTCTATAGTGCTTTATACAATACAGATTGTTTGAAAGCAGCTTCACGGTAATAAACAGGAAAATATTAATCAATGATGCAGACTTCATATATATATAACACTAAAATTCTGCTGTAAAGCAGCTCTACAGAAGGCAATAGTGCCATTATTCCGTTCAGTGTTGATTCAGTTCAGTTTAATGAAAGTTCATCAATTATGAAATAAGTTCAGTTACACTAGAAATAATAACGTTGCTCTATCAAAATATTATTTAGTTTACATCTTAGCCAGCTTGACACACAGCACTGTCTCAACAAATGGTGTGAATTTGGGGGTTTGTCTAGCCAATAGAAAATGTTTAAAATCTGTTTGAGAACAGTAATTAGATTTGAAATTCAATTCTGTGAAGACAGTGGTGAAAAGATGACTTACTTCGCCTTTAAAGGACAGTTCACTCTTATCATTTAGTCACCCTTATGTTGTTCTAAATCTGAATGATTTAAAAAAAATTTTTTTTTTTTTTTTTAGAAACTACTTTTGATCAGACCTTGCTGCAGACTGGGGTATTTAACATCCCATTTTTACAGGATCCAAAAAACTCCCACACGGATGAGCTAACTTTTTTTTTTTGTGTGCGAGTAAAGTGTCTTGCTTTCATCTCCTGTCATCTTCTCCAACATGATTTGAGCTGCAGTAGTAGCTATTCATCTTTTCACGTTTTATGACGAGTGGCAAGCAGTGATGAGGTGCAATATGCCAACTACATTAATAAGTGTCAACCAGATTACTGGTGCTAGATTATTTACATTATCATATGTGACCCTGGTCCACTAAACCAGTCACATGAGTCAATTTTCTAAAATTAAGGTGTATACATCATCTGTAAGCTGAATAAATAATCTTTCCATTAATGTATGTTTTGTTAGGATAGGACAATATTTGGCCAAGATACAACTATTTGAAAATCTGGAATCTGAGGGTGCAAAAAAAATCGAATCATTGAGAAAATCGCCTTTAAAGTTGTCCATTTATGTTCGCGATATTGTTGCATTCACTCACAAAAAATATTTTTTTATATATATTTACGGTAGAAAATTTTAAAAATATCTTCATTGAACATGATGATTTTGGCATAAAAGAAAAATCGATAATTTTGACCCATACAATGTATTGTTGCCTATTGCCATATACCCGTGCGACTTGTGACTGGTTTTGTGATCCAGGGTCGTCGTCAATACCGGTGGCTTGGTGACGCATCTAATGTAAAGCGAAAAAGGATTGCTACAACCACCCAACTGTTGATAGAAGTAAGAAAGCAGAACTTTTCTGTCATCGCTGATTTATTTCTAGACTTGGGAGCCAAAGCACAGAGCAGAAGTGGAGAATTGTGGGGGAACACCAGACTTTACCAGTAATGAGACTGTGGATCCCTGCAGTTCTGTTCCTTGACAAATGATAAATGTTTTTCATACCAGGCTGAAAAGCTACGCTCAACTGCCTTAGTTCCTTATATGCTGCGGGTTCATGCACAAGTACTTTTTCAAGTGCAATCATATACAGAGAGGAGAGAGATTTCTTTTATTTTGGGTTAGTTGCATTACCAGGCACATGTTTTGAGTCAACCGTGATCCACCATAAATAATAAAGAAATCTTTTTCTCATTGGCCATATGGACTCCTCCTCCTCGTTCTGCATGAGCAGCATGTCAGAGATATTATCCCTCACACAGCTGGAGACCACATTAGACATGCAAAATGCCAACAACAGGCCGCTATCAATTCTGTGTACTGTTTGGTGCTCTGCACGCTTGCACAGAGGGCTCTAATTATTTCACTAGTTGCTCAAAGTTGCCAAATTTGTGCTGTGAAAAGGGAAGCAATTATTTGCATCTTTTTCTCTCTCTCTTCCTTTTGTCTGTGCTGTGTGTCTGCACTGGCACATGAGTAGCAAACATCCCCCCTAATCAAATCAGATCAATGAAGAATTTGTAAGGGGGCAGAGGCGTCACGAGTTGACAAATCTTGCATGTCAGACACAATGCAAAAATCGCGGGGCGGATGGGAGCAGGGCGGGGGTACAGAATCAAGGCCGTGTCTGCCTCCACCAGCACCAGCTGTGCCTGCTTTATGTATTCAGCCATGGACAAACAACAGATGGGGCTCCTTCTTCAGTTTGTTGTTTAATGGTCGCTGTTTTGCTTTTCCATCACTATTATCCCACCTACAATTCCAATCTGCCATTTTAAGCTAAGAACTGATGTTTTTTTTTCATTTACTTGCATGCAGACTCTGTAGTAGTAAAATTACTCTTTTAACATGAAACATTGAATCCGTGGCAGAAAGACACTAATCCTTAATAAACCTAATACTTGCTGATCGAAATACTCCCTACAAACTACTTCCCTTCGGCAGACATTATAGATTTAAGAACAATTTCCTCCCTCAAGCAATCTGTTATATTCCATTCCAGTCCATTATATTATCATAGTTACACTACTAATGGAAAGTTTGGGGACAGCATGATTTTTTTATTCAGCAGGGATGCATTAAATTGATCAAAAGTGGGATTAAATACATTTATAATCTTGGAAATATTTTCTATTTCAAATAAATACTTTATCAAAGAATCCTGTCAAAAAAATGTAGCAGTTTCCACAAAAATTATAAGCAGCACAACTGTTTTCAACTTTGTTGATGATAATAATAATAAATACTTCTTGATCAGCAAATCAGCATATTAGAATGATTTCTGACGGATTATGTGACAAGTAATGATGCTGAAAATGTAGCTTTAACATCACAGGAATAAATTACACATAAAGACTCCCTTTTGTGTTTGTATTAAATGTTGTTTATATGTATATGTGGTGTTTTTAATATGCTTTCAGACAAACCATGTGTAAAGTCATGTCAACACCATTGCTGAGTATTTTCTCCTTAAAACTGCAGTGAACCAAAGACAGTCTCATAAACGCAGTTTGAAATCGCTGTTTCTGACGTCACAAACTACCTTGTAGCCAATCACGTCAACGTGTGGGCGGGCTTTAGCATATCATTAACTATGACTAGCAGTGGAGTCTCAAGAGAAGCCAGGTTATCCCGGTATATTTTTCTGTTGATGTGAAAAATCGGGTACATTTAGCAATATAGCAGGTGAATTATGTATACGATGTATATTATGATGTTATGATGAACTATGCCTTTCTCCACTGATGTTCTAAGTTGTTCAAAGCGTTTATATGGATGCTGATTTTTAGAAGGCAGCTTTCTGACTCTGAGGTGGCGAAAAGGAACATGGTTTGTGTAACATTAGGAACACATTATTAGCTGCTTGATAACGTAGTCAAGCAAAAGGTTAATCATATTAATAACCGTTATGTGTCCGACGTTGTAAAGAGCGAGACCTTTGTGCAGGGTTTATAGTAACTTGAGTAAAAATGGTGTGAGTGAGTGGAGGCGGGGCTAATTAGCATATCCATGGACCGCGTATATTAAATGAAGCAAGGGTGTACATTTAAAGCTATTTTAAGGCATGACAATTTTTTTTTTTTTTTTGCATGTCCTTTTGGTGATCAAAAATAAGTTTTAAGGGATAAAATGATTGACTACAGGGGGACCTTAAGATAAAAAAATGGTATTCACAATATTGCTGTTTTTACTGTGCTTTTGATCAAATAAATGCAGCCTTGGTGAGCATAAAAGGATTATTTCAAAAACATTAGGCCCCAGTGCAACCTTTGTGTAAAACTGTTGTAATATTGTCTGGCAAAAAATTCTGGTATTATAGTAATCCAGGTGAAATTTGCATACTATGTACAGTATAGGCCTACATATAAACTGTTTACTAGAGCAATAGCATTGGGCAACTGCAGTCTACGAAAAATATTAAGCTTTTTGTAAAGAAAGAAAACAAAAGGATTGTTAAAGCCATCAATTGAAGAGCAATGAATTAATCTTTGCCTGTCCATGTAAATGTCTCACTTATTACCTAGGAGACATTGAGACTATCTTAGTTCTGGTGTATGGCTGGCGTAGTGATTTACAGAAATGAATGAGTCGTCTAATCAAGCTGAGAGCGAATTAGACCTTGATAATGCACCAGAGATAATGAGCGACACATGACTTTACCGTCTATGCGATGACACCTGCCCAGTGGTGCAAATCCACCAAATAGATCTTAATTAAATGAGAATGTGTTCTGCAGCCATTACAACAAATACCTCTAGTGTGTCAAGGCTATTTATGAACTGAAGGTTCTGAGATGTTAGGAGATTAGGTTAAGCATTAGAGCAAATGATGAAAAATATGTGGATTTGATTAGCTGCTTCTTCTGAAAATATTGATATTGATGTTTACTCTCATAATGAAAGCTGCAAAGAATAAATGGTGGATGATTTGCTTACTTTTTGAATGGGACGTCGTCAGTGCACTGGCCAGGGAGTCAGTCGCTTCTAAGGTCTCCCGTTGTCAAAATCGCTCGAGTGCACTGAAACATATAGTCCCTTGAAAATTACAAAAATGCTTCGGCAGCTCATTACATTTACTTCAGAAATGTATGTTTAAGTCTCCCAAAAGACAAAATCGAATTTTTCTCTTTTTAACTTTTAATTGTCTATCATCTCTAATGTGCATGATGCGTAAAGTATTTTATAGGATTTAGATTTTTTTTCTGCAATTTTATTCTACTGAGATTCTACAAGTCACATTCTAGACAATCACAAGAACTAAATGACAACAGTATAGGACAATAAATACAGACAAAAGTACAACCCCCCCCCCCCCCAATATAAACAGTTATGCTTCTTACTATTTTTGGAGAACCATACTATATATATATATATATATATATATTTATATATATATATATATATATATATATATTTTTTTTTTTTTTTTTTTAGGATTCTTTGATAAAAAAAAAAATTATAATTATAAATTACATTTTTGGTAACAGTATAAAAGTCTTTACCCCAGTCCTTGCTCAATATAAGCCAATTATATATATATAAAAAAATCTTACTGACCCCAAACTTTTTGATTGGTAGTGTTAAAAAAAAATGGTAGTGTTCTTAACCAAAAAAATGCAGGGCAAGTTCTTATGAACGCTTATTTCACTGCAGTTTTCAACAGCTACTGTACAATGAAAATGCACGATGATGTATTATACAGTAATGTTACCAGCTATGTTTTAATGCACAATGTCATAATCATGTCATCCGTGTCCCAGTGTTTAGTGGATGCAAGCCTTTGTTAATTTCACAATAATATGTTCATGATATACTAAATCACATCATGGAGAATTTTGAAAGTGTAATGCAGCACAGACACATTTGTTGTTGACAGGATGACTATTTAGGAAGTGAAACCCACAGCATAATTAATCACAATCCACTGCAAGCCAATTAGCTCTTTCCGTTGCCCCGCCCCCTCTCTTCAGTATTGCAAGTTGCCGTCAATCGGTTATTGTTCAACTGCATTGAACTGACAGATGTGGCAGCAGACTCTCTCCCCCTACCTTATGAAGTAATAACATGGCTGACTGACCTCAACAGGAAGCCAGCAGTGATATGCGGTTGACATTCGAAAGCGCTGTGCATATAGAAAAAGCCAGTGAAAATGACCCCACGTCTCTGGATGTTGTCCAGTACAAACGACAGAAAAAGGGGAATGTGCACTCGGGAAAGATAATGTATTCTTTTAGCATGATTCCTACATATTTAAAACCTGCATGTTTTGTGTGATTGTGTCTCTCTGTGAAGATGGCAAGAAAAGGGTTGGCCGAGAGGGGAGGAGGGGTTGTACTACGCCTTTTGACAATGATGAATGTGTTTAGGGCAGAAGTACCTGCGTGAGAGAAGCCGAGGTTTCCATGATGAAATGCTGCATTGTAATTTGCCACCTTGTAATTTGTAAATTCTCCCACCTCCTCTTCATCTTTTATCCTTCCACCTGCCTTTTCTTCGTGCAATTGCACTGTGAAAACTGTCTGTGAATCTATAAAACTTGTCGGATCTTTAATTAGAGCTAACACCACAACATCTGTCGTATGCTGAAATCAGTGTGTTTTTTTACAGTTACGAATCTCTTGATAGTACTACCAACCTGGATCCTGTAAAGGTGAATACAAAACAGTTCAGTTTTTAGTAGTCAGTTGTAAAGCTGTACATACACTGTAGATATCAGTGACATTCAATTCAATGTTTGGGGTCGATAAGATTTATGTAATGTTTTTGAAAGAAGTCTCTTATGCTCACAGAGGCAGCATTTATTTGATCAGAAATACAGTACAAATATTGTGACATTATTATAACTTAAAATTCTATTTTAAAATAGAATTTATTCCTTTGATGAAAACTCCAGTCTTCAGTGTTACATGATCCTTCAGAAATCATTCTAGAATACTGTTATTCCTGTTATAAATATTATTATTAAATATTAATTATTATCGATGTAAACAACAATTGTGCTGCCTAATATTTTTGTGGAAACCGTGATACCTTCGTTTGTTTCAAGATTATTTGACAATTAAAAAAAATAAAAACAACAGAATCTATTTGAAATAGAAATGTCTTTACTGCCACTTTGATCAATTTAATGTGTCCTTGCAAAATGCATGTATTTATTTCTTTTATTTATTTATTAATAAATAAAAAAATTATACTGACCTGATTTTTTTTTAATGGTTAGATTTCCATTTGTTGTTTACACAGGTGCTGGATTTAAGACCTTACACTTTCAACAAGCAACCAATGTTTTTTGACAGATCGTTTTATGTCTGGCATAATCCGATTCGGCAAAATAAATGCATCAGATTCCCCCTGAGCTCTATATTATTATTATTTTTTTTTTTTATCCATGAATTTTTAATTCCCAGCACTTCTTTATATTCTCAAAAAAAAAAGAAAGCATTCCTGCCACTTTAAGATGAATCACTTATGTTGTATTCCTCATTTTTAAGTCACTTTTCATAAAAGTGTCTTCTATATGAAGAGACGTAAATGTAGAGGAGTATTAATAAATGCAAGCTATTGGTTGGATACTCCACTTGTTTGGTATCAGTTAAAATGGTAGACAGTTCAAAATCTTTTATCTGAATTATTCACCAAGTGGAGAAATGACAATAGTGTTTGATCTTTTTCTTTAGAGTCTGAGGTGGGAGTTGTTGTGTAGTTGGGCATAAGAAATATCACACAGCAAATCATCAGAAGCGATGCATATGCAATGACATTTTCCCTCCATTTGAAGTGATCATAAGGCTCTCAGTGGGAGTTGCCCTCCTTCCACGGGCATTTCCATATCATGATATGCATGTACACATGTGTTTTGTTGTGATACTGTATTTCATGGCTCAGTCTATTTGAATGTGGATACTGGGTGGATTTAGCTTGTAACTAATCCATTTCCTGTTTGTTTCACTTTTTTGTGCAGGGTCTTCATGAGGAATGTCAGTACCTCTTTCAACCTCAGCTCATTGTTCAGAGGCTCATTGGCATTTCAGTGCTGTATCCTGGTTACTTCATTGACCAGATGATTCCTCTTCACAATAGATCTGTACTCTACAAGTGAGTGACTAATTTTAAATGACACGCACGCACACACACACACACACACACACACACACACACACACACACACACACACACACACGCGCGCGCGTGCGTTTTATGGTGACTTTACATAGATGTAATGATTTTTATACTGTACAAACTGTATATTTTATCCCCTTAAACTAACCCTACCCATAAACCTCAAAAAATATAACTTTTCCTTTTCCTCATGAGGACCAAAACATGTCCCCTCAAGGACAAGGATTTCGGATATTGCCATCTTTATGGGGACACTTTGTCCCCATTATGTAGGGTTTACCAGGCTTTTAATTATCAAGGGTGCATTAAATTGATCAAAAGTAACAGTAAAGACATTTATAATGTTTATTTTAAAATATTTCAAATAAATGTTCATAAATGTGTTTATCAGAGAATCCTGATTTTTATTTATTTATCACGGTTTCCACAAAAATAATAATCAGCACAACTGTTTTCAACATTTATAATAATAAGAATTGTTTCTTGAGCAGCAAATCAGCATATTAGACTGATTTCTGAAGGACCATGTGACACTTATGACTGGAGTTATGATGCTGAAATTTCAGCTTTGACATCACTGGAACACATTACATTTTAAATATTCAAATAGAAAATGGTTATTTTAGATTGAAATAAAATTTCACAATATTACTGTATTTTTGATCAAATAAATGCAAAATCTTACTGGGCCCAAACTCTTGAAAAGTGGTGTAATAATTCATTATTTTAAGATGTGAACATTTCTTTATTGGTGCCTTTGCAGACTTCCTTTCCTTATCAGATACTCAAACGCACACACTCTGCATTTCTCTCACCTTCTCTCTGCCTCTTTCTGCTCACTTTACCATTCCACACACATCCTTCTCTCAAGCTTCCCTCCATTTCAGGCTTCTACTCTCATTAGGTTCAGATATTAAAGCTCTCCTCTCAATTAGCAAATAAAGTCTTTCTAAATGAAAAAGAGGAAAATGGAGGAGGGAGAGGTGATGAAATGCATTCATAAACACCAGAGTACACAGAAAAGACCTTGAGCACTGGACATTATGAAGATGGGCTTTTTGTATCATTAAAAGCTGGTTTCCTGTGGACATTACGGAGGGACAGTAAATTGCATATTGTGAGACTTGAACATTAGCTGTTTAATGGATGTCTGGATCTTAGTATACACTATTTTATATAGCTCTAGTCATTGAGACTGACAAAGATTAAATTAAGTTTTTATAAGAATTTGTATTATTCAAACTTGGACATAGTATTTAATCAGTTGTGAAATGCAAAACAATGCTGCATAAAATTGAACGAAGGGATAGATTAACCATGCAATAAATTATTTTTTTATGGTTTTAATTTCAAGGCAAATTGCAAAGATCAAGTTCCAAGACGCTTTTTTCCCAAAGCAATCCAGCGGATCTGTAAACAAATTGTGTTCTGTTTGATTGAGCAGTTGGTGTGCTGTTCATATCGTCAATTATCGTATCGTTATCATATCGTTAATTATCAAAAACCAACAGACAAAGCCAATGGCGTCATGGCCAAAAATATAGTTTTGATTAATTATTTATTCTAATTTCACGGTCGTTCTCAATCTCTGTTCAATTGAAAAGGGCAACTTGCATTAGCTTCCTGATTAATTGTTATTGATGTAGAAAATTAAGACCAAGCGATATCACTTGACTGTTTTATGCGTTGTCAACAAGTTTGTTGAAATGTGCTGAGGTTTAAAGTTCTCCTGAGAGTACAAAAACACATTCCCATTCAAATGTTTCCTTGGCATTTCAATAAGCGTACTAATTTTGTTCAGTGCAGTCTCTGTAGACAATGTCAGCTACAGTCAGTGTAGCTTTAAAGCAGATGTCCTCTACCTTTCTCTTCTTTGTACCTGGCAGAGTGTTCATCCCAAACTACATCTCTCGGGTGAAGGTACAGCTTGTGGACTGCAATACAAAGAACAGGAGTGGGGAGAGCTGTCCGGTTCTGCTGAAGATCCGTTCGAGAGCCCCGCCGGTGCATAACTCCAGCGCAATGGACTGCAGAGAGAATGTTCCCTGTGAGCTAGAGGTCCCACTGCCATCCTGGGAGCAGTGGTACTATATTTTGGTGGAGCGTTACCTCAGTAGCTCAGATGTCTACTTTCGTATTGGTGTTCAGGTTAAAGGTAAGGACTTGTTTTAAAGAGGCCATTACATGCCCTTTACGAAGTCTTGGTTTTGTTTTTGGGGTCTATTAGATAAGGTTTTCATGTTTGAATGTTCAAAAAACCTTTTCACATACCTCTCTTCCCAGTCTGTCAGAAACACTCTATTTAGTTCCTGAAGCCCCTCCCTTTGAAAAGCGCAGTGTGCTCTGATGGTCGGCTGGATCAGTACCATGTGATTGGTCTACCGAAATGTCACACCCCTTATGATAACCGCGAGTTTCAGCACACTTTTCAACCCCCTACAATGCTAGTGCGAGTGCATATGCGACTAAATCTTCACTCTGGGCGACTAAATAATGTCTATCATTAGCCATTGGCTAATACATTCTTAGATTTTACTCGCCAGTGTGTGTGTGTGTGTGTGTTAGAAGTATAAGTTTAGCATAGATATATTTTCACTCGCTCAACAGCGCTTGAGAGTTTCGCTCTTCATGAAGCAATCTGTAGTATTTCAGCTCAATGGATGTGCAGGGTACCTGTATTTGACGTACTGTAAACACTAGTGTGAATGCGCACAACTCGCCGTCGTTTTGCTAAGAGTGCTGTGTTTCTCACACACACGCAAAGAGAGAGAGCGAGATTCTTACATACCACGAAGAATCGACGGTCTATCGACGGATATTCTTTTTCGTATTTTCCTGTCAAAATAATGGAGTTCATTTGAAATTATTCAGCTTTTGAGAACAAGTTGAAGATATGCCGGTTTCTCTGGTAGTGGGCGGAACTAATGCGCAAACGGCAATCTCATTGGTTGGCGCTCATCTATTGGCTGGGCAGGAATCCTTATTGTAGTGAACCAACAATACAGTAGAATCAATATTCTGGATTCTGACATGTCATTAACCATGGGCTTTCCACCCATAACAGGAAATCACTCTATATGAATAGGTCCACCTGGTACCATAATTTTTTTAGGAAGGTGGCTTTTGGTTGCAACAATCCCTGCAGATTTTGGTGGAAATATTTTAGTCCAGCACAAATGAGATGGCAACAGCTTGATGGTTTGATCCGGGCTTCATTAATTCTTTATTAGGATTCGACGGTACAAATGTTACAGGCATATGGCTCCAAGTCATTGTTTGGTTTCAGCATTGCAATGAATTGCATTTGAGCATATCTGGAATTTATTCAGACTTCACTGCTAGAAGGGTTTTTACAAAGGCAGGTGTTCTCATGGCCCAGGTGGAGTTGGAAAATTAAAGTGTGTTTAGAGAGACAGGTTTTGTTATGAATCTCTGTGACAAATTAGAACCTCAGTGGGCTCAGATGAGGACCCTGTCATGGATTGGAACCTTGCCTTTTTTCTGCCTGATGTTACAATGAAGTGTTGATGAATTACATACTTTTACGTGTCTTGAGTCATTGTGATAAATATGGCAATTGGGCTGCTCGCAAAGTGTGAAATAGATGGGGGACTCAATTCAGTCACATGGACCGTATCATTGCATCATCGGGAAGTTGCATGCTCACCTTAAAAGACTCGCTTTGAGTCAAATTGACTCTTTCTGCTTAAATCTGTACGTTATATTTCAAATTACACAGCTGTAGTTTATGGTACAGTGATGAGCCAAAACATTAAAACCAGTCACAGGTGAAGCGAATATCGTTGATCATCTCCTAACTAGGCCACATCTTAAGGTCTGGGTAGATAAGAAGGTAAGCAAACACAATCAGCTCTCGTAATCAATGTATTGGATGCAGGAGAAATGGGCTTTGACAAGGGCCAAATTCTTATGGCAAGGCGATGGAGCAAGGCTGCTTCCGGTCAGCAGTGGTGAGAATTTACCAACAGTAGTCCAAGGAAGGACAAACCACAAACCAACAACAGGGTGTTGGGCGTCCAAGGCTCATCGATGCACGAGGCAGGTGGTCATAATGTTTCGGCTCATCCATGTATGTTCATACAACCTGCTTTTGTCAGAATGTCTGATTGGATCTCAATTTTTAGAGCACTTAAATATTGTTTACTATATTATAACTTAAAGTGACTTTCCTATTAAAACACCTCTAGTTCACAAGGTCAAAATATAATTTCCCCACTCACAGGAGTGACACTTTTAGCAAAAATCCCCCACTCTGCTTCTGTCAAATCTACCATGTTCTCTCATTTTGTCTGAGGTTTCCTCTGTTCGTCTGTTCCCCCATTTTTCCTCCACTTCCTGTGGTGCAGCAGAATCCCTGCCTTTGTTACAGCCTTGATGCCAAGGGATGTTGGCGCTGATGGCTCGGTAAGAGGGGATGAAGAGGAGGGCCATTGATGTTCAATGAGGCTGAACAGTCTCAGACCAGCTTAGATAAAGCACTCACAGGGGGAAACAATTGGCCATGATGAGACGGTGTACCTGCGGAGAGCATTATCTGTGTGCGTAAGGAGCTGATGAAGGAAAAACCTGTCTAGCAAGGAGTTACTGCAGTGACGTTCTGTCACATTCAAGGCTGAGAGTTAATTTTGTCACCTCAGACTATTTGCTGCATTTATAAAGGAGGAACAAAATCTTTTTTGCTCAATGAATTTGGGCTGTCAAAAGATTACAGCATTACAATAGATTAAAAATATCATGATTTCAGTCTTTGACGTTTGGCTGAATGTTTGCAAGTAATCTCACATTCTCGCATTCCTTTTTAATGCATTCAGTCCTCTTTTCATGACATAAATCAACTTAATAAGTACGATTTTTACTAGCCTACAGCAGTCCATGGGAGGTTTTTGAATTCATATTTGTTGTTGTGGATTAAATTCTTCCGTGCAAAGACTACAGTTGAATTTATATTTGTTAAAAGTAAACGATAGTCAGTACATATAAAGTGAGGCACTTTCTGATATTTTGTCCCTGGCTTTGTTTTTGAAACATGAATCAAATGGACACATCAATGTAATTGCATAATTTCAGATTAATGCAGATTTATAGTAATGGAAGCATATACGTGAAATTATGGGTGATTAAGTTTAAGTGTCCTGCTATACCTTTGTTCACCCATTATTAGTACCACTTATTATGTAATTGTGGCTAATCTAGTGACCCAACCGTACTGCAATCAAGGTAATGTTAGACATAATCTAACACTGTCATTCGTTTCCCCTCTGTGCTATTTTTCACCATTTATGATGGTCCATATCCTGTATGATATGACCTTGTAGTATCACCTGTGTCTGAAGAGTTTGGTCAGTGCTTCTGTCAGCCTTAATTCAATTATTCTGAACCCAGCTCCCCTTACCTTGATCAATTTCACCGAACAGCAGATACTGGCCGGCTGCCATCTCTCTCCCATCTTCCAAGCCAGCCTGACTCTTCATGTCCTTCCTTTGCTGTCTCTCTACACCATTCAGTTCTCTTGATGGTCTTAATGGAGAGAACAGACCATTTGTAAATTTAACAAGAACCAAGTTGCTGTGTGCATAGAATCCATTTCCTCTCAGCTATTTTTACAACAAACTTGTTGGGTGAAACAAATGTCAAACTCACAGAAAAACTAAAATGATTAAAATTCAGATTTTATATGATGCTCTGATGAACTAAACTACTGCTATGTCATAGCCTAAAAGATCATGGAATTACCAGTAGATGTTTTAAAAATGCTGGCAAAGTTTCAAACATTATTATGTGAAATTGGACAATGGATTTGTTTCAGCATTATTTATATTATTATCAAGACTGGTCAGGTCTTCTCTGCATGAAATACAGTGAATATTTAATCTGAGTGAATCGTGTCCAGAGTGTTATTTTTTTAGATATATTGTTGTGGCCTGTTGCTAGTACGTCTGCTAAATAAAGACATGCTATGGACGTTCAGTTGATTTCAAACACATGATACGTGTAGGAGTCAAACTGCTGGATGATTTGAGAATTATTATTATTTTTTTATTATGCTTAAAACATTCCCATTCACTCGTTTCAATAATAGCATTCATCCATACTCTTGTAAATTATAGCTTTTGTAAATTCCATGTGCTCACTTTTATTTTACACCAAGTTCTGAGGCTTAGAACAGTTTTTCAAAATGATCCTCTAATTCTTTTCTTTAAGACTAGCGATACGTTGTTGAATTCAGTTACATAAAAACATAGACTGGTCTCATTTGACTCTGATAAGTAAGACTGATTACCTCTTGGCTAAATGCTAGTTTGGTATTTTTTTTCATGCAACTGACCCCTGGACTTTATACACCAAGGTTTTACAAATATAAAAATCAACCTGCTTAAATCCAATCTGGATAATAAAAATTCAGAAATTTACAAAAATGCCAATCCTTAAAAAGTTTGACACCTCTTTTTTTTTTTCTTTGGGCGGCAGACTTATACAACCTTCTAACTCCACCTTAACACCAACACTATGTACGGAATTGTACCTTGTAATACCTTAAAAGTACATTTTACTACTCTAAGGTACTAATATGCACATTTTAGCAGTAGATTGTCCAAAGTTGTCCTTTTAAGTGTACTGCTCCAGCTGTTGCACCCCAGTACAATTTTATTTTGCAGTAAAGCCTGATTTTTGCAGTATTGCAGCTCTCATGGCACTGCAGTTTGAGCCTGATTTTTTTTCTTCTTCTTTTTTTCCTAGTTTTACTTCCCATGTTGCCATTGGTAACACCAAATGGCCATGTCGATAGTATCATTAATTGTGCTAATCACTCATGAGCTCCAGGCTTCAGGGAGTCCTCTTTGTTTGAGAGACATCCATAGAGCCAAATAGAAACAGATCCCAGTAGTGGGATTTCAAAATCAGTTTCAAAACAATGAGCTCCAAATTTTAGCCTGCGAACTTCACTTCATCACACAGCTGTAATTGAAGCATCAACAGAAAGGGTTCGAGGCTCACGCCACACGTGTTGGAGATGAACTGGGAGAGCCACAATGCAAATGTGAGATTTGAAATTTTTCTACATTTTTCTGCTGCTCGTTGGAAACTTGAAAGAGACGAGGAGGTTAAAACACAATAAAAAGGAGGCTTAATTGAGACTGATGTGTTCTTATCACCGTTAATAATGAGTTACAGTGTCTTAACATGGTGATATGACCGTTAATAGATCTAGACCCTCCAGAGCTCCAAGGACTGAAATGAGCTAATTCAACACTGAATGAAATAACTACATTCTCTACAGAGGCATATTTCTCTTCAGTAATGGCATCAGCACAAATGTGATTGGGAGCCGTAACACAAAATGGAGAACAAATAAGGTAGTTAAACATAATTGTGTTTTCAAAAAGCCCCATTGTTATTGCTATTGATTGTTTAGCTGGTCTCATGAATATCTGGTATTTTCTTGTGAGTTTAACTTTGGTTATGGTTTAACACCCTTTAAGGTAGAAAATGTTTTGTATAAAAAACCTTGGCCTATAGACCTTAGAGCTCAAGTGTGCTATGATAATGTACAGTTGCATTTTCTAAATGATGAATAAAAAGTGCATGCGTATGACCAATATTGAAAAGCTTTCTCACTTTGAGAATATTGAAGCTGTGACCTTCTAACACAGCATCTTAAATGCAAACTATAGTGTAATTTGCCCGCCGGTAGCCATGACTACCCAATGTCCAACCTTCATGGGGCCATAAACCAATTTCACACAGTGAATTGCATTTTTATTGACTTTTACATTTTCTGCAACTGGCATGAGAAGCAAAATGTTCCAAATTCAGGGGTTGAAGGGTTAAGTTGGATCTGTCGTTAATGTCGAAATAAATGTGTTTGAAGGCCAAAGCAGGACACCAAAGTCTGTGAGAAATCAGCATCTGTACCAAATGGCAGGTGTCAACTTGGTTAACGGTTTTTGGGGACAGCTGTCATGGAGAAAAACAACAACAACAACAACAACAACAACAACAACATTTGAAATGTTTATTGCATTTCAGAAACCGATCAACCAATCAATAACCCTTATATATATGTCATATCTATATGACCAATCATATGCTGGAGATTTTTTACAGGAAATAGCTTTTTCAAAACAATTCACTCATTGTCTAGACTTGTCAACCTGAAAGCACCTGCTGGTGATTTGTTGTCAGCCGATTCTGCACTATGCTAAGCATTCATTGTTGAATGTGAAATGCAGAAATTATGTTTTTTTTCAGAAATGTTTCATTCAAAAAAAATTGTGTGATTAATTATGTTAATTTTTCCACTCCATTAATTGTGTGGTCTTTAATTTAGTATTATTGTTCTAATAAACACTGGGGTTTGTTTTCTTCATTTTACAGCGACTCTGCCATGTGTACAAAAGCACTCAACGGCATCAACGCCTTTGTGATTGAAAATTTTATTGTTTATTTTCTCACAGACACACTAACCAGAAAAGCCTGCAATCATATTTTTTTACAAGCCATTCATGCGGATTTCTTAAAATAATTTTCATAATAAGATGACATGCCATTGCATAATTAAAATGTGTAATTCTCTTTATTATTATTTAAATGAAAAATATTCCTCTCCATCAACAGCACAACACTTTGAGTTGTTAATACCTAAGAGAACATTTTTGTGCACATCACTGGACTGCCACGCTTCATTTAAGAGAAGGAAAACCAATGTGTTAAAGGTACAATATGCAAGAATTTTGCTTTAAAATATCCCATAATCTCAAGGCCAGTGTTATATATTAAGTCGCCAGTCAATTGTGTCATATCCGCGTTACCCTCGGTTTCCGCTCGTACTGCGTGGAGTCCTGGACAAATGCGGAAGTTGTAGTTGTAGCGTCTATCAAGCAACAAACGTTAGCTTGTTTCGTGCAGTCGTTATGGAACACAATTATTCTTTACCGATTGCAGCTGGTTCTGTCGACAAAGCATGCTTAAATTTATATTTTCCAAATGTAGCATTCTGTAATAGTTATGTTTATGTAAGGGAAGTATTATTGCTTTAGATTTGTGTTTAGTTCATTGACATTGTTTATCACGTCTGGTGTTTATGGCCATGTAAATAAATAATAGCATGTGTTATACATAAAGATTAATCAGTATTTTGGCAAATGATGTGGGTTTGTTCGAATGTACTTTTACAACAATTGTTTAGAACACGTAAAACTGCACCGCGTTATCACAACAATGAATTCGACATACAGTACAGTAACATCTATGATAACCAATGTAGTATTAAACCTTACTTTTCTTGCAGTTAATTAATTTTAATGAAATAAAAGTGTGATGAGGTTTAAGAGTCAGGAAGGAAGAAGACAGGGGTCGGCGTGACTGGGACTTTATTAAAATAAAGCAAAACAAACAAAAGTCGTGCACAACGCGCATTCACCGTGGCAACCGCGACGGCACAAAACAGCTCAAAAATGAGAGCTCGGATCCACCGGTTTTCTTTCTCTGCGTCCAATTTTCTCTTCAGTCTCTCTCTCGTTCCAGCGCGGCTTATAAGCGGTCTCTCCACGCGGATCACAGCAATAAGACACAGGTGTTCGTCATTTGCATTTGACCTACTTGCATCCCACGCTCGTCTCTTCTCTCTCCCATTACAGACCACGCTGAACCACGCCCCCCTCGCCACAAAAAGCATGTCATTATAAAAATAGAACTTAGCCTCATCCATGAACATGATTTTTCGATTCCCGTCTGACTGATTTACATCCACGGTGGAGTTTAAAACGACAGTTCCCATCATTCCACGCTCCTTCACATCGTCATCAAGCTACGCCGTTGTTGTTGTTTGGAATGTAGCGCCCTCTCGTGGCAAAAAATTCTTGCATATTGTAGCTTTAAGTGGATAGTTTAAATTTTAACAACAAAGCCATGCATATACATTTAAATGTGCATGATGAAAATTTTTACTGGTGGGGGGCGACGAAAAAATAACAAAATAAGAGATAAACTACTTTAGTTTGATGTGCCATGTGGTTAATAAGCTAAATTAAGCCATGGTACACACATTTACAATCCATGTAAAAGACAATGAAACTTGAACCAAACATTACTGACTGTAGCTTTAAAAATAAAAATAACAATGGACAAGTTTGATAGAGTCATTCTCTGTATACGTTAATGAATCAAAAGGCACTTAGTCAGCAGGCCGATATGTTGATATGGCTTCAGATAACTGGTGTAATTACTCAGTCAATTAGTGAAGTGAAGCAGGACTTTGGTGCAGAAGTAACACAAGACATTAGTTTCAGTAAACTAATTACCTGCTGTATGCTCAACACGGCGGGGAAAACAAGCTATAACGAATCCATCACTGGATATTACAGAACTTACTGCGGCAGGTGGGGGAAGGCCAGAATAAACGCTGAGCTTTTCCTATAAAATCAATTGTATTGATGGAAATGTTTCACTTTTATGACTGTTCCTGCTTATTTTAGACATTGTTTGCTCTTAGAGTTATTACTCACATTCTTTCTTTTATCTTATTAAAAGCATAACCGTAAATAGGCCACCTGATAAGGGCTAAAAAGCAACATAAACCCATCTAAAGTAATAAGTAATGTGCCTCTTAAACAAAATTAGATAGCGAAGTTGTTATAATGCCATTACTGTGTCTTAAATGACGTCATGCCACAAAAGTGGCATCGGTGCAATTTGTACTCATCAGTTTTATGCTTTGTTTATATATTATTTTCTTTTTAAATATTCAGAAATGCATTGTGTGCTTTGACATCCAAAGTTTACTTGTTTGTTGGCTTTGCTGTTTCTTTTTCATTCTACAGTCTTGTCAGCATGCAATTATACTGTACATGCAAATAGGTTTTTTTTTTCCCTGTCAACTGACACAAGGATTTTTTTTCCCCTTTTTCCTCTGTGCAAGTGTATGTGTTTTAGAAAGAAGTCTCTTATCATCACCAAGGCTGCATTTATTTGATCAAAAATACAGTAAAAACAGATATATAGTGAAATATTATTACAATTTAAAATAACTGTTTTCTTTTTGAATATATTTTTAAAATGCAATTTATTCCTGTGATGGCAAAGCTGGATTTTCAGCATCATTACTCCAGTCTTCAGTGTCACGTGATCCTTCAGAAATCATTCTAATATGCTGATTTGGTGTTAAGAAATATGTTTTATTATTATCAATATTGAAAACTGTTGCGCTGGAAACCATGATATGTTTATTTCAGGATTTTTTGATGTAAAGAAAGTTTATTTGAAATAGATTTTTTTGTAAGTCAATTTTATAAATGTATTTACTGTGGCGTTTGATAAATCTAATGTATTAATTTATTTAAAACCCAAAGCGTGTGTATATGTGTATGCACTTTTGACGGTCTTACATTAGTGATTCATTGGTAGTTTATAGAAATGTTTGAAATTTTTAGCAGTGTTTGAAAGCACCATGAGCTGCTGTGTGGGAAATGTACCTTCCACAAAGAAGGTCTGATGTTTTCCCTCCTGTCTCTCTGTTTCTTCTGAATTCAGAAATGAAGTATGTCATAGATATTTTACCTCAGTGTGACTGGAACAGAAATTCCCAGAATCTCATGAATGGTCACGATATATCCATCAAGTGTTACTTTGTTCAAATTTGCACAGAACATCTTGTTGCAATGTGCTTTCTAGTTTCCACAAAAGAAAACTTGAAATGAATTGCATTGTGACTCAGTGGTGTCCCAACAACAAGAAAATGGGAATTCATGCCTTGTTTTTTCAAACAACTTACATTCAAAGGAAATAAGGCGATTTTAGTTCATGCCATGCTAATGTAAAAGTTCTGCTTGTATGTTTGTTCACATTAAATGGCATTTAATGGATACTGAACCTGGTCATTTATAGAACCAACATGCATGCATGAAAAAAAAAATAAATACATAATAATAATTCATGACAACCATATAAATTTTGGCCCACACCTATTTTTCTTTGTTCCTCAGTACAGGCTCATTTAACTGAAGTCCAGAATAAAGCGGCTGCAATTAATAAAGAATTTGCTTATCACAGCTTGTGTGCTGCTGTAAGACTTTAAACTATTCCAAAAATAAATCTCTTAATTAATGCGCCTTTCTTTTCTTTTCTTTTCTTTTCTTTTCTTTTCTTTTCTTTTCTTTTCTTTTCTTTTCTTTTCTTTTCTTTTCTTTTCAAAAGATTCAATTAATTTCACTATTCTGTTTTGAAGTAATGGCAATGTAGATTAGACTGACTTGACCAACAGAACAGCAAACCAATACAAATCAGTTAGAACAAGGGCCACTCGCTCCTCAATTTAATATTCATTGGCCGGGGTGCTGCGAAATAAAATTACACATGACACGAACACCAAAAATAAGGGCATTCCAATGTGAGAAGAGTATGCAAAGTTGATGATAAAAGAAAGCACGTGTGTTTTAGACTGATAAGCCTCCGTTTGACACTGGCCCTCCCGCCATTTATTGTTATGGTTGTGCAGGAGTGAGAATTAAACACAGAAAAGAAAGAAATTATAATGGGTAAAAGAGGGAAAAGAAAATAAGTCTAACCTGAAACAACAGCGTCTCAGCTGGGGGAAAAAAACTTCCCTGTGCTTGTTGACCCGTCATTATCAGGACTTTGTGGAATCAAAGGACCAATTAAAAAGGATTTAGAGTGTGCTTCATTTTCCACTTATGTTTGTGAACAGCATAAAAAAATATGTGCACGTCGTACTGAAGCAGGCAGGGAGACCAGCAGATGCATATTGCCAGGAGACTGTCTAGCAAATAAAAAAATAGTTGAGTTTTGTTGTAAATATTCCATGAGTAATCTTGTGTCAAATTGCGGATGAAGGGGATTCATCTTCCCAAAATATTCTTGGTTTACTTTTATCTTTTTCCCTCTTTGTGTCGGAACACCTCATGCATTAAACTTTAATGCCACTCTGTGCAGACAGGCATCCTGCATTAGCCTGCAAAGATATTTAATAATAACTCCATCCATCTTACAAGATAGAAGATGACCTTGTTTAACGTCGTTCTGAGATAACGGTCAAACGCTGGGAAGAGCTTTTCATCCCCCTCAGACAATAAAGCCTGGACAGAGATGATTGCGTTTTTCGGTACGGCACAGGAATCCCTGTAAGTACTGTTGTCAGGAAGATGTCTACAGCGAGAGGTATTGTGTCGGCTACAGAAGGACAGAGGACGTGGTGGATCACATCAGTGCATTTGCTAACGTTCTTGGTGTCGGGAGATTGTGAAATCAGCAATTTCTCTGTGGATGTACACCGTGTCTCTCCTAGAAAGCTTGAAAGTGTGTTTTCTCAACCTTTACATTGCTCTGCCTGTAACTAAGTCCCTCGAGAATTGAAGTTTCCAGAATGTGTTAATACAATTTTAATTTATTACATGGCTCTCTGGAATACCTGATTCTATATAATAAAATAAATCTAAAGTGAATAATGAAATTCAGATATTTCCTGAAATAATTTTGGTAAATAGCCTCTGCTTTGTTTGTATTTTCTGTAAATTACACTTCACATTTTTCGCATTTGAAATATTAACATATATGAATTTGGCAGACATTTTTATCCAAAGTGATCGCATACATTTTATCAGTTTATAACCTGGGAATCAAACCCATGAACCTTGGCGTTGCTAGAATCATGCGGTACTGTTTGAGCTTCAGGAGGGCAAAAACTGTAATGATGTTTGTGAAAAAATAAACAATATATATATATATATATATATATATATATATATATATATATATATATATATATATATATATATATATATTCAAATCAGGATTTATTCTGTAGAATAACAAAACCTTGGTGGGAGGGAAATTGATGTTTATGTCAATATCGCTGCCAGTACCTGAAGTAGTTTGTCATTTTCAAAGTGTGTTGCTGACAGTGACAGATGCAGACAAGTTCCTACAGGATAAAACACCTGCTCTCTTTTTATTAAACCTTTTTTCCCCTTTGGTTTAATGATCAAATATGTCTTTCAAATGTCTAAAGGTAGTACTCTTGCATTTAATGGATGATCTTTCCCTCTTATTAAGGTCTGAGTGTACAGTACACAAGCTGTGTGATACAATGAGAACACCACTTTAATCTTATGTTCAGCTTTTTAATGCTATTTCTTTACAGTTATTTACAGACAATATACAAAGACTGTAAGTTAGCCATTCATATGTTTATTTCCCTGAAAAGTGTAAACACTGGTTTGGTAGTCTCGCGTTGCCAGAACTTCAGACTGACGACGGAAGGTCTGGACTCCATAGCAGCTTTCATTGGCCAAGGACCGTCCAGAGGCCGTCTAACTGACATGTAAAGCAACCAATAAGAGTTTGTTTTGTTCCGCATCATGTTTAGGGGCACAAAACTGTATTTTAAATCCAATGTTTAGTTGATCCCGATAAGCGTTCATTGTCACACTTCCATGAGGGGGTTTGGCATCACAGCGCCTTTGTTTCCAGGCAGACTGTTAAAAAATGCGACACACACATCTCCCAGAAATCCTGTAGGATTCAACCATTTAGATGACGACTTAGAAACTCCTGAAGTGCTTCCAATTTTGCGTGCCATATGCAGTTCAGCCAATCTGGGTCTGAGGCTGAGACTACTGGTTCTGTAGCACTATCAAAACAAGAACCTTTTTTTTAAGCATCCCAACTATCCTGAAACAGCCATTTTGGCTCAACCAGTAGTGCAGCAGGACTAGATA
This sequence comes from Scardinius erythrophthalmus, assembly GCF_964197995.2. Classification (NCBI taxonomy): domain Eukaryota; kingdom Metazoa; phylum Chordata; class Actinopteri; order Cypriniformes; family Leuciscidae; genus Scardinius; species Scardinius erythrophthalmus. The sequence continues at coordinate 30,219,697 of NC_138225.1, forward strand.
TGTTTGTCTGACCAGTGGGAGATGGGTGGAATGTGTGTGAAATCCTGTTTGAAAACAGCTATTCCGTTTGTGGCGCAGAAACACCTGTTTGACAGCGGTATTTGGCACTCTTAGTAATCTTCTGGAGAATTGAGGAGTCTGAGAACTTGAATGTGCTTTAGGTTATTGCAATACTTTTGTGCTAAGATTTCAATGAGTTTTTGAATCAAGTTGACTACACAAGTATGTTTTTATCAAAACTCTCTCTCATGACACAAAAAGCAAATGTCTTGCAAAAAGCAAACGCTTGTGCTTGTTACTCACTGGTTGCATTTTTAACCACTTTTTGCTTTTAGTGAGTGTGAATAGAATGAACATTCGAGATCTCAGTGGGCCTGACGTGTGTCCCACAGAGGACAAGAGCATCTGTGAGCTCAAGACCTCGCTGTTACGTACAGAAGAGTTTGTGAGGGGCAGAACACTTCCAAACTGCTGTAGCATGAAAACTAAAGCTTTTAGCAAGTGACTGGAGCTGAATGTTGTTATGAATATGCTAGACAGTTGCTCAGTTCCACTCGGTTGTTTTCTTCAAGATAGACCAAGTGGCGAGGTGCTGTGCTTCCTTGTCTTTTGATCTTGATTGTCATGTTCTGTTTGTTACTGACTTACTTTCATCAGTTGATCATGTTTTAATTTGGAAATAAAAGGAGAACTTTTTTTTGCATTTGTTATACATGTACAATGGCGTGAGACTTCAGACATGTCCTTTAGTAATACACTTGGTAGCTCAGACATCTTTAAATTGTGAAGCATCCTTTGAAGTGCAAGTGTCTGATGTACAATAGGTGCTATCAGTGGAATAATGGAAAGTATTGTTGTCTTTCTCAGCAGAAGACTGCAGGTACTGGGCTTCCTAATGCAGGAAGATTCCTAATGCAACCTTGGGGCAAGGGCTTTTCATATCCTTTACTTTTAAAGAATATGGAAAAGTCAAGTTGAAAGTCAGCTTCTCATGAGTTTTTACACTTTACATAGCAATGTCATAAGAAGAATATATGTACATTCAGGTTCAGAGATGGTTTTGCCTGTTTGCTTGGATGTTGAGCCTGAGAAATTATTTGAATAATGAATGTTTGGCAGATTATCAGTGTTGCTCATGGTGTATTGCATTGTAAAATGTGAAAATCTTTAAAAGTCTCCGTTAACAAGTTTCTCTTCTTTCTTTCACAGAGTTGTGTGTCTGATGTGCCTGACAAATCTGTACTGTGTAAAACAATAACTGTTCTGTCTATCTGTCTGTCTTTTTATTGATCTTCTGAGACACCTTGAGCCTGAGAAATCATGTCTTGTAATGATACATTTTGGTAATTAGTAATTACAATAGAATGTGATAGATCATGATGATGAAATTAGAAATAAAGAAAAGAACATCTGCTACTGTATCTCTGAAAATGGCCATTTCATCAATATTTCAATTTTTTCTACCAATGAAGGCTACAGTGAATGGTGTTCATTCATCTGTTTTGCAGATGAATGAACTTTTTAAAACGTTGGGAAATACGTCAGCTGGAGTGTATTTTATTCACTTGCATCATTGCACAGTATGTTGATACATTCAGCTCTTTCTTTTTGTCTCATTTAGGCTATTTATTGAATCCTCAATTAGTTTTAGATAGAATATATATTTACATTTGAATACATTTGAAGAGTCCTCATGTTTTGAAGTACAGTTTGCCCTTACTGTATCAATGTAAAGTAATGAATAGCACTCTTTTAGCACCTTTTAATTCTCTGCAGAAGAGAAAGGCATTTGTGCAAGCCTCCTGTTCAATATGCTCTCTTAAACCTTTCTCCTCTCACAGAACAGTTGCCATAGCAATAGAGCAGGAGTTATTTCCTCTCTCCTCTCTGTTTTACTTGACCTCCACCAGAGGCCATCTCAGAAGAGGACCTAGACCGCCTCTGATTCTGAAGAGAGACCTTGCATAATTTCTACTGTAGTACAGTCCTGTGTATCGTAGCCTTCTGACTGGGGGTGTGACTCGCACTGGCAGGAGTCTGTGGGAGGAATCTACTTGAGGAACGTGCACCAACCACCCACATCTCATCTGTCTACTCCTCTCATTCATCTCCTCATGCCACTGTGGGAGTTTAATGAAAGTCTCAGCTTGTGCTCAACTGTAAGATCTGACCTTTTCCATTATTTCAGAATCAGCATAGTTTTAAAGCTTATATTATGCTGTGCTTGTGATTTTCACATACACAGCGGGTACAGCATTCAGTCAGAGACAAAAAGACAGATTGATGGATGATGGATGGATTTATAAACAGACAGACAGATAGACGGACGGATGGATGGATGGACGGATGGACGGATGGATGGATGGATAGATGGATAGACAGACGAATGGATGGATGGACAGAAATACGAATGAATAGATGGAGAGAAGGATGGATGGAAGTGGATGGATGGATGGACGGACGGACGGACGGACGGATGGATGATGGATGGATGGATGGATGGATGATGGATGGATGGACGGACGGACGGACGGATAGACAGAAGAATAGATGGACAGACAGATGGGCAAATGAACAGACGGACAGACGTATAGATGGATAGATAGACAAATAAACGATGGATGGATTGTTTTGCACGTCATTAATGGGTGGTTGTGAATACGAGAAAGAAAGAAAGAAAGAAAGAAAGAAAGAAAGAAAGAAAGAAAGAAAGAAAGAAAGAAAGAAAGAAAGAAAGAAAGAAAGAAAGAAAGAAAGAAAGAAAGAAAGAAAGAAAGAAAGAAAGAAGTGCTCAGTAGCCCAGCAACCTGTTTCCTCAGCAACAGATATTGCCTTGTTAATCTCTCAGTGACATTATTCTCTCTTTTCACATTGCATTTGAATCAATAATGAACCCAACACACTTTCATTAGAAAGCACTGCATGCACACCAGGCTTTATTGGTGTCCCATGTCTTAAGAGAGACAAAGGAGAAGAAAAAGAGAAACAATAACATGGTGGACAGACATCTATGGCAGAAATGACCATTCCCTCCATCAGAAATGCACAGATAATGGGGTCATTTTGGTAACTCAGCATGAGAGACAAGTTGCACTATGTGTGCAGCATGATGTTGTCTTTGTTTGTTTTTTACTTGATTTGTTTTTTTCATCGTTGCTACACACACCTTTTGACCTTTTGTATGCTCTTCCAATTGACTTTTATTGCATCACCACATCAAGGATGAAGTTAAAGGGATAGTTCACTTTGAAATTAAATGTTGGTTTGTTTTAGCTTACCTCAAGGGCATCCAAGATGTAGGTGTCTTTGTTTCCGCAGTAGTTTCAATTTTGATATTTTTAGGTCAAACCGTTCTTGTCTGTCAGTCATTTAATGCAGGTCCAAGTGATCGTCCAAGTGATCTGAGGGCGCGAGCGGGTATAGACATATACACTAGATGTCGCCTTGAATACTGCAGTTCATTGGAACGAAACCGTAACCAAGGCGACATCTAGTGTATACATCTATACCCGCCCGCGCCCTCAGATCACTTGGACGTGGTTGTGTTCAAGAGGTAACAACGATATAAATACTGTTCGTTTTCTCACATAAACCGCTCATTTCGTGTCTTAGGCCATCAATGTGTACTTACGATGGGGAATTGTTTAATTTGGACGACGGGGAATTGTTTTAATTTGGACTCTGTGCATGCTCTTTGAGGGGGTGACCATAGACCTGCATTATATGACTGACAGACAAGAACGGTTTGACCTAAAAATATCAAAATTGAAACTACTGCGGAAAAAAAGACACCTACATCTTGGATGCCCTTGAGGTAAGCTAAAACATACCAACATTTAATTTCAAAGTGAACTATCCCTTTAAGAATAAAAAAAATCGTGTCTAAATCACCACACGAAACAAACACATTTATTAGCAGAAGTGAGTGTAATGAATTCAAAGTTACATAACAGTGCAAGCTTATTCTCTTAGGCTCCGTATCTCACACATCTCCCCTAATTTGAGCAACATTTGATCATACATATTAGAAGTACCATTAAAATGGTACTTAGCTAAAGTGAGGCTGCATTAGCCATGTGCACTAGTTAAGAAGTGAAACTTTGATCTGAGTAGGTCTCAGAGAGGCAGTCTCAGACCATAGAAAGCAGATTTACATGCTTGTATATCACCAGAGGCTGGGTTCACGAAACGGTCAGAAGCCAATCTTGTTTTAAACTTGCCAGCTGAAGTTTTTTTCCAGAAAGCCTGCAAGTGTAATAATAGGCCTTGGTGATGCAAAGGTATCGCCTCAAGGAAATGCATTCTAGATACCACTTTGCTTTCGGTTGCGATTTTGACATTGAGTGAAAAATGAACAAACGCTCGCTGACAACCACAAGCGAATAACACGGTGAAGTTTGTGTACAGCAGTCTGATGGCAGTATTTTGTTGCAAAAGGTCTACTCTGGCTTCAGTGTCAAGGGTTTATTGGTCTCCAAGAGTGAATTTCATGAAAAATATATATCTACTGGTTGTGCTTTTTCTGAGGAATAATTTTCCACTGTTTGACGACATCATTTCAGTCTGTCAGTATCAAAACCCTTTCAACTGTTGTGAGACCCTAAAGAGAGACGTGTTACTGCAGATGAGTTCAGCTTAATCTCAAGTTGAATATCCAGTGGGAGGTGAGGAACTTTTTTCCCATAGTGTTTAAAGGTACCTGTGAAAAGCAGCACTGAATGTAGTGTCCCTTGACAAACACATCACACTGCTTTTGGATCTTTTAGGTGTTCACAGAGCTGTTGATAAAAGCAGCCTGTACATAACAGCCCATATGTGTAGGCTACGTGCGTTTTGGCTAGCATGACTGTGGCTGGCACGGACTGCATTTGACTCTAAAACACACCTTCCATTTCTTTTCTTAATTTTTTCTGAGCACTTTTTCAATGCCTTTTTACATCACAGTTTTGCTTAATTTCAACTGATTTATTAATATTCCTCTAATTATGACTTGTTTACATTTGATTAGTTTGCCGATATGCACTTTTGGCAAAAAAATCTGAATCATGAGAACTAATGTTGACTTGTAACAGTGTATGCCAGATATTTCTGTGATTAGGATAATCTTACCCAGTTATGTAGACTTGCTTATTTTTATGGCATATTTAACTTTATCTACTTTACCATTCAAAAAATAGGGGTTAGTAAGATTTTTTTTTTTTTTTTTATACAAGTAGCCTATATAAAATTACCCATAGCAGATCTATACAGGTGGAGCTGGGGAAGATGGAGGGTTTCAGAAGGGTTTCAAACTGCTATAGCAAATGCTAACCAGCTATATAAATGTTGAGCAGCGAGCTCATTGGCTTCAAACATGACAGGGACCAATCAGCTTGTGCCATGTTATGTAGTGATAGATGTATCACACTATGTATCACACAATGTAAAATTCATCAGGTTGCGTTAAGGACCTATCAGCCTGTGCAATCTAGATTTTCATGACAGAACTTGGTACATTTTACCAAAATGAAGCTCAAATGGAGTTTCAAGGTTTTTGACCAGAGAATTTCAGAGTATTATATATATATATATATATATATATATATATATATATATATATATATATATATATATATATATATATATATATATATATATATATATATATATATATATATACATATATATATATATATATATGTGTGTGTGTGTGTGTGTGTGTGTGTGTGTCACATATACGTATAAACACTATACCGTATGTTTGTCTTTTGTTTATAGTATTTTTTTTTTTAAAAGGCTTACGGAATTTATTTAGGTTGCCTTGTCTCAACATCTGTGATCTTTTTTTTTTCCCTTAGTGGTGAACAACAGGATCATCATCTTTTTGTTAACACATGACACTGTCATCCCATAAACCACCTATAGTTTAATTGGTGTGCAACTGCTGTAAACTAATTTAATGCAAATCCATCACAATCCAAATAGTTTTCCCCATTTGTTTTCCTTAAAACAACATCAGGGAACACTGGAATGTGTTAATTTCACTATATATTGTACGAAAAAGACAAAGTATATAAATAATTATATATTTTCATGTGAAACTCTTGCCAGGAAAGTCACTCTGACATTGTTTTGCGCTGATTGGATGTTTGGTTGCTAGGTAACCATCCCTTGACAAAGAAATCTCTGACACTTTCCCTTTATATTGTTCCCCATCTCAAAATCTATAAAGGCAAAAGTTAGTTGGAGAATGAGTCAGGGATTCTAAATGCAGCTCTATCATGTCATTTTCACAGTCTGAGCTGTGCATACAGCGAACCTTTAGCTACAGGACCTGTGGCCAAACAGGTGCTGGATAGAGCGCATGATGACACATCCTCATTCTGAACCAGACAGCATGTTCAAGTACGAGCCCTCAAAGATGTCCTCGGCTCACTAATTGTGATCTTTTGTCCATCATTGCTTTTGTCAGCAAGAATCATAATGACATTTCATGGCAAAATTACGGTGGCCGAGAGAGCTCAACGCGCTGCAAATGAATAAAACACATGCAAACAGAAAAAAACGCATGCAAACAGAAAAAAACGCATGCAAACAGAAAAAAACACATGCAAATAGAAAAAAAAACACCAGCGAATAAGAAAACATCTTCATCAGGTTTACAACTCACGTGCGTCCCAATACTCACAACACAACCAAATACGGAAACGCGCTGCAATTACAGAAACGCGCTGCAAAAGTTCACAACAAAACCAAATACAGAAACGCGCTGCAAATAGAACAGAACACAACGGAAATGTTTCCGGGGAACCCAATAAGTGACGGACGGACGGCTAGGACATGCTTACAGCTGTCTACTTTTATTTATTTATTTTTATTATTTTTTTGCAAAACATACAAAGATGACACGTTTATGACATACAACTTTGTAACGTTATACAATATACAAAATGTATTTGCGATATGTTCAATGTCATAAGAATACTAAAAAGAACAATGAGCTGAAGACTAAAATAAATAAATAAATAAAAAAGATAGAGAAAAAGAACGAGGAAAAGACATTAATCTATACATCAGTTACATTGAACACATTTTGAAATTTTTCATAAGTTTCATGAGAAATGTTAGAATGTAGCTATAGGTCCAAATATGAGACGGCAAGTTTTAAAGTTGAGACACTCACACAAAGATATAACACATATTTTAAAAACTTTGTTGTATAAAATGTATATTTATTTGCAACAGTTATGTTAACAGCATTAATACTATATTTCCGGTAAGAACAGCTATTCAGCTGATGGACACGCGCTGCGTTGTCATGGGAACATCCCAGGTGAAAATAATGAGGAAATTACGTTGTCTTTCGTTGCTCCCTTCATCAACATAATGGCACACAAGTGCCCCGCTCACTCCAAAGTGCCCAATTCAAGGGCTCTGCCCTTTTAAGAGAGTAACGTTAGAGCATAGGTAAAGCCAGAGCCCGCGTCTCTCTGGTAAAGCTTGCGAGCCGTCCGTCCGTCACTTATTAGGTTCCCCGGAAACATTTCCGTTGTGTTCTGTTCTATTTGCAGCGCGTTTCTATATTTGGTTTTGTTGTGAACTTTTGCAGCGCGTTTCTGTAATTGCAGCGCGTTGTGTTGTGAGTATTGGGACGCACGTGAGTTGTAAAACTGATGAAGATGTTTTCTTATTCGCTGGTGTTTTTTTTCTATTTGCATGTGTTTTTTTCTGTTTGCATGCGTTTTTTTCTGTTTGCATGTGTTTTATTCATTTGCAGCGCGTTGAGCTCTCTCGGCCACCGTACAAAATAGATGTAATTACAAAGGAGCCAAGAGAGTTGATTTGATCAGATGGTGAGGGCTTATAAACACTGCAGGATTTGCGTACTAATCAAGTCTCGAGCATGCCAGGATTTGTTGAAATGTTTCTCCCAATTTCACCCTCTAAGGACAATGAATTAAACACACAATACCTTTCAAAAGTTTGGTGTCTGTATGTTTTTTAAATGTTTTTGAAAGAAGTAGCTTATGCTCACCAAGGCTGCATTTATTAATCAAAATACTGTAAAAAAAAGAAAAGAAAATATAACTATTTAGGGAAAAAAAATCTATTTGAATTTACTGTATGTTAAAATGTAACTTATTCCTGTGATGGCAAAGCTGAATTTTCAGCAGTGATTACTCCAGTCCAATCATGCTGAAAACAGACATGCTGCTCAATATTTTTGTGGAAACTGTAATTTTGTTATATTTGTTATTTTTGAATCTTTAAATATAAATTTCTAAAGCATTTATTTGAAAAAGAAATCTCTTGTGACATTATAAATGTCTTTACTGTCACTTTTGATCAATTCAATGCATCCTTGCTGATTAAAAGTATGATTTTTTTTATTTATCTTAAAGGTGCATTGCGCAACATTTCATGTTAAAAATTCCCGTTTTTCTAACCCATACATGCTTAAACAATTGCCTGATGGGCTGAATGAGCCCTTCTCTGATCACTGCGATTGCCTCTATAATCCTGTACAGTAAAATAAATAAGAGGGATTCGGGTCGGAATTTGAGACTGGGCGTGACGTCATGCGGTTTCGCTTGTCGCCAGAGGGGGCATAGTTCTGCAAAAACTCAGAGACTTGTGCAATGCACCTTTAAAGGAGAACTCCGGTCAATTTTAACATTGAGCTCATTTTATTGTACATTTAGAGTGCTGTCAATACAGAGAACAACTACAAAAATCAGTGTTGCCTACACCGAGTTATTCTATTTTTTAAATTTGCACCCTGTTGACTTCAATAGGGCAAGTACTAAACCTGCATGTATAAAAATTATGTTATTTAAGCCAGCGCAAATACCTGTTTACATCCTGTTTTTCGGTTGAAGTCCAAAGTAGTCGATTGCCGAGTTCACGCGCATAGGTTTAGTTACCTATGATCACGCGCGTGAACTCGGCAATCGACTACTTTGGACTTCAACCGAAAAACAGGATGTAAACAGGTATTTGCGCTGGCTTAAATAACATAATTTTTATACATATCTTTCACTTCTACTGCAGTCAGATCCACTCGTGTTCACTCAGAAGGAATCACTCACATTTTCTGTGCACTTGTAATGACACATCAAGGATGTTAAGAGCCTAAAAGCAGGTTTAGTACTTGCCCTATTGAAGTCAACAGGGTGCAAATTTTAAAAATAGAATAACTCGGTGTAGGCAACACCGATTTTTGTAGTTGTTCTCTGTATTGACAGCACTCTAAATGTACAATAAAATGAGCTCAATGTTAAAATTGACCGGAGTTCTCCTTTAAAGCAACACTAAAGAACTTTTTTTACCTTACAATAATGTTTCCAAAATCGTTTCAGTGGTTAATCAAGTCGTAACAGGGTGAAAGGCACTTCTGCATTCGCTTTGCGGCTCTATATCTGCTATAACCGCACTATGCAAGTTTGCCAGATCGGGTCGCGGTAATGGACAATTCCGCTTCCAACCTGTAGGGCGACCGAAGAGGAAAAGATATTAGTGTTGCTTTAATGACCACAAATTTTTGAACCACACTATAGAAAAAGCGACCTGACATTTCAATAATGAAACCATGCACCTGTTTCACTGCATTTTGCAATAGTCGTGGGTGCGAAGAGAAATATGACTGTAAGACTCCTGAGTTTTACTCGGTAGCATAACTGAACGTTCACACCCTGAGGCAATCAGGAAACAATGAGATGTGTGGAGAATTTCCTTATTGTATTCATCAGTGCCAATTAGTTATCTCAATTCCGCAGCATTGCTTTGCAAATTTACATTTAATCAAAATGTGTTCCGTAATCCCGTCTAATTTACAAAGTACCATGTTACGACAAAGCCCGCAATTAAAAGATGCTAAGAACAATCATGCCCTCGTTTTAATGTGTTTTGGGACACACTGTTTTTGTGATGAAAGAATGTGTCACCATTTGAATGAAGACTTCACACTCCAAACATAAGGGTTTTGAAGTGTGACTTTAAAGTTGCATAGAGCTGAGAGACCCATAAAAGTAAATATGATGAAACAGGCAGTTCCCTTGGCCGTTCTGTGGTCCTAACTAAAACACAGCATACACCCCACTTAGATCAATTCATACCACATAGTCGCTTTCAGCAGTCATCTGGCCTCTCATCTCGCCGCAGACATCTAAGTATATGCATGAAACTGGAAAAAAAGTATGTCTCCGCTGAAATGCTAGTCAGATCTAGCACAAAGAGACTGGAATGACAGGAAGATGCTTTTAGCCTCAGAGTAACCTGAGTGTAGAGTTTGAGCTGTCAGCTTCAGTCAAGGGATTCGTAAGAGTTCAAGACATCTTTATTTCATTCTTATTTCACATCTCTCGTAACTAGCTTCTTCAGCGGAAAACGTGCGCCGTCCCAATTTTAAACATCTCCTTTGATCTTTTCTCTGCAGACTGTTCCAAGCCCAGTGTCTCCAAGGGCTCCTCAGCTATGAACATGCCCCAGTCATTTGGCACTGCGATGGGTTTCTCTCTGTCAGAGACCCTGCCTGCAGCCAGCCTGCCTAACGTGCCCCAGAACGGTTCTGATCGAGGATCTCTTTTGAACGCTGAAGACAGCATCACTTACTTAGCACCCATAGCCGACACAAATAAATGCTGGCCCATCCGGCCAACGCTGCGAAATGAACTGGACACATTTTCAGTTCATTTTTACATCTTCTTTGGACCCAACATCTCCATTCCTCCAGACCGGGCAGCGATATTTGCCATCAACCTAATGCCAGTGCTGGATAGTGGAGGTGTCCTCAACATGGAGCTCAAACTCAATGTGGTAAGTTGAAATGGTTTAAATCTTCCCAAAGGAGTTGATGCTATCTAGTAAAAAAATGTAAATGATAAAAATGATAAACAAATATATATATATATATATATATATATATATATATATATATATATATATTCAGATTTGTTTATCATTTACACTTTTAGATAGCATATATATATATATATATATATATATATATATATATATATTTTTTTTTTTTTTTTTTTTTGTAAATGTATGACACAAATTTTAATTGTAAAATATCATCCAATAGATATTCTTTAAAACTGGAAACAAAAAGCGGTGTAAGACTCTTACGTGATGTTAGATAGTATTAGCTAGTAATTTTACATTTATGCATCTGGAAGATGATTTTATCCAACATTAATTAGTTCATGCATTTCCTCGGAATCGAACCAATTACCTTGGCGTTGTTAGCGCCATTTGAGCAACAGGAATACTGTGCATTTCACTCTTTTACATTCTTACTCTGTTTTTTTTTTTTTTTTTTTTTTTACCTGGATATAAAAATTCAAAGCATTCAGAGCATTATTATTATTACTATTCTTTTTTATTTTACCTTCTGAAATGTTTACTTCATGTTATAATGGATTACCTTGTACCAGCCACCATGATTCTTGGCAGAGCGAATGCATTCGTAAATCTGTAATATCCTTTAATCTGTGAGCGTATTACACATGCTAGCCTTAAATCCATCAAAAAAGCATGATAAGTCTACTCAAATTGGCAGAATAGCAGAGCTTTTGCTTTATTTATTATTTATTGTCCTGAATCTATCTTTTTTATAAACATAAATTTCTACAACTATCACTAGCATCCTACCAAAACATCTTTGGTACTTTCAGCTTCAGCAATTTCAGTGCCATTAATAATACTATGGAACCCAGTCTACATTCTGTATGTGTGTATATATATATATATATATATATATATATATATATATATATATATATATATGTGTGTGTGTATATATATATATATATACACATATTGATTTTGCTGTTGAAATGAATATCTTTAATATTATGTTCTTCCATCTGCTGGAAAGATCAGACGGTCGGTGCCCAAATACCCATTGGGACTCTGGTGCCCAATACCTTTGATGGAGTCACTCAGGAACTTCTAAGGTGTTTGAAGGATTATGAATAATTCAGATCTTTACATTTCTTCTAAAACTCAGAGCCCATATGGCATTTAACTGACTTGGGGTTACGACTCAGAAGCTCTTCAGCTAAATTCTTATGGGTGGCAGAGACTCATTTCACCATAGCCTGATTAATATCAAATGTTAGCAAGTGTCAGCCTGTTCTCACAGCATGAGAAGTTTAAAACTAAAAGGGGGTTGGTTGCAAATGTCACCATGCTTTTTCGTCTCAGGTGCCTGGTGTAAAGTGTTGGCTTCTAGTGGTTGATATTGTGCATTTGCCTTCATTTGTGTATCATTAAAAACTCCTTGTAAGTTTATATGCCAAGTCCACACTTCTATACAAACAGACGACGAACATGGACCTATTCATTAGTTGATATGTCATGCCTCCAGTGAAACATTACAGTGTGTTGAAGGCCACATATCTCTCAACAGCCTCCATCTCTCTTAGATTTTATTGCTGCATTTAATGGATGTTTACTTGAATGGCACCGAGCAGGAAAAGGAGAAAAGAATGAGCTCTCGTGGCAAAGGTTACTTTAAAAAGCCACATATGAGGCTTTCAGTAGCTGAAAGGTGTGATGTTTGGCAGTGAGAGTGAATGCTGTGAGATGGCTGAGCGGTTATATGACTGTATTGCTGAGGAGGGAGGGGATGATCGCTGGTGATGAAGCTTGGAAACAGGTTTCTTGACAGCTTAAATGCCTGCGAATGCATTGGTGTGAAGAGTCGTCACATAATGGCCCTATTTCTGTTTCCTAGAGTAGGTGATTCTTATAAAAAAATCAGTGTCTGAGAGCATTATACGACTTTGACTTAAACCAAAGTATGATATTGTATATCTTTACTGTCTTGAAGTAATATTCTGGATTCAATACAAGGTAAGCTCTGTTGACAGAATTTGTTCATTACCACAAAAACATTTTCTTCTTTTTTTATATATACTGCCCCCATTTACTTCCATTGTAAGTGCCGCTCATAACCTCCATTTTTACTTTTTTAGAGGATTTAAAAGCCGAAATGTGAAGCTTATAATTTTATAAAAGCATTAATTCTCTCTTAATAATTTTTGCTGTTGGTTTAGGTTTCATGACATTACGTTGTCATAATAACGAAGTTGTAAAATTGGACCAGGGCGTGCTGTTCATCTAAGCTACAAATGCTCTCCATAGCGAATGAGTTTGTGGACTCTCTAATTAATATTAATACTATAAATTACTATAAATTCCCTTGTCATTTGATGTGTAATATAAAGCTTGTGTTATAAAATGTTGGTAAAACTTATGTAACTGTCCGTCATTTATTTATTTATTTGCCAAACGACTGTAATTTTCTTCAAATCTGTGCCAGTTACGGAGGGCTAACTGAATCCAAAACAGCTTTGGCGCCTACGCTCTGTTGTTATGCATCGTCATCATTGTTCTGCGTTCTCGTTGGTTTGTTGACATATAGGGGATTCCATGTGCAAAGAAATTTCATGCGCGAATTGCTTGTGTAACAATGTAAAAGTCTTTAGTGTCACTTAGATCAATTTAATGGATCCTTGCTGAATACAAGTTTTAATTTCTTTAAAAAAAAAATCACATTGAAATCATTTTGACATACATATTGTTTATGTCTTATGGCTAACATTATTTGCCGTAAAGTAAACATTTTACAAACAGTAATGTAGCGAATACGACTTTGGGTAAATTTGAATTAGCTCAAGAATATAGGGAATTTTGGAAATATTAATAATTATGACTCATGGTCATAATTCATAAGTCGCATGTACATTTATTTTATCAATTATAGAGATTAACTGGTTCTGTAACTGATCTAATCGTTATTCGTCCAGCGAGTAAAGGTGAGATTATCACAGTTAAGAAGGGTTATCTCTTTACAAACTCCAAGAAAGTTTGATCTCCTGGCCACGGACATCAAACCTTCTGAGTTTATTAATTAAAACTACTGAATGTAGTCTAATATCGAGCTTGTAGCTTAAGATCTTTCGTTTCATTGACTTTAGAATGGTGGGTTTTCAAACACAGAGACAGTGAAAAGTATAAATGGATTTTAATAAATGTGACTAAAGATTATATGAGCTACGAATAGAAACGTACGTAAAAATGCAAACAATAAACACAAACAAACATTTAAACAATAATAACATACGTGATAAGAATAAAATGAAATGAAAGAAAGAAAGAGAGAAAAAGAGAGAAGGGAAAAGCTAGTAATTGTTACATACAGAAACCTAAACAGTTGGACCCCAGAAAAGCAGCTTTTATCAGATAAATATACTTGCAAGTCTGTTCTCTGTTTGGTTGATGCTGAAAGCGCGGACGAGGTCCTGTTTCGACTGCGACTTCCGGTGTCGCGGGAAGCTTGAAAAGGCTCACTGAAATGTAACGTTACCGAGAAAGTTCGTCTTCATCTTCCGTGAAGGAAGAGGCAAATATAACTTAGTTGCAAAGGAACGGCTGCTACGACTCGAACATGTGTTTGTCCGAGGCCTTCCGGGATGTTCCTCGGGGAAGCGTCGCGCCGGTAGAAGAGGAGGAAGGATGAGAGCGAGGTGAGAGAGAGAGGTGAGAGAGCCCGCTGTGTTTTGAAGGAGCTAAAGTCACGCCCCCTTGCGTGCGTGACCCAATCGCCTGGGAGGACGTATTGTGGTCATGTCCTTTCATTTGGAAAGGTACACGCCTCTTCTAACTAATGCTGGCGGAATAAACTTCGTTCATAAACATTTATAAAACTGGTATTAATCAAATAATGCATCCTCTAATATTCTGTGCTAAATATTCAACACCGTTGTGTTCTTCTGAACAAAACAATACCGCGAATGACAATTCTGTTAGTCAACAACACAAAGAAACAGGATTTCTCGTGATTACATGCATATTAAACTGATTACATATCAATAAAGCTTATAGATATCGGATTTCGGGTATAAGGATCATAAGCACAGCAAGAAATACATTTTAAACATTTTAAAAAGGTAATTTTGACCACAAGTGGTCGGGCATGATAAGGAGTCTGTGTTTTGTGTGTGTGTATGCAGAGTCGTGCACACGTGGAACCGCGTGGCGAACTTTGTCCTTCCTTTTCAGTGTGAATATCTTCTTGAGTTGATGAGATTAACTCAGGGGACCTGACCGAGCATCTGCTAACACTGTTGTTTTGTTTTGAGGGGTTAATCAGTACCTTTTGTTTGTTGATTAGATTTGATTAATCAACAAAAAGGCAGACCTGATCATCTGCTTTCCGTTACAGTATATTTTAACATTTACTGTATGTATTGGACCCATCCACTTCCATTTATAAGCCACAAATGCTGTCGACTGATCTTAACTGAATCCAGAAAATTCCTTTAACTCTCAGGTCAGGAACTTAACATCAGAAAGTTCCCTCTATTTTTGATTGTTAAGATCCAGTTACGTGCTTTAAATGCTCCACCATTTCAACTAAAATGATCTGGGTTATGGAGGAGAAGATTCAATTTCTCCAACCAGCGCTTTGGAAGGTAGATGAAGATGGTGGTATTTTTGTCTTTTACTGGCCGGCCAGGGTATGTTAAAGGTTATTATTTTTTTTATTTTTTTTCAAAGGTAGACTACAGACTAGCCCCATGAGTGGGTGCCATGGTCGTAAAGTAAATGATTTCCGTTTTCTAGCCATATGCTGTCATCAGGGAAATATCTTGGTAAGACAGCTAGATGATGGATGTCTGCTCCATTGCTGTAACTCAGTTTTATGAGCACCAGGCTTAATAGGAGCCATTCCTGTTTCTACCGGCAGGCACCTGGCCTCTCCAGGACTCAGGGCAAGTCATCAGAAAGTTGGACTGAGCAGACAATTTGAAACTGAATTCTAGCATAAAGTATATTATGGAGGAATAGTTCCCGGCTGAGTTTTCCAAGAATCTTCTAAAGCAGAACGCAGTAGGGGGGAAATAACATGACTGCACTGTCAGAAAGGCACACAACGGGCAAATGTCCTCAGGTTTGCATTATTTATCTTGGTTTGTTAGAAAGGGTCCATCTGATCAGTCCTCGATTCACCTTGATGCCCTACACATTCCTGAGTTTCCACTCCCGACTGCATCATTAAGAAAAAACATGCACTCACCACGACACATAACTGAAAGGGAAGAACGAAACAAGACTGCTTCAAGAGTCACCACATGTGGGATTTCAACTAACAGCCTCCTGACCTCCAGCACAGATCTTTAACAACCTCATCACACTGCCCAAAGAGACATAGAACATCGAGTCAGCACAGCCCAGTATAGCTGTTGCTGTGACAGCATGGTTTTGAATTAAAAATAAAGATTCCATTATATTTCATTATAGTGGTCTTAATTTCATGAGCCAAATTTGAGAATTTCTAGAAGGAGTAGCTCCTAGACTATGGAGCGTAGGATCTCTGCAACACTTCATTTTAGTAGGAATTGCCGCAATGCATTGGCTGAAAATTATAAATGAGGTATTGTAGGAATTCTCATAACCCAAAACACATAAAATGGCTTTTGAATAGTTAAACCTGGGTTAACAATGAATCATGGGTATTCATTAGTTGGCATTTCACACTGAACACTCTTATCCTAAATTAAAAGCAGAATTGAAAGCGGAATTTAGAATGCAGATAACCCAAGGTTAAGTGCAGTGTGAAAGCCCTGAAGAGACCAAAAGAATGAATTTTTAATGAAAAATGATTAAATCAATAAAAGCATATATCTATCATTTATTAAAATTTCTTTTTACCACTAGACACAAAATTGCACAGGTCAGATACCTTCTGGACATGGGAGACCATGATAGCGCAAGGACAGACCAAATCATGCTGAGATACATGTGCAGCATGGTCTAAATTCTGATCTTTATGAGTTTCAGTTAAAATTGGACAGTTTATGTGAAGAATTATACTTTTTTATTACTTTAAGGAGTTCATTAAAATCAGCATGGAAAGAGAAAAAAATGGGTTTGAATGATAAATAAAAATAGAAAAAAAATAGTGGCACTACAGAGTAACAGTGGAAGACCCTAAATTTGCTTTGGAGATTATTCTAGAGCACTCCAGTGAGCCAAATATCACAACAGCTCTCTAAACAGTTCTAGTGGCTCCCATTGGGCAGGAGAACAATAATAAGAGTACTAGCGAATACAAGAAATGTCATAGCAGCTTTGGTGCTCGACCCCTAATGATGAAGTAATGGTTTGTCCTCATGTCAGGATCCACCAGCTTTGAAAAAAATCTCAAAAATAGGAATGGCCTTTTAATGAAATGAGAGTGACAATTACTCAGAGGGCCAAAGAAATCTGCAGCAGCACAAGTTGCATTACAGGCTTGTTTGATGAAATGTCTCAATTTAAAAAAACTGATATAATAGCACCGATGCCCTGTACTACCGAGATAATGATTTTAGATATGATGTGCCTGAAGGCACTGCATGGAGATTTCCCAAGTCACAGTGTGTCTGCTGATAGTATGGAAAGCCTCTAGTCAATAAGATGTTGAATATATGGTCATTCAAATGCTATATGAATCACATACCACATTCAGACTTTCATTTCATTTACTCAGAACAGCAAGATCTGCTAGAACTGTTATTACATTTCCACATGATAAACAGGAATATGATGGAACAAGGCCGTGTTGTTATTAGGTGGTATTTAATATATGTGATAAATGACATAACATATAACTTAGAATTTTTACATTTGATCACATTGCTAGAGAGGGAGTTTTCTAGCCTACCTTTTCTTTTCACAACATGTTGGAGTCGGTATGAAGTATCTTATGCTCACAAAGGCTGCAGTTATTTGATTAAAAATACATATTATGAAATATTATTACAATTTAAAATAACTATTTTCTATTTGCGTATATATTAAAATAGAATGTGGTGGCAAAGCTGAATTTTCAGCGTCATTACTCCAGTCTTCAGCGTCACATGACCCTTTAGAAATTGAAAACAGTTGTGCTGCTTAATATGTTTATGGAAACCATGATACATTTTTTAGTATTCTTTGATAAGTAGAAAGTAAAAAAAACAAAAAACAGATTTTATTTAAAATAGAATTCTTTTGTAACAATGTGAAATGTGAATTTTTAGACCTGCTTAATTGTAAATGGTTGAACCCGCTGCTTTGGCAGATTCTCTGACATACACATGCACACAGAGTCCCTTCATCTCATGAGTTTGTCCTCAAGCAGACATGTACTCCTGACAGAAAGCCAAGAGAGGAGAGTTGAGCCAGGCTGTTGAGCTAATGAGCTGCAGTACAGGCCAGAGGAAGGGTGTGTGTGTGTGTGTGTGTGCGTGCGTGCGTGTGTGTGTGCTGAATTGTTCCCCTCTCCGGCTGCTCTGAGTGGCTCTCCTGGACAGTTTGAGGTCAAGTCAGACTCAGGCCTGCCGTCAGGTCTTAAGTGATTTCTGCTGGAACCAAGTGCTTGTTGCTCATGAGGTAATTATGCCCTTCAAGTCTGAAGGCAGCTAGTGAATGTACCGGGTCCCTCGGAAGACATTTTAAAAACAAAGGTTTAATAACAAAAAATGTCAGCCTCAGGAGGACAAACAAAATAACATATTTGTAATTAGTTGGCAGGGTTAAAAATATTTCAAATAGAATTTAAGTATTCACTACAGGAAATATTGATTGCTGCTAGACATGCATATAATGTTGCAAATCACATTTTGAATGTTATTTCAGCTTGTGTCGTTTGTTATTGTACAATGGAATGGCAACCAATATGTAAACACGTTGAAGGGTTAGTTTACCCCAAAATGAAAATTCTGTCATTAATTACTCACGCTCATGTCGTTCCAAACCCATCCTTCGTTCATCTTCAGAACACAAATGAAGATATTTTTGATGAAATCCAAGAGCTTTCTGACCCCCAATAGACTGCAACGTTATTACCACTTTCAATGTCCAGAAAGATAGTAAAGACACCTTTAAAGTAGTCCATGTGACTACAGTGGTTCAACCTTAATGTTATGAAGCGATGAAAATAGGGCTGCACAATATATCGAAATTAACGAAATATCGCAAATGTATATATCGTGATATGCATATCGCAACGGCTTGCAATAATTAGGGTCATGATCAAAAGACAGAGAGAAAATCACTCACTGCTCTTGTCTGATTGACTTTTGTAGCTTTAATAAGAATCAGTATATATATTTAATTCACACAGTGAAAACTAAGCAGTGTTTTATTTTTACATTTGATTATTCAGTTTCTGTTGTTAAATAACCCTAATGTAGGATAACCTGAACCCCGTGGTTTACACTGATGTTAAAATAACACTTCTTACGCTACAGTAAAACACTGCAGCAAAAAGAATGTGAATCAAGTATGTAGGTTATATAATTTTAAATATATTTTAAAGATAATTTAAGTTTATTTTACACACTTTTAGCAGTATCGTATCGCATATCGAATATCGCATTATTTAATGAGTTATCGTATATAGCAAGTTTCTTCAATATCGTGCAGCCCTAGATGAAAATACTTTTTGTATTTTTTTGTTTGTCACTAACTTTGCCAGGGACTGACACAGAAGAGAAGAAATTGTTAAATAAAGTTGTAAAAGTATTCTCGTCACTGTTGTCACGTGTAGTCCCTATTTTAACAATGTCTTTACCTTTCTGGGCCTTGATAGTGATAGTAACGTTGAAGTCTATGTGGGGTCAGTCAGTAAGCTCTCAGATTTCATCAAAAATATCTTAATTTGTGTTCCGAAGATGAACGAAGGTCTTATGGGTTTGGAACGACATGAGGGTGAGTAATTAATGACAGAATTTTCATTGTTGGGTGAACTAACCCTTTAAGTAGAAGTTATTGTATGTTGTGTAATTATACAAAGTATGACTGTTCTTTTGAAGGTTTACTGTACGTGTTCTCATTTAGGAGACACTCACTCAAATGTCATTGTTATTTATTTATGTATGCATGAGAACTGTTGCAGGGTTTCATATTCCTTGTATAATAATAATAGTAATAATGATAAATAAGAAGAATATTAATAACAATAAAATGAATATTAATAGTATTATTGTTATTATAGATCATTTATCATCCCTCTATTTTGAATAGGTTAGTTATGCTTATCAGATTAGGCTTTTACAAAGTTATACCCTGTTACCTTTATGCAAATTGATACCTCTTGTGTTATATGCGTATGACTGTAAAATATTGTTTTTAAATTTTAATTTTTTTACTCTTGAATATAGTATACAGTAACTTTGCAATAATAAAGATGCATTTCTGTCCCTTTTCCCCAATAAACTGCTAAAGTAAGTGGAAAGTTCTCAACTTCAAGTAATAGTTACGAGTGGTCAGAGGCTCTTTTTCACTCTTTTTCAAAGATTTTCACTAACTGCTTAGGAAACAACGCTTTTGGGATACTTGCCGTAGATATTAAGCACTTATGTGCGACTAATGTCTTATAGTGCTTTGGGAACCTAGCCTGATTCTAATGGCACTGCAGTTGAAAGACTTTGCAGTTAAATTACGTTTTTTTTCTTTTTATACTCCATTGACTGAAGATGAAAAGCTGAAAAAAGTTCAGAGTACTGTCACATGAAAAGAGCTGAAACAGATCTAAATAACTGGACCCCATCAGCTTTGGAGAGCAGAGACAGAATGAATTTTTAAATCTGATTTTCCTCAATTTTCCTCCCATCTGGGTGTCATTCTTCCTTCCTTGTTCTTCAGCTTATTAAGCTCTCTGTGCTTCCCTTAATTAGATGTAATTCAGCCATTTTACTCTGACAGCATATAATGCTTTCAGTTTGGCTAACATTTAAACACAGTCAGTAGAATAAAAGGTCCTACTTAATTTAGTTGTGTTGTTGTACTAGTTTAATTGATATTTAAGCATTATCACAAGGAAAGCAACATGATTGCATGTGTCATACTTTCT
Organism: Scardinius erythrophthalmus; assembly: GCF_964197995.2. Taxonomy (NCBI): domain Eukaryota; kingdom Metazoa; phylum Chordata; class Actinopteri; order Cypriniformes; family Leuciscidae; genus Scardinius; species Scardinius erythrophthalmus. The sequence continues at coordinate 30,240,566 of NC_138225.1, forward strand.
TTATACAGCAGTTCAATAAATAAGAATTGAAATTTTGAGTCATTTTAGATACAATATTGCTAGTTATTTTGTCTGTGTTTTCTCTGCCAGCAAAAATAGTCCCAAACAAAGTCTGCACATTTACAAGCAAAAAGCAGTAGTGGCGTTTCATTGCTCAATGGATCAGCATTTTTGAACGAATCAGTGTGTATGATTCACTCAAGAGTCAAATGTTCCATTTCTAATTAGCATTTTTGAACAAATCTGTTGAGTGAATGACTCGCTCATACAGAAAATCACTTTTTTTACCTCGTAATTTGTAATCAAAATGTCGTAACTTGATCTTCTGATAAAACTGTTTCTCTGGTGACGTATGCCGGACTTCTTCAATCATTATGTCAGCTTAAAACCCCATCCTTTCTTACAATCGACTGCAAGCTCGCATTCAGATCTGCCTCCATCTAATCAACAACCAATGAACTGAAACAAGTTTCCATCCTACTGTTCTTTTCTTTTTCGGTAATCTGTTTCACTATGTGTAACAGAAGGAACGATCTGTCGCTACTTCCATTTCATCACAAATGTAATAGTAGTCCGGTAGCATTCTGGGTAAAAATAAAGAGGCATTGAAGTTGTCTTTCATTGCTCCCTTTGCCAAGTATGTTTCAAAACATCCACAAACATTATACTGAACAAAACTAGTCCATTTTATCCTAGTTATTGGCGGAATATTCATTCTTAACAGCAAATGCTGCTCATCATTGCTTCTTCTACAATCAATTCTTTCCACTCATCAGGTGTTGCCCTGTCTAATGAATGCCAATACTGCGGTAGATGTAACATTTGACGGCAGATCTGTCAACCATCTTGTGGTCAGGACAGTTTTGAAATGCATGAAGGAAACTTTTTTTGTGGGCTGTTAATTTTTAAACCGTCTTGAATGACAGCCAAGAGCTAGCCTGAGTGAACTCAGCTGGTCATCCGTCATTGTTAAAAACGTACATCCCTGATTGGGGTCTGGTCTGAGGCCAGCTCGACACAGGTGCTTGGCACAGCATTGACATTAAAGCACTCCACGCTGAATATCGAGCAAAAGAGAAGCCAGGAAATTCCAGTTGCTGTTGTACTGATTATTAAAAACACTGGCTCGAAAAAAGCCTGTGTTTGAGACACTCTTGGTTCATTCAGATTACATGGTTGCAGATATTTATATGTCACAGACAACGGCTCTTGTTTTTCATTGTCTATTGTGTAAAGCTGTCAGGCCTTATACAGGAAGAGACAATGCCATAGATTTGCTGTTATGGATGACTAAAGCTTGCAAAATATTAATAGTATAGAATATCTCAGCACGTGGTTATTTTTATATTATAATATCTATGCATTTATTTTTTATACATTTTATATAGACATGATTATAAATTTAACCAGTAGAAAAACATTTAAAGAATAAATATAAAACAAATATAACTAAGCCTTATATATATATATATATATATATATATATATATATATATATATATATATATATATATATATATATATATATTATATATTATATATATATTACTAGTGCTGTCAAATCGATTAATCACATCTAACATAAACGTTTTTGTTTATATAATATATGTGTGTATATTACGTGTATATTATATATATGTGTGTGTGTATATTACGTGTATATTATATATGTGTGTGTGTGTGTGTGTGTATATATATAATATACACAGGTGGTTTTTTAGGTCCAGATGATTTACTTTTTGGAGCCCTCCCAGAGGACATACAATATATGCCTTCTTTGGCATTGAAATGGCACCAAGAACAAGACATGCCATTGAATTATTAACCAATAACATAGGCTGTCTGACTGATTTCTATCGTAAAATGTAATGAACAACTCTGATTAGTCAGGGAACATGATACTTTGCTTCAGAGTGTTATTTTTCCTCTCTCTCCTCCAAAGTTTGTGTAAGAGTGATCACTAATTTGCCTCATGTCCTGGATTCGCTTATTCATCAAGCCATTCATCATGTATTATTTATGAACAGGGTGAAAGGCAAGGGCGAACGTCTTTATTTTCAGACGTCTGTGGATAGGAGGCTCGCGGTGGGAGATGATTGGCCTTTCGTTCAGCTACAAAGAATCTTTTTCCCTTTGATATTCCTATGAAATTATCACATCTCGAACGATTATATCACAGCCTTCTCCTTTACCCGCCAAACCCTCCTTTGACCTGCTTTGTGTCACCGGCTTGTTAATTAACCATGATGTTCACTTATCTTCAACAGGATTCAAACTGGATTACTTTATCTCTTTTTTCCCCCTCCAGTCTTCAGTAAGAGGAGAGAATATTACGATCTTTGGCTGCCTGAATCATGGGATGCCGCTGTCTCTTCATGACAACACGTCAGTCTCATGTGAATCTGGTAAGACAGTCTATGATCATATCTGAGACTTTTTAAGCAATGTTGTAGTCATCCTCACCCTCCCATTCTGTGAAAAAGTTTGGAATATGAATAAAAAGAGTGCTAAAATATTATGGTAAAATCTTGTTAACTGTAAATTACCTTACAGTAGGCTTTACAGTTGAAAAAAATCAATTGGTAAATTTACTGGAAAGATTTACTGTAAAATATATATTATTATTTATGATTATTTATGAAGAGCCAAACAAGCCAAAATTCATTCTTCTACTCTCATACTCATACATTCTCCTTTCACATACATACATTTCAACTCTCACACACATACATTCTCATTTTATACATTTTACTCTTATGCAAATGCTTTCAAAGTATGCATTTAATATTATAAATAATAAATGTATGTAAGAAGAAAATGTATGTATGTCTGAAAAAAATATGTGTATGTAAGAGAATAATGCATATGTGTGAAAGAGAGTATAGTGGAAACGGAAGGCGTATAATGAAAATGGAGGGCAGGTCTGGCGCGATCGGGGTCACTGGACTGCGGTCAAGCCAGCCGGGGTTTGAAAATACACGGTCAAGTCAGCCGCCAAAAAAATGGGTGTGCATCTGCGCCTATTACTGTGATTACGATAAATTCAGGAACAGCAGCGAGATAACTTTTTTCATCCGACTAGCTACTTAGCCATATATCCGCTTGCCGCGCTGTCGGATGTCGTGTGGGAGATCACTTCTTGACAATGTTTAAAGTCCGCGTGAACCGGAAGTTGCAAACGACTTTTCTTCAGTGTTGTGATGTATTTCCAAGTGAAACGGAATATTGAACAGAGGGCAGGGTTTTACTTTAGCACTCCTCCTCTCCATCTCTCGCTCTTAGCAGACTGACTATGAGGTTTGAGGGGAGTGGTTAAGCGTTTTCACCCCAAGCCGTCAAACTGACGTCATCAAAGAAGGAACGCCATTCCAGACCGGAAGAAACTTTTCAGATTTTGATCAAAGATTACCACGGCAAACAATTTTATTCTGTGTATTAACTTGCACGGATTAATTGTTCACCACAAGACTAGTAATATGCGCTAACCAAGTAAATAGGGTCAATTTTGATTTCAGGTGGACTTTAAAAGAGATTCATTTTCAGTGCACTCAATGTGTTTGTAAAGAGAGTTTACAGTTATAAAGTTAAATAGCTACGTAGAGTGCTTGTATAGAGTTGGTGTATGTTAATTGAGCTTTATCTGATTATTGAAATGTTAATGTCAGTATTGTTTTATTTGGTGGAATACACTGTTTGACTTTCTATGACCATATACAGTATCAGATAAATGTGTAATGTGAGTTTATTGAAAGAGCGTTTCACTTTTTGACACGAAGAAGTCACACTGCCAGCTATTTCAACACTGTGAAACACAAACTAATTTATTGTTGTCTTTGTTGAATTTGCAGATTGTAGCCTACAGTGTGTGACAGAAATAAAAATTAGATGTGCCACCAGAAAAACAGCCTCTTCTGTGTGTGCAACATGATATAACTGTACTCAGACCTGATTCTTTGTCTGGATTCATAAGCAGTCCACACTACATTTAGACGTCCATATAAGGACTCCAATGTATTTAGTGCTGCTCTATTTCTTGAATCCTCAACAAATCTTGAGACTGACCGAAATCCACATAGGGTTTGAATGTGATCACAGAGTTCTCAATGCAGCCTATCATGCACAAAATAATCTGTTTCTCTTTGCATTTGGTCAGTACATTCTAGCATATTATTTTTGTCTAATTTCGGGCCCTATTTTAACGATCTGAAACGCAAGTATCAAACGCGAAACGCAAGTAACTTTGCGGGCGGATCTCGGGTGCTGTTGCTATTATACCGGCGGGATAAATGACTCTTGCGCCCGACGCAAATCTAAAATGGGTTGGTCTGAAGTAGCTTCATAGGTATGGTTTGGGCGTAACGTGAAATAAACCAATCAAAACATCATCTCACATTCCCTTTAAGAGCAGACGCGCTTGTTCCATGGCGGATTGCTATTATAACGGTGGATTTGCCAGGTGCACACCAGGAGCGGTTCACAGCCGAGTTCTCGTCAGGGCCGTAAAAGACAGAGAAGTGACATTGTAGGGGGATGGGAGAAACCCACCCAAATTAGCTTCGGTTAAACAGGTGTATAATAATTTTGGTAAATGTGTAAGCTAGATTTATGCCTATTTTTTCCCACCTTCAAGGACACCACAATGATTTCCCTCATGTGGAATATTTTTCCTTGTAATTATGTATGGTTTGCAAAAATGGCAATTGCTGCGTCTGTGTGTAGATGAGAGAAGCAAAGTGTATGTGCATTGTGCGCACGCTGCATTATGGCCAAGAATGCTTCCTTAAAATAACAACTGAATGCACCACTGAAAACGCGCCACTGACTTTAGACTAGGTTTTTCCTGGTCTGTGGCGGAATTGTTTTCTGGAACTGCAAAATAGCACCATGGAACGTTTGCGCTGGAACGCGCCTCCTCTTTGCGCTGAACCGCCCCGGGGAGCGCAAGTTCATTCCCTAATTTACCGACGTGCGTCTGTCGAGGGAAAAGTCCGCTGTGCGTCGGGTGCAAAATAGGAATGATACATGCGTCGGTGTACAAAGTCAATTGCGCTGGGTGCAAGATAGGGCCCTTCATGTTCATTGCTACTTAGGCCTACTCCAAAAAGTAAAAACTGTACTTGAAAAGAAAACAGGATTACTATGTGAAAGGAGAATGTATGTGTGTGTGAGAGCAGAAATGTATGAATTTGAAAGGAGAATGTATGTGTGTGTGCGTATAAATGTATGTATGTGAAAGGAGAACGTAAGTGTGTGTGAGAGAAATGTATGTACAGTATGTGAAAGGAGAATGAATGTGAATGTGAGAGTAGAAATGTATGAATGTGAAAGGAGTATGTACGTATGTGAAAGGAGAATGTATGAGTGTGACAGAAGAAGAATGGATTTTGGCTTGTACGGCCCCTCACACACGCACACACACACACGCACACGCACACACACACACACACACACACACACACACACACACACACACACACACACACACACACACACACACACACACACACACACACACACACACACACACACACACACACACACACACACACACACACACATATATATACAGTATATATACATACATACATATATATATATATACACTAATAATAATTGATGGCATTATTTTAGTGTCATTTATTTTTGATTTACACTAATTGATGTGGCCTTTCTTTTGTACCATATTATGGTGGTTGTCAGCATGATTTAAGGTAAAAGCAGATTTTAGTAGTTTAAATATGTATTAGCATGTATTAATATGTATTCATATAAATTAGCAATATGCTAGTTGAATGAATATGAATTGAATATACATTATAGTTATGAACTGTAAAACATCTCATAATGCCTAAAAAACTGTTGGTGCATTTTTTGCTGTGAACGTTTTGGTAGCCACAGGCTGCCAGTTTGATGTATTTATTATCTATTTATTCATGTACTTTTAACTGAATTTTGGGAAGAAAAAAGTGTAGGGAATGTTTAAATTTATTTCTGGTTGTCTTTTAAATTACTTTGGGCCAATGCCCTTTGCTTTAATGTTCATGAAGACATCTGTCAATGTATACCATTGCATGAAGTTCCCTATTGGCTTTGATCCAAAATCACGGCACTAAAAATAATGTAGTGCCTTTTTAGGAAACAATTTAGGTGAAACAAAGGAAGATGTCGCCATTTATATGCAAATGCCACATAAATGGCATCTCATAGTTGCAGGCGGGATGTGGTAAACTTGCTTCTACCACGTTAATTTTATTTTATGGTACATAACCAAGTTTTAAGCACATCACTCATCTGTGCAGTTTTCTTTAGAACTCTCACAATAATAACTGTGAGTTCAGTCATAACCAATGGTGGAATTTGATAGCATTTGTCTTGTCCTTTACCTGTTTGTGCTCTTTCCTCTTCAGAATCAGTTTCAGGATTTCATCTCTCCATTAACACCACCACAAATATCACCAAGCTGAGGATACCCTACCCACAGACGGGAACGTGGTATCTGAGCCTGCGCTCTCTGTGTGCCACTGAACACGGGTGAGGACATTTGAATCTCATCAAATCTAGAATCAGTGTTTTTACACTAAATTATCAGACCTCAGTTTAGCAGTCTACATTTTTTCGAAGCTGAGAAAAGGATGTAGAATATTCATATCACTCCATGGGCCCTATTTTAACGATCTAAGCACATGATCTAAAGCGCACGGCACAAGTTCACTTAGGGCGTGTCCGAATACACTTTTGCTAGTTTAACGACAGGAAAAATGGTCGGCGCGCCAGGCGCACAGTCTAAAAGGGTTGTCCCTATTCTCTTAATGAGTAATGGTTGTGTTTTGGGATTTATGTGCGTTAAACCAATCAGAGTCTCATCTCCCATTCCCTTTAAATGCCAGTTGCGCCATGGCAGATTCGCTATTTTCATGACGGAATTTGATAGTGGAAAGACCGAACACGTCTCCAGAGCGCAAACGGAACTGCTCGTGCGCAAGGTAAAAGTGCGCAAGCAGACCATCTATGGGACAAGCCAAATTCCACCATATCTTTATGTACACAATAATAATCTTTTACATTTTAATCCTTTTATTTGAATTATTTGGCATGTTTGTGTGCTGATGTACGTGCGTCCCTGTGTGTTTAATAAGCAGAGTGTATGTGCATTGTGGACCCGCCTATAGGCGCACATTTTTCAAGCGCTCTTTAAATCAAATATTCTGCCATTGACTTTAGACCAGGTTTCAGTTGGTCAATGGCGCAGTCTATTTCTGTTGCCTCAAAATAGCAACGTGCCAACAATACGCCAGAACACACCTCATTTTCACACCAGCACGCCCATGGGCGCACAAATTGGCGCAAATGCATTTGCTATTTAAACAACGTGGCGCAGGACGTGAAAATGATAACTGAGTCGGGCTGAAACTAGCAAAAAAACACTTGCATTGCGCTTGGCGCTGCATTGCGCCGGGTGTAAAATAGGGCCCCACATATTTCCCCTCATCCACATTTAGCACATTCAGTAGTAGCAGCATGTGAACTGAGGGGTGTATCCTTTGCTTTGAAATACTTAAAACAATTCATATATTCTCTTTTATGTTGACATAGCTTCTCATAACCATACTTTATCTCATTCAAAATGAAAATTAGCTCTGACAGGGAGAGTTCAGGTAAAGTTTGACATCTTCATTTGAAATTGCACGCAGAGGCTACTACCTTCCCACTAGAGATTATAGCATGTCTCCTCACCTTTGAATGTGAGGTAATTTTGAATTAGTTTTAACTTCCATCCCAGGGACTGTTCACCTTACAAATGAAGGTTCTATCATCATTTACTTACCCTCAAGTTGATCCAAACCTGTGTGACTTTTTTTTTCCATCCATGGAACACAAAATAATTTATTTATAAGGCTGTGCTGCTCTCTATTTTCTAAGAAAGTACAATGAATGTGACTGAGTTCAACCTAAAAAAAAACTCTTCTGTAGGTTTGAGCTGTGTACTAATGTAACAGCTGAGGTGTACCTTCGCTCTTACCTGACCCCCTGCATCAATGACTGCGGCACCTATGGCCAGTGCAAACTCCTGCGCACCAACAACTACCTGTATGCTGCATGCGAGTGTAAAGCAGGTGAGCACTCATAGACTTGCTTATGTGTTCTCTTATATCAAATGAGTGGGGTAAATTAGTCATAACATTGAGAAAAACAATTAAATGCATTGTCTTTGAATTTCTTGGTGTGTGTCCTAAATTGAAGTTTCAGGTAAGAAAATGTTTATGGCTTGGAATCAGCAAAGACCTGGTGATATCTTTGTCAAGAAATATATTGGATTTTATTTTCATTTGTTTCTCTTTGTCTGCATTGCATACTTACACAAATGCTCAAAAGTGTGGGGTCGTTAAGGTTTTTTTTAATGATTTTTTAAGTCTCTAAATGCTCACCAAGGCTGATATTTACATTGTGAACTATTACAATTTAAAATAAATTGTATATTTTTTTTATGAATTCCTGTGATGGCACAGCTGAATTTTCAGCATAATTACTCCAGTCATGATCCTTCAGAAATAATTATAATATGCTGATTTAGTGTTCAAAAAGATACATTTCTTATTATTATCAATGTTGAAAACAGTTGTGCTGAATATTTTTGTTAGCCTGGGTAAAACCAGACCATTCTCAGTAGTAACTGAGTTATGGTCTGGCAAAGCTTCATTAATAACTAATTTCCAAAGGGGCGTCACCACGGACGTCGCTCAAATGCCTCTGGACGCAATTGGATAGACCTAAAAGCAATCAGAGCGATCGTCATCGTGTAAAGCCATATGCTGCGTCCCAATTCGCCTAAGTTACACTACGCCATAAAAGTATGTACTCTTTTTGTGAAGAAAAGGTATTTACTTTTGAATGTGTAGCAAAAAAGTAGGCAAGCTTTGGGACATACTACTTCGTCATCTTTATCGGATGGATCTGTCGCTTTCATCCTGTCACGTAAACTGTCCTGTCAATCATCTTGTTACAGTTAAAATCCTCTATTAAATCTAATTTAATTTCCTACCGTTTCGGAGAGAAATGTAGTAGCACGTTCATCTGCCAGTGGGTCTTTCATGGAGACTGTCCTCATGTGTTTGCAATTTGAATATAATAATGCATTTAAAAGTTGAACGGACGACCCTCAAATGCCTCTGGGCGCAATTGGATAGACCTAAAACCAATCAGAGCGACCGTCATTGTGTAAAGCCCGCCCCAACGTTTCTGATTGGTGCCGCGATTTCGACGAATTTGAAATGGGCTTGAATGAGCTCTTTGCCAGACTACTTGCAGAGCAAATCTAAATTTGCCGGAAGTTGTCTGGGTTTTACCAGGCTATATTTTTGTGGAAACCTTGATACATTTTTTTTTTTCAGGATTATTTGTTGAATAGAAAGTTTAAAAGAACAGCATTTATTTGAAATAAAAAAAAAATCTTTAAAGAAAGTAGAAAGTGTGTTTACTGTCACTTTTGTCAATCTACTGTGTCCTTGCTGAATAAAATGATCAATTTCGTTCATCAGCAACAACAGCAACACAAATCTTACAGGCCATAAACTTTTGAAACTGTAGTGTACATTATGGTCACACTTTAGATTAGGGTCCAATTCTCACTATTAACAAACAATTAACTACGACTTTTGCCTCAATAAACTCCTAATTACTGCTTATTAATAGTTAGTAAGGTAGTTGTTAAATTTAGATTGGGCAGGATTAGGGATGTAGAATATGGTCATCCAGAATAAGGCATTAATATGTGCTTTATACGTACTAATAAACAGTTAATATCCTAGTAATATGCATGCTAATAAGCAAAGTTAGTGATAACTGGACCCTACACTAATGTGTTGCCTATGGGTACGTTTACACGACAATGCTGTACTAAAAACTAAAAGGTTTTTTCTTTGTACAGATGACAGCGTTATCAAAACGATCCTCGTTCTCATGGATCCGCGACATCGACTAATAACGCTGTATTATGCATGCCAGACAAGTAGTTGGCGATGTCATTTTGTAAAGAAAGACTACGTGCCTGCACACATACTCATTCACATGCCTATAGACATTTTGCCCGATTTTCATTCTAAGGATGTTAATCTTGATAATACTATATTATTACTTTGTCTTCTGGCTAAATTTCATCTTTACAAAGCTTACATTCACTGTAATCCCAATTTTAGAATGTTCTCCTCTGATATAATGTCAAATCCTTTGAACACAAAGGCTTTAAAACGTATCATCCTTGAGTCTGTTGTAAGGAATATAATTTTTTTCATGATGACAATATGTTACAATTTGTGTTGATTTGTGTAATTCTTATAACCACTTGTGATGATGTCCATATTCCCATACGCATAACAATTCTTCCGTTTCTTTGTTGAAAACAGTGTCGTGTAAACGGCCCCTATTTTATTAACTTATTCTGGATTTTGGTTGTATTTTGGTTGAAATAATTTAGTGCACATTTAGCTAATGCCACAGTATGTTTGACCTTCTCATAGATTTTTTCAGTCTGGCTTGGTTGTATAGCTTTTTGTTCTTTACAAAGATAGATTTGCATTTTTTTGTAGTAGTAGTAGTAGAAACCGGCAATAAAATAAAACAACAAACAACTCATACAAGCCATCATAAACATAGGAATTGTTTCACAAATTAAAAGAAAATCCCCTAGTAATCTCTAGAGGTGACTTGCAGGGCAATTTTAGGTTGTTACACATGTAATGTGACACATGTGCTTGAAAACTCCTTGACACTTCAGCTTTTAGGAAAATAAAGGAGTAGAAATTCTGTGTCATTTAACAAAGTGAACAAGTCTACCCCTTTCCCCAGGGAAAGATCACCCGAGCAGTTAATATGATGATAATCACTGTAATATTTTATAATTCCATTTAATATCTTTCTCCTCTACTGTCAGATGCCAATCAGAGTTAATTGGCATGTTAAATGGTTCAATTACACATGTGCCAATCATGTCGCTCTACAACGATGAGATCACAAATCAAGTGTTTTTTTTTAATTAGAGGACATTTGATGATCCTGAGAAATTTGCTAATCACAACCTCTCAATTACAGCGCCATTATGAAGCTCTGGTGCCTCGTTTTTCCTTTCCCTCTGGATTCCTACACATAGTTTCTTTTGTCATTAGCATAGACAAATTTACCCTTTTAATTAATGTTTTCTGGCAAACAGCTTAGTGCTGTGATACAGCACGCACGCAAAGTCTCATCTGTTCTCGAGTGTCTGGTAAAGCTCAATTGACCGTCTTTGTCGACACTCAGTGAGACTTCAATCACTACATGCCTTTGAGGATTTTTGTTTGTGGTATGTCTAATTAAGGCTTCGTAATCAGAGAGATTTGTGATATGTTTTCTGGCATTTTCTATGAGAGGTTAGAGGTGCAGTGCATCTATTTCCTTCATGGTGTTTATATAACAGTAGGCTGCCCGAATCCAATCTATATTTATGAAGCTGTTTACAACAGCTGACAGATGAGGAACAGAATGTGTGTGCGAACCAGGGAGAAAGTACATGTGTATTTCTGTGATGTTTTTCTCCCTTCCTTTGTTAGTTTTACATGCGTTGCCTATGTGTGTTGTTTTGTTTGTTTATTTATTTATAATTTTTTTGTACCTTAGTTTGCTTTGAAGACATGGACAATAGTATATTTTACACACAGTACCGTTCAAAAGTTTTTTAATGTTCAGGAAAGAAGTCTTTTATGCTCACCAAGGCTGCATTTATTTGATCATGAATATAGTAATCTTGTGAAATATTATTACATTTTAAAATGACTGTTTTCTATTTGAATATATTGTAAAATGTAATTTATTTCTGTGATGCAAAGAATTTTCAGCATCATTACTGCAGTCTTCAGTGTCACATGATCCTTCAGAAAAAAACATTTCTTATTATTAATGTTGAAAACAAAATTCAAATGCTTGATATTTAAAGTGCATTACATTCATTACATTCTTTGATGAATAGAAAGAACAGTATTTATTTGAATAAAAATAGTTTGTAACAGATTTAATGAATCTTTGCTGAATAAAAGTATTCATTTCTTCCTTTAATTAAAAAAAAAGTCTTACTAACCCCAAACTTTTAAACAGTATTGTACTTAATTTTAAAGGGATAGCACATCCATTAATGAAAATGATGTCTTCATTTACTCACTTTCATGTCATTCCAAACCTGTATGACTTTCTTTCTTCTGCTGAACATAAAATAATATTTGAGGATGAATGTTTTCCACATTTTTTCCAGTTAGAGTGAGCAGGGACTGAAGCTTTCAAGATTTACGCTTAAAACTGTCACTTTTGCTGTATCTTGCAGTGTGAAGGACCATGTTAAGTCCAGTTTCGAGTGGTCTGTAACACATGTGTGCTTCTCTAGGTTGGGATGGCTGGGGTTGCACAGACAACACTGAGGCGTACTCGTATGGGTTCCAGCTGCTCTCCACTCTCCTTCTGTGCCTCAGCAACCTGATGTTCGTCCCACCTGTGACCATCGCCATCCGCAGCCATTACCTGCTGGAGGCATCTGTCTATATTTTCACCATGTTCTTTTCCACTGTGAGTTTGAAGATCTGCTTTAAACCAATCAAAAATGCCCATTTCAATTGTTATCTTCATGTTGTGACATGAATTATCTAAAATAAAACAAAGATATACAGCTTCAAGAATATTTTTTATAAAAGGATTAATCCCAACTCTTAATTCTGAGTGGATGGCTTATGGTTGAAATCATTGTAACTTGTAAATGAACTTAACTGACCAGTCATGATTACAGAACTGGAACTAACTGTTGTATAATTTACATTTTATGCTAGATTTGCATTCTGTTTTGCTCAGGCTTTGGACAAACATGCCTAAATAATGTAATAAGTGCTTGAAGAAGTGCTGTATTATTTACAGACCCATCATGAGTCTTAGTTCAGCATATCAGTGGCAGCTGAAGTATGGAGATTATAGTTAAGAACCAGTGACATGTCAGAGTGTCATATTTTATTCATGGTTCCTCTGACCTTTTGTTTTCATCTTTCACCCCTGAACAGTTTTATCATGCCTGTGACCAGCCAGGCATTGTGGTCTTCTGCATCATGGAGTATGACGTGCTTCAGTTCTGTGACTTCCTCGGCTCGCTCATGTCTGTATGGGTCACTGTCATCGCCATGGCCAGACTCAAATCCATTATCAAACAGGTACACATCATATTCAATTACCATAAACCTTGTGGTCTGTAACTCTGTGCTCATAAACGTTTTTTAGTTGTTGCTAAAATTCAGTTAGATCAAATATTTTTGTGTGTACAGTTTCTGCATTAAATATAACAGACACTTTAAAAGTTTGCCCTCAGTATTTTTTTTTTTAAAGAAATATTTTTTTTAATTAAATTAATACTTTTATTCAGCAAGGATGCATTAAATAGATTTAATGCATCCTTTCTATTCAACTTTGATAAAAACAAGAAATGTTTCTTGAGCAGCAAATCAGCATATTATAATGATTTCTGAAGGATCATGTGACACTGAAGACTGGAGTAATGATGCTGAAAATTCAGCTTTGACATCACAGATATAAATTACATTTTAAAATAGAAAACAATTATTTTAATTTGTAATAGTAGTTCATTGTATTACTGTTTTTGTTGTAATTGTGATCAAATAAATTCAAAAACATTAAAAATCTTACTAGCCTCAAACTTTTAAAAGATAGTCTAAGTATTCAAAACGGGCCACTGTATAATAACCACAATCTGATGGTTAAAATTACATATGAAGACCCTGGGGCCCAGAAATGCTGGTTATTTCTTGTGTCATCAATTTCTATAAATTCATTTTGTGTGATTCACAGAGGCCAGTAGTTTTTCATGGACTTTATTGCCAGGAAAAGAGCTTTCCAAGATGTGCAAGAGAGCAGAATTTTCGTCCACCTCAGTAAACAGCGTACACAGAGTGTAAATATACGAATGTCAGCAGTCTGTCATGTGCTGTCATAATGATGGTGACATTTCGCTGTGGAGCAGAGTAAATATAGGTGGACACTTTTCAGGTTCACTTTCTCTTTAGTTCAGTCTTCAGCTGCTCAACTGCAGAGGGAAAGAGTAAGGATTAAGGAAAGAGAGCACAGGGAGAAAAACAGTAAGAATGTGATTAACAGTGTGTTTGAGTTATTTAGAATAAGAGATATGAAGTGAGGGAGCTTCTGCTTGTGAAGGAAGTATCTAATGGAAAGAATAAGAAAAAATAGCTCCCCTCCAGGGATAATGGTTCTATATATGTTGGGTGATTGTGTGTGCTCGCCTGTGAATGTGTTTTGCTGAGTGCTGAAGTTTGCAGACACTAATCAAATCACCCTTGTCACAACAGTTCTGAACTTCAAGGACATTTTTAGCAGCACCTCTCTTTACTTACAGTCTGCCTGACAGAGGGCTGACTGGGAATTCACTATCGCCTCTATGCATGATGAGTTGTTGATGTTGATGTTCTCCCTCTTTGTCGCTCTCCTACCAGGTGCTGTACTTGCTGGGGGCGATGGCTCTGTCCATGGCCTTACAGCTGGACCGTCATGGTCTGTGGAACCTGCTGGGGCCCAGCCTTTTCGCTTTAGGCATCATGGCCATCGCCTGGGTAAGTAGTATTGTGCACATGCATAGATTCCGTGTGTTTAGGACTGTAAAGCGTCTTATGTATAATACATTAATAAAACGTGCTAGAAAGCATGTCCGTTTTACTAGACCTGACTCGGAGCATAAAAATTAACAGATGTTGGAGATGTTTGCAAGATAAAGGCATTGTTGTTTGTCATGGATGATAATATTACCATAGTTTGCAAGTTTTTGTCTTCTAAAAAATCTGCTTAAACCAGCACATGGTGGGGTCTGGTTTAAGTTGGTCAGCTAGTCTCCCAGCCTGCCCAAGCAGGTATTTAGCTGGTTTAGCTGGAATACCAATTTCTCTCCCTGCTGGACTGCCAGTTTGTCTCCCAGCTGGTTTTCGCTTGTTTTCAGCTGGTCTAGTTGGTCTCCCAGTTTGGCCAAGCAGGTATTTAGCTGGTTTAGCTGGAATACCAATTTCTCTCCCTGCTGGACTGCCAGTTTGTCTCCCAGCTGGTTTTCGCTTGTTTTCAGCTGGTCTAGTTGGTCTCCCAGTTTGGCCAAGCAGGTATTTAGCTGGTTTAGCTGGAATACCAGTTTGTCTCCCAGCGCATTTAAGCAGGTCTTAGCTAGTTTAAGCTTGTCTTCAGCGGGTCTAGTTGGTTTTCCACCGTCAAGCAGGTATTTATAGCTGGTTTAGCTGGCCTGCCAGTTTGTCTCTCAGCTGGTTTATGCTTGTCTTCAGCTGGTCTAGTTGGGTTTCCTGGCTGATAAAGCAGGTATTTAGCTGGTGTAGCTGGACTCCCAGTTTGTCTCCCTCTCCCAGCTGGTTTTGCTTGTTTTCAGCTGATCTAGTTGGTGTCCCAGCTTGGCCAAGCAAGTATGTTTCTGGTTTTAGCTGGAATACCAGTTGTTCTTCCAGTCCAATTAGCTAAAAAGCAAACCAGTCTACGTTTCAAAATTTTTTTTTTCCAACAGGGAAAACAAAGCTTTTCAGCTTTGTAAATGGATAAAATATATTTATTTGCAAATATACTGTAGTAAATACATCATATTAAAAGGCAACATGCCTATGTGTCCAAAAATAACCATGTTCTTTCACTATAATGGATCTGGCAGTTAAATGCCAACGCTAGTTTTTTCTTTGAATGTTGAGTGACAAGAAGCACCTTTTCAATATCTATAATTTATGAAGGCATTTTGAGCTACCTAGGGCTGCATTTATCTGTGCATTAGCATGGTGTGGCATTAAAAGTTTCTCTGTTCTGTCAGTATTAGAGACGCACTCACTGTTCCATTACCAGGCAGCTTGTACTTTATGCAAATTCCTTTAGCGACCACACTGTTTTTTCTGAAGTGAGAAGATAAAAAAAAAATGGGTGTTGGACAAGGAAAAGTCTTTGCCAGAGCCTCTGGCAAATTACAGTTGAGTGAGAGAAGCACTTCCTCCCTTGAGTCAAATGTGCTGGTGGACATTCTGTACATGCAGAGAGAAGAGGAGCCAGTGAACTTCTTCTGCAGCTACAAAGATACATTGTATGAGAGGGAAATAATGAGAGAGAATAGCAAATGTTCAACAAAACTATGACTAGCAAAGGTAATTTGACTCTGACATCCTTTGACTCTGAACTCACCACTAATAAAGCTTCTAGAGCATTATGAGGAAAAACAAATTGGGACAGAATTAAAGACATTTAGATGTTGTAATTTTGGTTTTGAGGTACATCGTTGCTTGCTACACTCTATACCTGTGTTTTTGATGCAAGTTACTGTAACACTTTTTTTGACAACTAAAACATTAGTAATTGCAGAACTTTACCATAAAAATGGTAAAATGTCATGAATAACTAGAATTTGCAAGGCAGCAAAAAAATGGTGTTACACATTTGTCGTGGAAATTCTTAATACGAATACAACCTACTTAATCTGACTTCTTCACCACGGACAATTTAAACAACTTCCAGTTGTTAAAAATAATAACTACAGTATCTCGAGGTAATTCCCTGAATTACCTGAATACTTACAATACAATACAATACTTCCCTGAAGTAAGGTGACGGCGTCCCATCAAGAAGCTACTATCACTACCTCAATCACACATGAGCACATAGGTCTTTAGCATCTGTACACTCTCACCGTCCTTCTTAGGTTTACGCTGGTCCATCACATTAATACTAACTCAGAGTATCACAGCCTCACCCCGAGGTCGGCTCTATAGTCTTCCAACACTATCACTGTCTCTGCTGTGGTCTTTTGACCGTAGAATCTTTAATACTTCTATCAATCACACATAGATGTTCTGCTGTTGTCTTTTGAGTGTAGAATCTATTTCTCAGCTGCGCAGCATATACCTGACACGACTCCCAAGTTGTTCTTTGTGGAAATCAAGTTTTATTCACGGCCGAGAGATCACTGGCCACAACAACCAAGTGAGTCTCCTGAATAGAAAGATACATGTCATACAGTTGAGTAAAAATCAATGTCACTTAAGTCTTCTTCACTGTGATTTGTTCTGGTGATTGGTTTGTAATGATCTGAGCTAGTCATATGACTGTTAGTTCTACTGTGTTAAGCACTTTTTGGTTAAGTATATATGGCCTTTGACCTGAGCATCCTTAGTCTGCGTTTCTCTGTACATTTAATGTTGAAAATACCCATTACAAAAAATATTTCTATCACACATTCAGTCAATCTTATTTACTAAATAACTTTATTATTAATAGAACACTAGAATTACCATAGTTTGCATGTTTTTGTCTTCTAAAAAATCTGCTTAAACCAGCACATGGTGGGGTCTGGTTTAAGTTGGTTTTAGCTGGTTTAAGCAGGTCAGCTAGTCTCCCAGCCTGCCCAAGCAGGTATTTAGCTGGTTTAGCTGGAATACCAATTTCTCTCCCAGCTGATTTAAGCAGGTCTTAGCTAGTTTAAGCTTGTCTTCAGCGGGTCTAGTTGGTTTTCCACCGTCAAGCAGGTATTTATAGCTGGTTTAGCTGGCCTGCCAGTTTGTCTCTCAGCTGGTTTATGCTTGTCTTCAGCTGGTCTAGTTGGGTTTCCTGGCTGATAAAGCAGGTATTTAGCTGGTGTAGCTGGACTCCCAGTTTGTCTCCCTCTTCCAGCTGGTTTTGCTTGTTTTCAGCTGATCTAGTTGGTGTCCCAGCTTGGCAGAGCAGGTATGTTGCTGGTTTTAGCTGGAATACCAGTTGTTCTTCCAGTCCAGTCCAATCTTATTTACTAAATAACTTTATTATTAATAGAACACTACAAACACTTTAAACATTAAGCACTATGTACTAGGAATACATGAATAATGTAGGCTGAAATGTCCTTGCATTTCTGGATGTCAGACAGAAAGACCAGTGTTCAGATTACTCTAATTCTGTCTAAAATTCATTGAATGTGACATTGACTGTCAAATACACACGTCTATCATCTCCATGGCACATAATGGCTCTTTGTAGTTAAAACATGTCAGTTGACACCTCCATTTCAATGCTTCCCGAGCCTACGCAAACACAGTACAAAGCGTCCCACTGTGTGATTCTCTGGGAGTGTGATTTTTTAACTGAGGAAAAAAGCTATAATTTATCAAGCTTGTGACATGCTCCACATCATTTTTTACAATGCAGTTTATCATTATCTTCTGTGATCCTCTTGTTTTTGGGCTCTGCTTTCTGAGTATACACAGATGAGCTTAAATTAGATGACAAAATATTTTTTTTAGTTATTCAAAAATTCTTTAGTGAAGAGTTTTAAGCCTGAACTAAACTAACTACCAACATTATATCATAATATTGTTGTTACCAAAAATGTATTAGAAAAAAATACTATTTGCTTACTGTTCATCAGTTAATTATTATATAAAAAAAAAAAGATACATTTTTTTATAAAATCTTTGAGATCAAAAAGAAAAACTCTGAGATGGAGAAAAAAAAATCTATTCATGGTTAATAAATCTAGAAAGTTTAATGTTATTGTTTAAAATTAATTTCTTTGGAAAATGAATGGGGTTTTTACTTCCAGAACACTACTTTTTTGCTCTATGGAGAAAAATATATATATTAATAGACATAGAGAGAGAGAGAGAGAGAGACATTATCTCTCACCCTTACATTGACTGCATTGGCTGAAGTTTGAGTTTCATTCCTTATGTCCAATAACAACCTCTGTTTGAATTCTAACACTTAAAATCAAATCACACCTGCTAGCTAGAGGAATACACATTTTATTTTTTATTGTAGAATAATGCTTGAGTAGCACCTACAAACCAAATAAAGGCACATGTTTAAAACATAGTGTTTTGAGGGGAAGGATGAGAGCCCTTTGGAATTCTGAATGTGATTTATTTGTGTAGAAATGTTTATGTTGTGCCTGATCAGTCCTTCAGTTAGATATTTTGACTGGTGTTTCAATTCAGAATTGGTTCTTGAACATATTTGGGATGTTTTGCTAAAATGGCACAACAGTTTATAGGAGGTCAAATTCTGACTAAGCCATTACAAAGTCTCTTTAAAGGAAAGTGTTCACTCGGTGGACATATTTGCAAAACAGCCATTTTGGGCAGCAAGCCTACTTGAATGGGGGAATGCTCAAATCTCAAAAACTGCTTGCCACAAATTTCAAATCAGCAACAAAATCTGACATGAACTGTCCATTAAATATTGTTTCCAATGGTCAAATAGCGTTAAAAAACCTTACCAGCCAATGCGTCTCATGACTTCGCTAGTTCGGAGTTCGGACTTATGCTCTCTCCAGAAGCTTGCGTTCTTCAAGTGAACGACGTCTCGTGGTGCCATCCCAAAGAGGCATGAAATCACTCTCACGGACCTTTTCCTAGACTGTTCCCAGCTGGTGGAATGACCTGCCTATCTCAATTCGACCATTTTCAAAAAAATGTCAGCACTTGACCAATAAATACTAGCACTTACCTTTTCTATTCTATTTTTTTTGATTTACAAAATAAATAAAAAAAACTTGCTACAGTATGTGTCCTGTGCTAGACTAACTGAGACTTGTTACAACACTTGTATACTGTTGCCCTCTTGTTGGTCTGATTACTTCTATTGTTCTCCTCATTTGGATAAAAGCGTCTGCTAAATGATTAAATGTAAATGACATTGACTGTTTCTGCGATAACCAGAACTTCTAAAGGCAGCTGCAGTGATGCGATGACTTTACCAATGGGTGATTGGCTCTTTTATTTGAAGGTGGGACTTATTCCTCCATAATGTGCATTGAAGTTTCTCCCATTCATAGTAATATGAGTACCCCTTCTTGGTATATCTAAAGTCTTTGGGCATTATAAGAATACACTCAATGTGGATATACAACTACTTTTGGACTAATGTCATGTTGCATGACCTCTTTAAGTTTCAGAATCAGATTCAGAGTCAAACACTGATTTTCCTGATACAACTAAGTTCAGACTGCAGGCAAAAGTGTCCCTAATCAGATTGTTTTTGCTCATAATGTGATCTGATTTTTTTTTATAACCGTGTGAACAGCACAAACCACATGGAATCTTATCTTTTCGATTCCTTCAATATGTGGTCCTAAATCCGATGCAGGTCAGATCATGTTTGCAATGCAACCTCAGTCTGAACAGTCATCAGAATTCTTGCTATTTACGCCACTGTAGATCAACATTTGTCATAATACTGCGCTGATGGACATCACTCCAAAGATTTTACATACCAGTGGTAGTTCTTTGAATATGGAAGACAGCAGGGAAGTTAGTCAGTTGGAGAGACTGTGAGCTGTTATACTCATAAGTATTGCGGTGACTGCAAGCAAAGCTTGTTGCTCTCTTTCTCCTCTTCCTTGTCTGCGTCTTCCTTATTGCCTGCGCACAAATTCACTGGCTTCCGTGGCACATAAACTTGTGTGTAAATGCCATAGACTGTAAAAAATATGGACAAAGCGTCTGTGACGTCACCCATAGACTTTCTGAAGAACGGGTTTGAAGCCGTTTATGGGGGGTATGGGCGGCGCCATCTTGGAAAATCTCGGGAAATCCTAACCCCGCCCACCTTCTGGCCAATCCATATATGGGTAAAAGGGCGGGCTTTGTGTGAGACTGGAGCGATGTCATTTTCGCGTGAAGAAAGCAACATAAACAACAATGGATGACATACAGCAGATCTTGTTCTTGCTTCTCGGCGTGTTTGTCACAAGAAGCCAAGCGCCGACATTAGACGTTTCTCGATAGCAAGTACGCAAAGTTCGGACTTAATTGCCAAGTCCGACTCAGGAGAATGACTCCCGAGGACGCGAGTCAGGTTATTCTGCGTCACTCCGCTCGCTCTGCTACTCCGGTTATCTCTGTATGTATATTTTAGGCAACAATAAAACGAAATATGTTATAAAAAACCATACTGCCTCTTTTCGTTTTAATTTAAAGAAATCTTAAACATTATAGCCACACAAATGTGGTTCAGGCAACACGTATTGATTATATTCACTGCATATAACATTAGCCTATTTATAACAAAACGAAATATAAAACACAACCCTGCCTCTTTTCGATTTATATAATATAAAAATATTAAACATTTTAATATGGTCCAGGCAATATGTGCATTTGTACTAAACAACAGATGTTGCAGTAAACAACATTACAGACCATCTTCTTGTATTAAAATTTAAAATGACAAAACTCAACCCAGTCTCTTTTTGTTAAATTTCAGTTTTATCAATATTAGCCATTATAAAAGTATAATAAGTAAAAGGTACAAGAAGCTATACAAATAAAGCAAACAATTCAATCAAACATACAAAGTCAGCGCTCTCTAACCATACAACGGTAAAGTTAAATAGCTTATAAAGTTATGAAACTTCCCCTCAGCCAAAACGATTGGCCAGGGAACAAATTATAGATTCACGAGACCAAAAATCGCCCGTTAGATATACACAAGACGAATTATATCTCATGTTTAACCACTACAGAGACGCCAGAGTCAGCGGCAAACGTCAGAACGACTAGCCGAGGAAAGGCTGTTCCAGGCGGGGTACATGAGCGCCGAGCGCCCGGTGATCGCCTGCACCTCACAACCTGGATAAAATTTTCAGAAATCTTTATAAATAAACCACAGATTTGAGCTTTAAACAACTACATTCTCGCCTGAAAAACTCTTAAAACTACATTTCATGATACAAAAACAGTATTATTATATTTCAACTGTAAATTAAAAAATGGCGCTTCTTATGTTGTCATTCTCCTTGGCGCAGCCTATGCTCGTTATCAGCTGTCAATCAAGCTGTCAATCAAAGTTAACCACGCCCTTATTTGTCATACATTTTATATCTAAATACGATCTAAACTAACGAGTTAGAAAAAAATTCACAGCCCTCATGGTTGTCAGGCACTCGGAACCTATCGAAAAATACAATAAAAGTCCATGGGACCAACCTGTAAAAACATGAATTTATGCTGTGAAAACGGACATTTTAACATGGGATGGACATTTGCTCCCTTTTGGGACCTCACCCTAGCGGATTTTCGATGTATTGCAGTTTTTCGCACTTCCGGGTAGGCTTCATTTTTCAGATTAGAATGTTGCCCCTTGGTAAATGCTGACTTCAATAACCTATGTGTTTACTTCCGTATGACAGCGTGCTGCATGCCATCATTGTTAATTCTTTTGCGCATGCGGGTCAGTTCAGAACTGTAACCAGTTCACACTCGAATTTGATAATGGCTACATTTAAAAGATAATGTGAAGAGCCAAACAACAACAACAAAAATTGTCGGATCTGAGCAATGAATCAGAATTGAGCATCACAACATACTGTAGTCTTAGTGCAATTAGGGCCTGATGCAGCAAAGCTGACCAATTTCTTTACATGTCCCCATGCCTCACATTGTTTTTTTCTCCTCAAATATAAAACATTTTGTTGTTTTAGTGGTGCTATGGAACTTGGAGGAGGTCTTTGCAAACTTTTTCTGTTCATCAGCAGTAATGCTTCCAAAGCGGTGATTTGCTCTTATGGCTCTGTTCCATGCACGGTGATCCTTGACTCATGCGGTTTATTGTTATGAGCTTCAGGAACTCCACTTAATAGATCCTCTTACGCAGATAATGAAATAGTACATGCTATGCTATATATACTGGAATCCTATGAAATATGCTACTCATTGAATATCTGAGAAGTATTATTATTATTTTTTTTTACCAATTTTAAACAGAAATGTTATGACATAAAATGAATAGGAAATATTTATGATTTGCCCCACTAATTGAAGGAATTTATCTGGGAGGCCCGTAATACAAAGTATCAAATGGCATACAAATGTATTTTTGGATACTGAGAGAAAATTCAGGATATATATATATATATATATATATATATATATATATATATATATATATATATATATATATATATATATATATATATATATATATATATATATTATATATTATATTATATATAGTTTTCATCTATTTCATCCCTTTACCTTTCATCTACTTTTAAGTAATAAAGTATTAGTGTGTAATATTATTTATATGCTTATATATGATTTAGTTTTGTTAATTCACTTATTGTATTTTTTTCAGTTTTCTTTTTAATTTGAGTTTTAGTAATTTTGATGTTTTTTTTTAGCTTTAATTTACTTTTATTTCAAATTTAGTAATTTTAGTTCTTTAGCTTTAACTTATTTTATTTCAATTAGTTGACAAGACATTTTTAACTTTCACCTAATATTGATATTCATTTTATATCAGCTTTATTTCAATAATAATAATAATAATAAGAAGAAGAAAACTTTTTAATAGTTTTAATGTTATAGTTAACAATAAAACAGTAATGATTTGTTTCTGATATAAATTGTATTTCATCAGAATACATGCATATTTGTAATGGCATCAATGGAGAAAGATGCTCTTTGTGGCCAGATGATGTAATTACAGCGTCTATCAGCAGGGGCTAACTGAGCCATGTTAACCAGTTGCTAGTTAACAAGCTTCTGTTGTGATGTGAATACATTCACTGAGCTTCATATATGATGCAACATCTCAAAGACAGAATGATAAATAACTCCTGAAAAACAAACAATTATGTTGAGCAGCTTGTGGGCTAATACATTTCGCTCTCATAAATTGCAGCATTTCTCTCAAAACGATGCTCCAAGAGCATGCTAACTAGATTTGAGGTGTGAAGCACATATGTTTCCGCTTCTGTCCAGGCATCATTGATTAATGCGTCATCCAATCAATATCTGAAGGCATATCTTGTTTGACTGATGAATTCTTTGTAATATATTAGTGCATAACTCTCAGAGATGGTTAAAGGACAAGTTCAGTATTTTACACTTAAAGCCCTGTTTACAGATCGTTTCTGATGAAATAGAACGGTTAAGATTAAAATTTGGACACATGCTGCTGTCCCGAGAATTTTAGGTTTATTTCGCTTTCCCCCCCACCTACACAATGGCAGCCTATGGGCACTGGAACAATCCTTCATAAAACGCATTAAACTTTCGTTTACAAAGAGATGAAACTCACCGAGTGGTCAGGGGTGTTCACTGATATGCTCACACAAAAATCGCTGCAAAAGATGCTTTCCAACAGGTGTTTTACTATTCGTTGTAAAAATGTGGATCTAATTTTCCAAACGTCTCACACCCGTAGATTCTTCCGTTGAGAGCTTGAATAATAGACACTCCAGCCCAGTTGGTGGCGATGATGCACCTTTGCCAATTGCAAGCAAACCACTGGCATTTAATTGAATACACAGAAGAAGCAGAAGAAGCAGAAGAAGCGGCGGAGTAATACCATACCTCACACAGCTCGTCCAATACAAGTCAATGGAGTTGGACAAAAACTACGATAAAACCTGTTGGAAAGCATCTTTTGCAGCGATTTTTGTGTGAGCATATCAGTGGACACCCCTGACCACTCGGTGAGTTTCACGTCTTTGTAAACGAAAGTTTAATGCGTTTTGTGAAGGATTGTTCCAGTGCCCATAGGCTGCCATTGTGTAGGTGGGGGGGAAAGCGAAATAAACCTAAAATTCTCGGGACAGCAGCATGTGTCCAAATTTTCCCAAATTGCCCACCATATCTTTCTGAGTTGTTGTCGGTATATATTCCGTCTAGGTCATTGAGATCGGAAAATTTAAATCTCCTTGTGACTGTCAGAACAAACTCTAAACGGAAAGGTGACAGAGCGTTTTCTCGAGTCGGTCCTACACTGTGGAATAACCTCCCGTTCTCTGTCAGATCAGCAAAGTCGTTGGCTGTCTTTAAGACGTTGTTAAAAACCCATTTATTAGATGTTGCATGGGGTGCAGGCTGAAGTGTCCTGGCACTTTTGTGCGTGTTATAGTACAGCTGTCTCTTGTCATATGTTTTTACTTTCAATTGTTTGTTTCTATGTATAGTTTTTTAATACGTGTTTTATTATATTGTCTGTAAAGCACCTTGGGCAACTTCTGTTGTATAATGTGTGCTATATAAATAAATAATAAAAAAAAAAAAATTTTAATCTTAACCGTTCTATTTCATCAGAAACGATCTGTAAACAGGGCTTTAAGTGTAAAATACCGAACTTGTCCTTTAAATAAGTGTGAATCATCTCAGGAGAAGCCTGTAGTGTTTGAGGATGTGGTCAGAACCATGGGTGTTGGATTCCAACCCTTCTGTCAAAACAGCTGCCTTATAATGTGAAATATAAATGAGAATCAATTTCAATGAAAGTCAAAGGGAACATTTGGGAGTCACACACATTTTGAGAACAATCCTCATTAATAAACAGTATGCGGCATGAAGATGTGGACATCTGGGTTTTGCTGTGATCTACACCAATATGAAGCTGTGTTTTGCCATTGTGTGGGTATAGTTTAGGTTGGGTTGGTACAGATTAGGCCCATCGGTTAAATGTCACATTTAGAGCTCGTCCATTTTACTTTCTCTCCTTTTGCGACATGCACCTGTTATGTGCCTGAAGATTAATGAGTGGAGAAATGTTGACAGAGGGCAGGATGTTTCTTTCTCATAATGGTTTATGCTGTGGGACTCATTATAAGCTCACAATGATACTGATAGGGGAGCGTGGGGCACAACCTAATGCGGGGTTAAATGTAACACGGACCTTTTACATAGCTAGTCAGGCTCAAGCAGGTTGTGTTTCTGCTTATTTTCTCTCGCTGCTTTGTGGAAAGTTTTGATAAGATTTCGTGAAGATACTGGACAAAGAGTGTTTTGACACCATGCAAGTACATTTTTTCATCATACGTTGGGTGTGTGTACGCCACCAAATCTAACTTTATATTACTGTCATATGTATATATTATAAAGTGATATAAATATACTTTATATTACTGATACTGTTATATCACTGTCTTGTTGGCTAAAACATTCCACCATTTTGAAACATGTTAGCAACTCTAAGCGACTGTTAGCTATAGCTTAAAATATTTTTTAGCAGACCGAACTAGAAGTTGTAGAGAGTTGAAACTTTGAGGGATGGGTAGTACCCATCCCGTCTACAACGTCACCAAGGCTCGCCCCAATCGGTCTGATGGTGGCGCTACAGCAATCAAAAGTACGTAATGGCTCATAACTACTAAACCGTTCGTTTCAAGCTCAAGTGTCTTACTGTATATCCTTGGTTCAAAATGAACAAAACACACAAAATGGCTTTTTAGATTTATCGCGTTTTTCGCGATTTATCGCACACACCCACGACATTCAGACCACATGGTAGAACTCCTAATTCACAGCAATTTTGCCAAGAAGATCACCGCTGTCAATCGAACCGTTCATTAAATATTGGAGATTTGGATATTGGATATTTTCAAAAACCTATTTTCGCGAACTAGTCCTAGGTTTTTTGACTCAACCTCGTTAACTGTTAAAAAGCTTTAAAACTAGCTATTATATTTCCTTAGTAAATTGCTTGTATTGGCTATAAATGGTCTTTTCCATCTATGATCTATGACGAATGTGCTTAAAGGCCTTAAAGTGCTTGAACCTGATAATTGCTGCTTGCAGCTGTTATCACTATTATTATTATTATTTTATCTTTTTTTTATTAGATCAAAATATTTTTTTAAATGACTGAATCAACATGACTGCATTAGGTTACACCAAAGAAAGTAATAGTTAAGGGTCAAAAAATAAAAGGCCCCTTAAGCATGTAAGTTACATTAAGGGACTGTTTCTACCTGCACTGACCCTTAAGTAGTAGTAGTAGTAGTAGTAGTAGTAGTAGTAGTAATTCTTTTTATTTAGGTGTATGTATATGAATTTATTCTGGTGAATAAATTATATTCTCATTTAGAGTAAAACAGAGGTAAATTGTAGCAAAATAACAGATAATCTGAGGAATGTTTCTACCAATGTCTTTAAAGACAATTCTTTAGTAAAATGAATAGCTCTTGGCATAAACAGTGGTCTAATCACATCAGAAAAAAAAAACATAAAATGCACTTTTGACAGAGAATTGCTTGTATAATAACCGTCAAAGCTGCTTGTGCAGTTCATTCAATAAACTTGCACAATCGGCGTGAGAAAGGATTCACTGAGAGTTCTTTCCATTGTTTGGAAATGACAAAATAAATATAATGGCTTTTCGGATCTTATTTTTTTTCTTATATATTTTATAGATAAGGATCTTTTGAAGTATGTGACTGTAATTTGACAGAGGACAAGAAATTAAATTCCTCAGCTGTTAAAAAGTTTCACAAACTTGCAGAACTTCAGTTTTGAAATTACACAGGAAGTCAACTAATGCTGGAGTTCAATCAGTAATCAGAGGAAATAAGATATTTTCAATGTCTCTGAGGTCCTGCACCTTCCTATAGTATATGCAGCACAAATGGGATTGAGTTGTCAGCAGTCACCTGTGTGTGTTTGATTGGCTGCTGCACATGCTTGACAGCGGTAACAATGTAGAATCATGAGATTTAAAGTGCCTCGTCCATTTCAGACCCTTGCTTTCAATCCTGTACTTGTTATACTGTCATAGGATATTGAACCTCAGCTTTGAGTGTGTGCTAGCGCTCACGTTGTATATTCCCATAGCTGCACAGGGCAGTTAAAACTCATGCCATGGCTATAAAATTGTAACCTGTGGCAAAGTTCTAGTCATGTTGTCAACTAGTGGAACATTTTAACTGAAATATCATGACAGACAGGGAGAAAAGTTCTCCCTTCTCTCATTCTTTCTGCACTGTCAGGAGGAGTGTTAATAATGATTTGGAGAACAACTATAGATGGGAGAGCAAGTCTGATGAACACATATTAGATGCTGCTTGGTGCCAACTAGGGCTGGGCGTCAGCGATATGGCCAAAAATTCATATCTCTGTATTTTTTGGTTAAATGGCGATATACAATATATATCTCGGTACTTTCTACATTTTTCTATTTGGATAAAGAAAATCTGTATTTATTTAAAAAAAAAATGTATTTCACATTCTGCCCAATGATATCCTACAAACAATGTTGATATTGAAGTATATGGAAACAATTATAATGTAATGTAGGCTATGCAATATATTATGTGCAAAAAGGTGGTTAAAAATCACATTACATTCTAACATAACATTACAATCTAAAAACAAAAATAATGCTTTTGTTTTTAAATTGACTAAAGGCTAAACTAAAAATGAAAATAAAAGCAAAAGCATAAACTAATTATATTAGCCTGCATTTGGTTACCCAATTATAATGGTCACTTTCATAAAAATATACTTGTAGGCTTAAAATTCCACATAATAGCACATTTATTGTTTCCAACAACAAATATTTATATTTTAGCAATATGTATATTTTAGTCAGAATTATTGTGAAACTATTCTATTGGGCTAAAAATTCCCTCTTCAGTTCTAGCTGTAGAGTTTACATATGTTATACACATCTGTTGAGCTGTTTCTCTGTGCACAGCTGATGGATTAAAACCATGTAATTGCATTAGTAGGAGCATGAGCGGTGTGAAGAGTGTGTGGTGCAGAGTGTGGGAGGACAGCCTGCTTTACGGTGGTCATAAATATCAGGACCCCTACAGGCTAGAGAATTGAATTTCGATGAAGTCTGTAAATTGTATGTCCAACTTTAAGTGTGTGCGTTTGGATCCAACTCTAATAGCAGTGGCTGGAGGACATCAGATCTTTGTTGGTCTGAAAGAAGCATCATGGGCATTAAATCTGATGGGACAGGTGCAAGGCCCAGCACAGATTTTTGTATTTTGAATACAACTTCCACAACAAAAATGTGTCTGATTATGTTGCACAATTATTGTACGTAAAAATGGCGTTTTAAATGCTGTGAACAGTCATACTGTATATGTCTTATTTTGGTCACTCCACTCAAGTCGTTGTTTTTTTCCATACAATGAAAATTCATATCGGCTGTCAAGTTCAGTTGCAACTGTGTTTGAATTGTTACATAAAAATTATATAATAGGTCAGGATTCATGGTGAATGCCAACAGCAGTGTGAAATTACACATTTGTTGACTTAATCTTAAGTTTTAAGATGCAGTTATTACACTGAGTTAAATCAAGTTACGTAACTTTGGAAGCCTGTTTCTGCCACATGGATAAAATGCTTTGGTAAATTATAATTTTAAAAAAAGTTATTATTACGAGATAGTCCAAATCAGGTCAAGACTTTTTCTCTTATCTTTCACTTAATTTCTCAAAATAAAAGGTCAAATTATCACATAGTATCTCATAATTCTGACTTTAGTATCTTTCAGTTTCGACTGAGTAATAATTTTGAAATAAAAAGACAAAATAGTTGAAATTGAGATAAGTCAGCTATGACAAAATAATTGACATTTGACATTTTGTTTTTATGTTTTTATGTCATATTTTTGCCTTTGTAGCTTATAATTATAAAGTTTTAGCTAATAATTTACACTTTTTTGTCATAATTAATTATGATTTAGGCTACCAAAGCAGTGACAAAAATGGGCTTCCACAATTATGTTCAGTGACTGATCTAGAATAACAATTTGACATAATCCACACTTGGTGAACTCGATGGTGGCTGAGGGCCTTGTTGGCCCTTGTGCCTGATTAATTCATGTGTCTTTCTCATTTTCATGCGTTTTAGACCACGCTTATTCATGATGAAATGTGTCTCCTGCTTTGTGTCCTTCAGACCGTGCGCACCATCCGCCGGCGCCGCTGTTACCCGCCGACCTGGAAGCGCTGGGTCTTCTTCCTGTTCCCCGGCACCACCATTGCCACATCAGCGGTGGCCTTATACGCCTTCGTGGAGACTGAGGAGAATTACTTCTACATCCACAGCATCTGGCACATGCTCATCGCCGGGAGCGTCGGCTTCCTTCTTCCGCCACGTGCCAAACCAGACGTGAAAGTCACTCCCCTGAAGCGGCGGCGAGGCTGCGGCTACCAGCTCTGTGTGAACGAGCACGAGGAGATGGGACTGGTGGACCCAGCGATCATTACCATCAACAGCATATGCACCAGCTGATGATGTTCGATGGAGTTTAGCGACGTGGACTTTTATTTGCCTTTCCTCTCCTTTACTTTGGAATATAAAAACACGGAAAACAAAGCCAGAGAACTTACTGATGCACTGTAAATAACTTTTGACTTTCGACACAGAAACGCGCATATATGTACAAGTTTTTTGTCATCGTTATTTGGACTACTATTATCGTTAATATCGTTTGCATTGTTAGTATCTGGGAATGGTTTGTGTCAGTACAGCGATGCACTGTTATTAGTGCATTATTTAAAACTTCTGAGCTGATTTTGCTGCTACATGACAGTGACTGTAAAAAAAAAAAAAAAAAAAAAAATGTGTCAGGTAATTTATTCGTTGTTTTCTGGCACTCTGATGACCAAATGTTTTATTGTGTTTAGAGGATGCAAAGGAAGAACATTTTGTGGATGTATTAAGGGCACTGCTTTTTTAGTTTTCTTTCTAAACATCTTTTGCACTGAGACACAAAAATGTGATACTGTACATTTTTAAAATATATAAGTATAGTTATGATCCAGTCACAATGTATACATGTACATGTATAGTATAGTTGTTTTCAGTGGAATGTCTGATTGTACTTTGGATTGCGTTGTATTGCCATTGCAGCATAATTGATTGTCGATTTATAGAGGGTTTAGAAAAGTATCCATTGCCAAGACCAGGTTTTAATATGAAACCTCAAATAAGTAACCTCATATTTCCGGTTGTATAGTGAGGATCAAAGGGAGACATTTTAAAGCAAAAGCAACTGATAAAACAAATAAACGTTTTATTTTTTTGGTATCAAACCGGATTCATATGTAGCCCTGTGAAAGAGTAATGTGTTACTTCTTGAAAAATGACACCATATTTTGATGTCTAATGGATGTGCATAGATTGTCATCATCATACCCAAGTATACTGGAGAGATGAGAAACCGCAAGCAGAGGCCTCTGGGATTCACAACTCCATTTCTTTTTAAATAAATCGTTTATCCCCAACTTCATATTATGACATCATCCTCTGTATGTCAGTTACTATGTTGATGCTTATGAGGACAGTTTCCTTTGGCCTGTAGGATATGCCCATCTGCATCAATGTAATCACTGCACTAGTTCTCTTAAAGTGCTCTCATATCACACATCAATTTCAGTTTCAGCTTCAGGACTGCTTTTCTGTCTTGAGATCACACAATGATACAATATATCCTACCATAACTGCCTTTGACTAGGGAAGAATCATCATGCGTCATGCTACTTGTTAATGAATAATTATCATCGTACTCCAGGCTGAACATTTCTACAACGTTTTAAACAAAAGACACCAATTTTAGTTACACATCCATTGACTTCTGAAATCAAATCCTTGTTATAACTGCACAGAAACAGTGTTGAACATTATGACCTTAACTACATAATGCCTATTACCAGTAATTCATTTCATTATTTAATCTTGATTTACAAGTAAAAATGTCACAATTCCAGCCTTACTGAGCAATGCTGCAAACTCTCCCTTTGCGCCACCTGGTGATGATTTCTCAAATAAGCGTTGAATTTAACCATGGCTTCGCTTCCAACTGTGAATGTTTTGGGCAATATACTACCAATTCAAAAGTTTGGGTTTAGTAAGATGTTTTTTTTTTTTTTAAAGACGATTCTTATTCTCAGCAAGGCTGCATTTATTAAATCAAAAATTCATCAACTAACCATTCAGAAATGTCCTGATGCATTCTACATGTTGTCACTTCTTCTTGAGTCTCTCCATAACTGTCTGACTCTGGTTTGAACATAAACATTGAAATTTTCAGTGCATGTCTGTGTGAGGAACAAGGACACAAACTGTTGCAGCTTCGCCCCCTGTGCAGGGAGCAGCAGCTCATTTGCATTTAAAGGGACAGACACAAAAACGGTGCGTTTTTGCTCACCCTCAAAAAGTGACAATTGTAACATGCTATATAAAAATATCTGTGGGGTATTTTGAGCTAAATCTTCACATACACACTCTTCAAAGACTTATTTTACATCCTGTGAAAAGGGCATTATACCACCCCTTTAAAATGTTTGTGGAAGCTTAATACATTTTTATCAGGATTCTTTGATAAATAGAAAGTTCAAAAGAACAGCATTTATTTTTAATTTGTTAAAACAATGGGAAGTCTTTGTTGTTACTTTTGATCAATTTAATTCAACTGTACTTGATGAATAAACATTCATTGAATCTTACAGACCCCACACTTTTACAAAGTGAATGAAGCGATTTTATGATAATAATCAACATATAAAGAATCTTAATTTAGTGAACCCTGTCCTCCCACATCCACATACAAATCAAGCCCTCCTCAGATTTTCTGTGATCCAGCATTTTGTGTTTGATATGCAGCTTTTTGCCAATGGGCATTTATGCTCATTTCTCCTCACACAACACATTCTCTAAGGCTCTGTCATGTGTCGAAGCAATCTTTTGCAATTTTCCTAGTCAAAATGGTAATGGATGAGAGATGTCACGCTGAGATTGGGGACACGGTGAGATTGGCTGCGGTTAGATGGCGAGTAGGTAAACGAGGTAGGCTTCTAAGCTAATGAAAGCCATTTATTTCACTCATTTAAAATCATTTTCAATTCACAAAATGTCCTTTAACTGTGCCTCAGTTTGCAGTGTAATTAGGACATGGTATTAAAATCTTTATCTAATCCATGTGCTTTCAGTAAATGTCTGGGTGTCTGTATTGCAAAGGAAGTGGCTCAGCAGGAGTCTAAACTGACGGCAGCCTGGGCGCAGTGTCACAAATGGGAGGAGCGGCATAACATGTTTTAATTAAGATATGCATGTGTTTGCAGCCACTGAGAACAGAGTGACAGCACATGAATTATACAAGTCCAAAGAATGAACAACACTTAAGCCTGACACCCACTCTAAAACATGAAGTAGTGGTTGAGCAGGAAACGTGACTAACACTCAGGAAAAACTGGAAAGAAGCATTATGCTTTAAGAACAAAGACGTTTTAAACAGTTCACTATTGAAATGCATACAGTGTTCCATGTTTCATTAAATCATGTGTTTTTATTCATAATTTACATTTTAATAGACAAACATTGTTACTCAAGTCTTGCTCTGTGTCATCAGTGCATTGTATAGTATGAATGGACAAATCATCAAAACATGCGGTTTCTGTCATAGTTTGTGCGTTCCTGCAATATTTCAGTATTAAGTGGTGGTGTTATAAGACATTTAAAGGGATAATTCACCCAAAAATGAAAATTCTGTCAGTAATTACTCACCCTCATGTTGTTCCAACCCCGTAAGACCTTCGTTCATCTTCGGAACACAAATTAAGATATTTTTGATTAAATCTGAGTGCTGGATCACTCCTCCATAGGCTTCTAAGGAACTGAAACTTGCTGGCCCAGAAAAGTTACTAAAGAGATCGTTAATATAGTCCAAGTGACTACAGTGGCTTAATCTTAAGTTTATCAAGCGACGAGAATACTTTTTGTGCGCTAAAAACAAACAAAAATAACGACTTTATTCCACTATTCATTTCCTTCTCTCTGGGCCTCGAGAGTTAACGTTTTTGCGCAGCGCGTCAGTGTTGCACGTCACCACGTAGGCTCACTATTGGCCGACGCTGGTCATGTGTGTGAAGCGCTGCGCAAAAACACTACGTTAACTCACTCGAGGCCCAGAGAGAAGGAAATGAATAGTGGAATAAAGTCGTTATTTTTGTTTGTTTTTAGCATGCAAAAAGTATTCTCGTCGCTTGATAAACTTAAGATTAAGCCACTGTAGTCACTTGGACTATATTAACGATCTCTTTAATAACTTTTCTGGGCCAGCAAGTTTCAGTCCCTTAGAAGTCTATGGAGGAGTGAGACAGCGCTCAGATTTAATCAAAAATATTGTAATTTGTGTTCCGAAGATGAACAAAGGTCTTACGGGGGTTGGAACAACATGAGGGTGAGTAATTACTGACAGAATTTTCAATTTTGGGTGAACTAACCCTTTAAATCTATTGTCTGTATTTCCCCCCACTGTTATCAAATGTAGCTTATTGCAAAAATAATGACCTGTTTCCTTAAAACACTACTTGTCTTCTATTGGTTAAATAATCTGATCATCCCGCCCCAATCTCATGCCATTCCTTGAGCTAACGTTGCTGTTGTTGGGCAGTTTTGGATGATCAAACAAAGAGTTTAAAAGCAGTACAAAGTCAGCATTTAACTTTTTTGGCAGGGATCAACTTATTAATGTTTTACAGTTGTCTCTGCATAAAAAGCTGGTCTAGGAAAAAGCATTTTAATATCAAAAAAGTACACACTTCAGCTTTAAGCAATAACGACAGATTCTGCAACAAAAATGGAATAGTCTTGAATGTATAATTCCTGGCTTTATAACCGAGACGATGAGGGAAACAGCAAAGAACTAAAATCAAAACTGACAGTGCAGCCAATCGGCACAATAAAGATAGACCACCTCATTTTTTTACAATCACGAAATCTGCTTCAGCTTTTTTTTTTTTTTTTTCATTGGCACAAAATGTTAAACTATCTTCACAAAACTTTATCAATCTATCAAAAGCAACACACTCTCATGGCAATTCGTAACTCAAGGCAACTTTTTTTTGGCGAATTGGTGTCTAAGTTGAATACATTTGTACAATCTCATTTATATGTTTTTGTAAGATCTGTGAGACCTTGAAGCTTTTTTCCCCTAAACAATTTCCATAACAATCACACGGTACAATCGCTAACTGTAGTTATTACTCGCGTTTTCGTTTTTTCCAAACAACAAAATAACAAAAAATAACCCGGTTTAGTAATAAAACTAAAATATGCATCTTTCCGTCCTATACAAATCATAAACATCCTGCATTAATTCATCTGCGCAAACACAATTCTGACATCAGCAACTCCAGAAGCAAAAAACCTTCACTTTGCTTTCTCATGCAGTCAAACACTGAAAAAAGTGATTAAAACTTCATAAAAACATCTGTAGGTGTTTATCAAAACAACGTTATAAAGCAGCAGTCCTTCACTCGTCAGGTTCATCAAAATCGATTCACTGTGCGATGCATAGTCACTGCATGATTCACAGGATCAAACAAAACAAAAAAATCAATATGAAGACATCTCAGGAAGGCATTTGAAAAGGAGAGAGCATTAAGGATATAACAGGGGAACTATTACATTTTTTAAAAAGAATTGCTGAAAGTCTGTCTCTTAAAACACTAGTAAACTTTTTTTTACCAAAAACAAAAATTACATTCACATACAGAACATTCCCTGTAATGTGAGGCTGGACATAACAACAGTCATGGGGAGTGTGCGTGCAATGCTCTTAAAGTGAATATCGTGTTTGTTTGTTTTTGCCTTAGTATCCATCAGCATTGACCTTAGTGGCTCCATAGGCTCCTACGTGTTCTGCTTTCAGCTGCAGATGCATGGACAGAAAGCCACCTGAACATTCCCCCAGCTCCTTTACCCACCTG
The DNA here is from genome assembly GCF_964197995.2 of Scardinius erythrophthalmus. NCBI lineage: Eukaryota > Metazoa > Chordata > Actinopteri > Cypriniformes > Leuciscidae > Scardinius > Scardinius erythrophthalmus. The sequence goes on from NC_138225.1 coordinate 30,276,096, forward strand.
TCTCGCTCTGAAAGCATACGGAAGACAACAGTGTTGTTTGTGGCGACAGACATACAGCCAGACAGAGACCCAGGACCTCCCTGCTCTATATGTAGCAGAGGACTGCTCACAGTCTCAGGAACAGACAGCCCAACGTCAACCAGGTTTCTCAGCATAACCACAGAATGAATCAGAGCAGAAAGCCCTCCAGTCACAGCAACAAACAGCGTCTCGTCGTCCTGCTCCTCTTCATTTTCATATATCTTGAGCACTAGAGGAAAACTAAAATAAGGAACCTGAGTGATGTCTGAGGTAAAGTCATTGAGAATGACTCCGCTACTTGGTAAGCATTGCCCGGATCCCCATGTGCTGTTGAGCGAGGTGGAGATTACTATGAAATTGCCGTGACTATCAAGGACTCCTACATGACTGCTTGTGGTATTTAATGTGAATATCTCTCTCTGACTTGTGTTGAAGAATTCATTCACCAAATGCAAGAGAGCATTATAAGAGGCAGAGGCATTACCGAGATCTCCGTGGCTCAGAAAAGTAAGGTTTTGCTCTCGCACTCTATCTAATAAATTGGATACCATTGCACCTGTGAGATTTAAGGGGGCTGAAAGAATCATGTATTTCTCCTTTTCCAAGATAAGGGGCTCATTGATTTCTCCGCTGCCGGCTTGAACGGCAGCAAGGAATGCCGGCCTCTCAGCTTCAGAAATATCTTGAGCCAATTTTACGGCTAGCTTTTCTGAGAAATTGAAGCCATTTAGGCTGACGCTCAGCAAAAGTTCTGATAGATTCCTATTGGCAACAGTGTCGCCCTCTGATTTCACACGGCCGTCCGTATCACAGAACAGATCGGACAATCCTGGCTGGAGTATTTTGTCCTTGTGGGCTTCTAAAGCATTGGAGAGGATTCCATCGATAAGGAAACCGTCTTTAGCGAGTTTCGTGGCGCCCTCAAAAAGCCGACTCCATTCTAAATGCCCGTATTTGGAGTGCAGCAGATGAAGGCCCTGCAATAATGAGGGAGCTCTGTATGTAGGCAGCTTCTGAAAGGTGTCATGTATTGCTTTAAATGATTTTGTAGAGTGATTGTACAAAATTGCAGAAAACACTCCACCTTGAAGAAAAGGGAAGCACAAATGAATCATTCAACAGCCACAAAAAAAAAAAACCTTCATGCTTTTAGTAACCTCATGAAAGGCAAATTCAGCGGTAATTAGTTGTAGACATTAACAACATTATGTATTTGAGAGTCTAAACTGCTCAGATATTCATGTAGAAGGGATTTTTTTCATAAACATTATTTTACATCTAAAGAGACAGTCTTTAAAACTACTTGTTTAAACCATTTGAAATGCATAACACTTCAACAAAACTTTCTCATTGTATTTTTAGAGAATTACACTGAATACTGGAAGTTAAACATTAAAACTTTGAATTCAGGAAATTACATCACTCTTCGAAAAGAGATAAAAATCAATCACATATCTTAAAATCAGTAATGAATGTTAATAGCATTGGCTGTGCTGTTGTCGAGACCAACTCCTTTGAGTCCAAGACCAAAAGAGGATTGTGTATATTCAAGACCATAATTTCGTTTTATATTTTCAACAAAACCTGTCTCCATACTGGCGTGATAAATGCGATCTTCAACCAGATGGAGCTGGATTAAATATTTTGAATGTCCCAATCCCAATCTAACTTCTGACCTGTGACTTCGTTTGTTGGCCAGACAAGGTTTTTTCTCCATTCTGTCACCTGATGGAGTTTGAGTTCCTTACCACTGGTTTCGCCTCTGGTTTGCTTTGTTGGGGACACTTAATATTCAACAATATTATTGATCTGCCTGCACTGACACCATTGTATGAGAACTAAACTGAAATGGACGAGGACATACTGTTTTCTCCAGAGCTGCTGTATAGAAAAATTAACTAAATTAATAACTAATGACTTTTACAACGGAACTGAATCAGCGCTGAACTTACTTAAGCTGGACAACAACACTATTTTCTTTCAGAGCTGCTGCATTATTTTCCTGTTATCACTGTAAAAGTGATACTGCTTTGAAACAATCTGTATTGTAAAAAGCATTGTATAAATAAATGTGACTTGATTTGACTTGATCTTGTAATGGGCTTAGGAGCATGAAGACTAATTGTTGACTCAGATTCAACCCTTTTCTGCTCTTTGTCTTGACTCAGATTCCAATGAGCTCGTCTTGACTACAACACTGAGAAATTGACTTTTTGTTCTGACCAGCCGAAACTGTGCCCCTGAAATATCTGATTTGTGAAGGAAGGTGAAGTGATAAAAAGTACACATTACTGACCTAATCCAGCAGTGTGTGGATGAACAACTCCTAGGCAGAGTAAAGCAGCAATCCCGGCATCAACCACATTCCCTTGCTCCTGGAGAAGCTTCTTAGCAATACTGGAGCAGTTTGCTATAAAGAAAAAGTCACACTGAATACATCAAGATATGTTTTGAAACATATTTATGGATTTTCTGTCATAACACACATTTTTATTATAATTGTTAATGAAAGGAGTCATGCCTGAGTCTGTGATGACAGCAGCATTGTGGTACAGTGGTTGACTGTGCTCATGAGTGTGATCATGATTATGGTCATGGTCGTGATTATGATCTTTGTGGTCGTGGTCCTTATCGTGATCATCATCTTCTCCATGCTCGTGGTGTTCGTGGTCTTCATCCTCAGAGGTCTTGTGTGTCTTGTTAGGCTCCTGATGATTTGACAGTTCCTGACGCTCTTCAACTCCAGGCCAATAGCAATTCCATTCATACAACATAAATCCAAAAACAATTCCCAGAAGGATCACAGCCACCATGACCCTGATACAGGTGTCTCTTTTCCTTATCTGTCTTTGCTGATTGATGAAGGGCCTGTCGAGAGTAAGAACAATAAGAGTCTGGAAGGACTGTATTCATAAAGCACAAATATAAAGTAGTTTTTATTTTATTTTATATGCTGCTTTAAATCAGTATTTTAGTGGCTGGCCCATCACTTTGATCTGCTGGCTGATAGCTGGAATACAATGCAAAGTTGGACAGTGAATAGTTTAAACAAAAATGAAAATTCTGTCATTACTTACTCATGGTCTTATTGTTTACATCTGTATGATAGTGACTAGAACCAGTGGCTTTAACTGCCATTTAATGCGAATGCTAATTGAAATGATCAGCTTCAATTGGTCGAGTTTTAGCAATTCCAGTCTGTTGTGTTTCTCACAAAGTTTTTGTATGACTTCACAAGACTTATGGGCTAATTTTATAATACGTTTATCATGTTTCCCAGCTTGTTGACCAAAAAATCCTTCTTAAAAAAATCTTTCAGACCATTTTGTGAACTGGTTTGACTGATTTATTGAAACCATTTTTGTTGTTGTTGTTGTTGTTGTTGTTGTTGTTTTTAAATTGAAGAACACAGCATGATTGGCAAGATAAAAAAAAAAAGAATTATTGAATTTTAGATGATTAGCCTACTGATTAAATGTATAGTTGAAGAAAATTAATTACAACTATTACCTGGCAGGAGTAACTATGAACGACATAATATTGAGAACATTTACACTGGACACCCTGCCGCTGCTAGCGACGCGACGCGGCCAAACTTGAAAGATGATCCGATTACAGTCAATGCAGGTGTTCTTCTGGTTCTCGTCGCGTCGCGTCTCTAGCAGGGTAGTGCACCTGTTGTCGCACACTCGTAGGCTACTAACATCAATGAAAGCAGCCACGACATGAGAGAAAATGCAATTCACAATAAAGCAGATTCATTTGAAATTAACGTGCACAACAGACGTCAAGCTCATTTTACTTTCATTTTGTCACTTACGAATGGAAATCTATCGTAATTTCTTCATTGTCTTCTTCTTCGGTACAATCGTTGTCGTTTTCATCTTGCACATCGCTTGCAAGTACTTTATATTTAACAGTGCTCTGTACCATTTTCCCCGTGTGCATTTTGGCTGTTAAGTTAAAACATTGAATCCGGTAGCCTAACCTGTAATCCACTTCCTGTTCGTCCTGTCAGGCCAGGTACTACACAAACCCTAGCCTACTGATGGGCGTGCACGCCAGTTTCAAGACATTTGTTTATATAATATATAAAATATCAGTAATCTTAATATATAAAAATAATTTTATAATTTATTGGGTACTTTCAATTGGTAGGTGGCTGTCACAAAACCTAACCCCTAAATTTCAACTTTTAATTTTAGCATTTTATTCCATTGCATATATATATATATATATATATATATATATATATATATATATATATATATATATATATATATATATATATATATATATATATATACTTTTATGGTTTGGTTTTTAAAGTAATGCTATGCTATGAGAAATTGTAGCCTTGAAATGAAATACGCACAAGTGACTGGTTTCTCTCTAGCAGTGATTTTTTTTTTTTTTCTAAAGGCCAATACTGTATGTGTCTACAGAAAATGACTTTCAGAAATAAACTCACCCTGAGAAATATTCAACATATGACAACACTATAGTTTCCCCTATTTCTGCTGAAACACTATAGTTAGAATTAGTGTTATATAAGCTAAACATTGTAAATGTTTTTTTTTTTTTTTTTTTTTTTATCCTCTATGGAAGTCAGATCTGTCCACAAAGGCTCGGGCTCAAGGTGAGGCAGTTGGGCTGGTCTGTGCTGATTCTCGATGTTCCAGTGACCTGGAAGCGAGCTGAGACCATAAGCCTCAATATTCCTTTCAAAGTACATGTGACTCCAAATCTCCATCTTCAAGGGAATCATGGTGCACGGCTTCCCATCTTATTTACTTTTTGACATTTACTGGAAGGTTTTCAAACATGCAGAATGTAATTGAATATAAAATTCCCCGCAGAGATGGTGAGAAGCACTGTCATATCGACATACAGCGAGAGATTGAGAATCTCAGCAATACTGACCAGCTTAAATGTCACTCATGTGGTTATGACTTTATTTGTTTATACTCTCTGTTCTCAGGGCATCACTTGCCCCCTATTCCACATGTGGCTCTACAGCGGTATTCAAATACACCTTTATACAGCCCTGAATGTCAGCACATTAGAAGAATGCACAAAAAAAAAAAAAAAAAAAGAGGTTTCCATGGAGTCCTATCTCTTTGATCAGTTTTATGTGTGTTTGAATAGACTTTGAAGCAATAGGTGATTCGTAAGATACTGTCTGACACTTGCTCCTTTGTGACGGTTGCCTCTTTTTGTTTTGCCTGGTGCTTTTTGAAAGAAACATGCCATTATTATCCCTGTGGCGGGGATTTAGAAGATATGCATTTTTATGCATCAGACTATTTATAATGAAAAACAAAAAGGTGGTTCTCAGAAGGTACAATTCACTGGCAAAGATATTGTCAACAGATTCAGTCAAACCTTTCATCCGTATTTGTGCCAATATTGTGAACATGCATATCATTATTTTTGTGCAAAGCATAAACATTTCAAAAGAAAACAGATAATGTCCTTTATAGGACACTGCGATGCTTACAAACACTGAGGCACCAACAAAAGGATTTACAAGGCATTGTAATATACAGTATATATAAAACACACACACAATTTATACATATTACGCTTACTAATTTAATGTAGAGAACAAAAACAGAAACCCAAAATGCCTAAAACATGAAAAAAACAATACCAAAAAAACAGCTAACCCTTGACAGCAGCATGGATTCCAAACTTACAACAGAAATATAGATAAAGATAGCTTAGCATGAGGGGATGGATGTAGATAAAATAATATATAGGCTACTGTCAGAATTTGTAATTGCTTCTGGTCCTTGAAGACATGATTCTGTATCCTCTCTTAATTGGATAGACCTGAAGGCCTCCTCAGCAGTTTATCATAACCCATGGACAGCCCAAAACGGCCTGTTTAAAGCCTGGTGATTCAACCTGTTGTTGCTTCTTAAAGCCTTGTGTGGATGTGTATGGTAAGTCAAAAAGAACAAGCACATGTCCTTGGTACTGGTTCAAATGGGGAATAAGGATTTGAAAATTATTGATGGGAAAGGTTTTGCAGTTAGCCACTAAAACAGTCTTCTACTACTTATTTGAATAGCACTCACGTTTTAAAGGTTATTATGCTCCTCTGTGATAAGGTATGTGTTATTTGATAAGACTAATAATTTGGTGGCAGGCAGGCACTTTTCAACTACTAGAGTGATGCCACTAAACTGTGAGTTCTAGCTGTATCTGTGAGAAATCTGTGAGAGTCTCCATAAACCTAGTAATTACTCTATAGATTAAGAAAGACAGTCTAATAGTCTGATGCAGTGGCAGTAGCATGTGAACATAACTGGTTGTTATTGTACAAATATATTTAATCATCTTTAACTGAAATTTGATTAAATACTTAAACTATATATATATATGAAGAGTTCAGATGCAAAAGCCTCTAAGTGCCATCTGAATTTTTCTTCTAGAATGATCATTTTTATCAAGCTTGTACATTTAATTTAAGTAATTTCACTTAAATGGCAATTAATAGATAATGCTCATTGGCATTTAAGTGAAATTACTGAACTTAAATATACGAGCTTGATATAAATGATCATTCTAGAAGAAAATTTCAGATGGCACTTAGAGGCTTTTGCATCTGAACTCTTCATATATATATATATATATATATATATATATATATATATATATATATATATATATATATATATATATATATATATATAGTGATGGTGGCAATCATAACACTGCCTTATTTGAGATTAAAAGATAATTATGGAGAATATGGTACACTGATGACAAAGCACTAGGAAAACATGTTCTAGTCTAAGGAAAATTTTCCTTAGATGGTAGATAAAAATAATAATAGAAATTAAAAACTAAAATGGTGGCAACCCTTTTTAGTTCATATGTATATTTGTTCCTCTTATCAGCAGTGGCCAAAATATAGTGGGCCATATTGAGCTGGGGTGGAGTATATATACCTAGATATATGTTTTATTTTTTTCATTTTCTTTTTTCATTCGGCACCTGTGTTCTCAGTTTAAAAACATTTGTTAAATGCTGATATAGTCCAACCTTGTTTTGTAGAGTAAATTTTATTCTGAAACCAACTTTATCGTAGAGTCGATAAGAAAATGTCATGCCTCCCTGTAGAATAGCAAAAGAACACTGACCCATTAAGGTCAGACATTTATTATATTCCTTCACAAGCAACAAAACAACTCTCCCCACACTGCATTATACACAGAACTCTCAGTTCACAGATTGACATTGTCTTTGAAGCAACTCACATAAAGAAAACAATTTTTAATGGCATTGTATTGTGGGTTGTCGTCCTATTTGTGGTTTGGATTGGACAGAAATATCTTCTCCACCTCCTCATTCTTCCTCTGTATGATCTGGCTGTCCATATGTGCCACTAATCCAATCTCTTCAGTTAAATTTGCTGTAGTGAAGTTACATCAAGTTAAGCTGCAGGTGAATCTCTGTTTTCACTGCAGTTGTGTGAGCTGGAATTAAGAGAGAGAGGGAAAAAAAAGTGATTAATGAGATTCTGGTGTCCATGTACATCATAATGAACTTAGTCAGAGAAGAAATAATCAAGTATCTGTTTGGATATTTCCATATTTTATGAAGAATCCCTGATCGCAAATGTATTTCATCCCACCTGACCACTACACCTACATGTCACAAAGCTTAGTTTTTCTGTAATCGCAGCCCAGAACTAATTTAAGCCTTAACATCAGAGTGTGTAGACGCCTAACTAGTAGTTAATCACCTTTCATTCTGCAACTATTGAAATTTCCTGAGAGAGTCGTTCAGTTTCAGTTCAAGTTTTATTTGGGGAGAGTTCTTTGTCTCAAAGCAATTACTAAATCACACAGACTTGTCTATCAAACGGTTACTTAGCAATTCAAATTTTAAGTGGTTTCCCTTAAGGATAAACAATCCTTAATAATCCTTTATTGTTGTTTGGATGTTTATGAGTGTTTTTCAATTGAAAGAGAAAGTTTTCGTACCATTTCACTGAGAAATGAAACACCATGGGTTAGAGAACAGCAGGAAGGTGATTTTACTGGATGAGAAATATGTTGAAAGATATTGATAATGTCACCTTGCCCCACACCCCAGCAAAAGAGCCTCATAATTGACTTCATGACACACCATGACTGTTGTGCATGCCTCATAGCTGTATGCAATGAAATCAATATTTCTATTCCGGTCTTCACTGCACTTATTTTCGTACTTCATTGACCTTCCTATTGATTGTTAAACTATTTACCTCCACAAGCAACAAATGTGTCTTCCCCAGAAGAACAAACAGTGCCATCTAAACTAGATTTAACTAAAAAATGTCAAATAGAAAATGGGAATACAATATTGAGAGTGGGCACAAACCTCTGAGACTGCCCACTGAAACAATTTGTAATGATTCTCCAAGCGAACAGACTACTAACAATTAATATGTAATCAGTGTGGATGGTACACTGGATATAGGTTTTATAATATCACACAAGCAAGATGAATGTTGTTCCAAATTACCTGCAAATTACTTATCGGAATCACAGCCGTGATTTTCAGACCAGCAGCTTATATGTGATATTGCTTTTATAGAACAGTAACTTAAATTTTAGACACAATTGGCAGTTACTTTTGTTTGTTTTTGCCGATGGAAATAGCCAATGCAGTATCAACAGCAGAGTATGTCCGTACAACTCACTACAGCTCATAACTTATTTTGTTCTTGAATTTATCAGTGTATTTCAACAAATCGGTTGAGTGAATGAATCAATGACTCACTCATAACTGTAATTCTAGAATAAATCAGTGTATTGGAACATATTAGCTGAGTGAATGAATCAATGACTCACTCATAATTTATTTGTTCTTGAATGTATCAGTGTTTTTGAGCGAATAAAGTGATAAAAACAGTAATAGCGTAATGATGCAACCTGCAAAAAAGATACACTGAAAATTCCCAATACTAATGCACAGAGTCTACCTGGAGCGTGCGAACACTGCAGTGTATAATACTTTTGGTCAAAAAAGAATCATACCATATTTCATATAAGATTATTTAACTAAAATAATAGACGCTTTCTTGCAGCTTACTGAATTATACAATGTATCTTCTTTTTACAAACAAAATCTGAACGAAATGCTTTTTATGGAGGCCTTTTATTTTCTTGCTTCATACCAGATGACAATGAATAAACAATCAGCATGTACAAACAAACATTTTTTTCTCCATAAATCATTTTCACATTATCAGAGAGGACAGTAAGACCTTGTGTTCCAGGAGAGAGGGGGAGATTATAACACATTTCTCATGCTCTTATTCAGGTAGCTGCACTAAACAAATGATTGTCCAGTTCTTATCTGGCAGTTCAGTCTGTCAAACACACTTGCTGGGGTGGAGCCAAATGATTTGAGCCTCAGAACCTGACGCCATGATATCTTTACAAAGTAACATGAAGGCTGGTTCAGATTTGCCTCTGGGTTAATAGGATTAGACTCCTGTCCCATTGCCCGCACTGGGGGAACTACGTCACCTATTGTCATGCCAAGGCATTTTGTATAACGTTTAGGTCAATGAAATTATGTTTACCACTATTTGAAAGAACATTGTAACATTATTAAAAAAAAAATGTTTCACTACAAACAAACCGAGATGCGAAATGCCACCAGTTGCATTTGAAATGAGAGCATGAATTTGCGGTGTGATCCCAGATAAAAGGAATGTTCTCAGAGCTCTGGCTATAGGTTATCTTAAGGTTATGAACATATGTTCCTCCAGAAAGTTATGTGGTCTTTATAATGTTCTCAAAACGTTAGCACAAAAACGTCTAGGTTACATATGGTAACCCTCGTTCCCTGAAGGAGGGAATGGAGACGCCACGTCGAGACCGACGAATGGGAATCTCGCTAGAGAGGCCAATCTACTTAGAGTGAAACTAAATGATTGAAATGATGAATTTTTGCTGAGGAGCCAAGCGGGCCACAGCAGATGTGGCGATGGGACGCTCCACCCCTTGCTGCAGGTAGGAAAGCATGGACCCTATCGAACATCTTCGGGGGTCCTCTCGGCAAGAAGAACACCACTCAATGAACAGGTTCCACTTCAAGGCGTACGCACGTCTCGTAGAAGGCGCCCACGCTGAAGTGATGGTGTTAAGAACCTCTGGGGGTAAGTCACCTAGAACCTCCGCGGTTAGGGTTAGGGAGGAAACATGGAGTTTCCCGTTGTACGCTGCAGAGGTATCTGTGAACACCACAGCATGCCTGGACACCTGTTCCAATCCAAGCATGAGCTCCTGTCACTCAAACAGCAAAGCAGGACGCTACCTATTAGCTTCCTCTCACCCTGTTCCTGGCCCCTGTAGGTAGCATCATGACCTCACCCTACCAGGAAGATTTTTGTGCTGAAATAGCTCTGTTAACGCAGTGCATGTACGAGTCTGACAAATGCATTTATCAGCTCTGCAGCAGTGCTCATTTTTCACAGCTTTGCTAATTAGAGCACAAAGGGCATCCATGTCTGCCGCACTGGACACTCAATCAATACAAACTCGCAGTTCACGCTGGTGTAAGAATCCTGGAAGAACTGCAAGTGGAAAGGTTATCGTGCTCCAGTTTAACTCAGTGTGTCAAAACAGTGTAGCCTTGCTATCATGGGGGAAAACATTTTTAGTAATAATAATAATAAAAATGAAATTTATGAAATCATTTATCAGTCTCCACATTTCAACATCAAAGTACTTGAGACATAAAAGGTACTGCACAAATATTATTCCTGATGGTTTGCTTCAACAGGTAATATCAATGCATCAAATGAAGAGGGCTTGTTTGGTTTGTGGAACATGACCTTCAACAAAACAGGCATCTGTTGAGTGTTAATTTCGTTCCACCAGACTGCTTGGCTCATTGATAAGATGCTACAATTTCAGAGGCTTGTGATATGTGATGTTCATTAAGGGCCTTACAGGTCAATTATGTTTTGAGTCACGATCAGGAGGGGGAGAAAAGCTTTTAACGGCACTGGGCCATTAAAAGGAAAGTGATCCATGGCACCCTGTGGCATTTCTTCTCTGCTAGCCACTTCCCATTTTCTCAAATTCCTCTAATGGTTAATCTTTCAGAGCCAAGGAGAGCACAGATTTCCCCTTGCTAATAAAACCCTCAATGTCTTTCCTCACTAAAAACGCTTTGGCGAGAGCAACAATGGAGGAAAGTGCATGCTATATGGAGGAAGAATGCAAGGCTTTTCGCCGCATTTGCAGAGCATTGAATATGTGTTGATGATGAAAGACTTCTTTGCCTTAAAGGAAATGGAGTTGTATTGGGGTAAACTTGAACTGATGTGTTGCTGATGAAGCATTCCCGCACACAGCCGGCCCGGCGGCTGAGGATTGTAATGCATTAGGTTTGTATAATAGAAAATGTGTTTCAGTCATATTACCAAGAATATTCATGGCTGAATTTCATGCATGTCAACTAAAACAATTTACAACCGCAAATGAGCGTGCCTGAAACTGTAACCTTTATTTATGGCTGCAGCAAACAGGAAACTCAAAATACATTTTTTGACTTTGAAATAAATGTAATGCTGACTGATGCTAAACATTAAAACATCTATGGGGAATAAAGGGGTTTGTTTTATTTATTATTTTATTATTTATTAGTAACCCTATTGTATATTCATATAAGGTTCAGATTATTAAGTGTGCTTGCTGAAAGCGCACACTTATTGTTCTTCTTAAGTTTTCTTATTATTATTATTATTATTATTATTATTATTATTCCCGGGAGAAAAATTTTGGCCAGCTCCTGCGCCTAGGCCCTTTGAGACAGAGACACCGTTCCAACTTTAAAACGTTCGGTCAGTACCGGTGTAAGTTGCTCGCGAAGATGACATCACAAGTCCATGTCGTTTGTCCGCCATAGTGGATTGAACAGAAAGCGAAACTAAAGTTTCACAGGTCACAAATTTGGTCCGAACTTCACGAAACTAGACGTACATGATCCTTGGAGCAAGCCTTACAAAAGTTACTAGAAGGATTTTTTATTTTTGGAAGCGTTTGCCCGTCACAGCCAAACGAAATCGGCGGCGTAGTCGCCAAAACAGGAAGTAGTTCATATTTCAGGAACGCTGTCACGTATCGAAACCAAACTTTGTACATTAACTCAAGACTCCAAGGTGAGGATGTACAAGATCTGAATTGTTTAATTTATTTTTTTATTTCAGGCTAATTGACAAACCCATTTACCTATGTCTAGGTTTCAACTCAGACTTTTAATGTTAATGCATTTAGACAGTAGGTGGCACTGTTGTATTACATTTCACAGAGCTGCCAAGTCAGTGTATAGACTGCATTAGTTTTTACTAGGTTTGCCTTAATAAATGCAGGGCCTGAATTTCGTTTTTTAAACTGGGAGGGAATTCCACCGCTTACATGGGTCACATGGGGAGGGGGGGGAGGGGGGGGGGGCTAATAAGTCTAAAGTCTATATAATAACATAGGCTAATAAGTCTAAAGATTATTAGCCTATGCATCATACATTCGGTCTTCTTCGCTAACCGAACAATTAATTGTCTGTGGCTGTGTTTGTGCGCGCGGGAAATATGCTGCGCATAACAACAGAAAACAAGGAGAAACGTGCAGTCACATGCTCAAACAATCAACAACGTCTCTCTAGATGTGTAAAAACAAGTGGAAAGCGCGAGCGCGCCGCTCTCTCCTTTCCACAAGCGCTTGCTGTCCCGTGGCGTCTGTCGTTGCTATGCAACCGTGAACTCCGATCGCCATGATGACAAGGAAGTATCATCAAAAGATTAATAGATTTCTAGCCCTTGCATTAGCTTTACTCGTGGCCGTAGCCAGCTATGATTTCACCGAGGTCCGGACCTCGGTAATTTTTTTGTATTCAAAAATAAAATTTCAAGCTCTCTGAATGATTAATTAGCCGTTTAAACCACGTCACATGTGTGTTTGCAATTCATGTTGCTGCGAGAAGGTAGAACAGTGAACGGGGCTTGAGAGCGTGCATGAGGTGCTTAAAACAAAGTAGTTTTTGACGCGTTCGACTCGAGTTCGAATCCGCCTTTTGCCGAACTCGCTCTTCTCCCTTTTCCCAATACACATGAGATGTAAAATGTATAGCTAACATAAAGGTCTCTAGCGTTATATTTTGCCAACGAACTAAAATCGAAACCGTGATATGGTTTTGTGCTTTATAAAACAGCACAAGACTTTAAGTATCCTATATAGGCATTATGTTTGTGCTGCGTGATTTAAAGAAAAGTGCGCACTTTGCTCACGCGATCAAAGAGTTTATTTCTTGCAAGTGAAGAAGACATTAGGACAAAAGTATTGTAATTTTCCTTTAGTGTAATGTAAAATATACTTTTGAAATATTCATTTTCATTTAATACAGTACGTTTATAGGCTATTTTATGTCATAGGAATAATTATATAAATCATTATTATATTATTATACTAATTGTTTGGCGTCCTAAAACACCAGTGATAATTTAATGTAGACTGAGACTCTATATCATAACTAAAAAATATGTTTGAGCCCTCTTTAATGTCCAGGTACAAGTCAATGCTTTTTCTTTGTGCACAGTTCATGGGTTGAAGCCATTTTTTTACAGTCTATGGTTGAAGCCCGTTGAAGCTCTTAATTTTGAGCTCTCAAAGTGCACCAGACTGATGCATTTAACTTTAAAATGTACAAAATTTTCTTGCGGGGGAGCATGTCCCCGAACCCCCCTAGAGGGACAGAGGTTTACCCAACATAGTTTTAAAAATCCTATGGGAAAGAACGATAATTTATTAACTTTACTCCAGCATAGTACAACAAAGTTCCTTTTAATGTCCTAAAATGTACTTGGACAAACTATACATTTGGCCTGCCTTGGGGGGGCCTACAAGACATTGTGCCCAGGGGCCTCTGAATTCTTAATCCGGCCCTGCACCTCACCCCAGACCTCACTAATTTTCAAACCCTGGTTACGGCCTTGGCTTTACTACTATATATATTTATGGAGATGAAAAATAATAAGGCGCCCTGTACAGCTATGATCAGCCAGGGTTTCTGCGGGGCATTAAAAAGCATTTTGCTTATTCATGTAAATGCGCAATCCCCACATTCCCGCACCGAAATTCAAGCCCTGAAATGGCAGCGGGATGTGTAACTCTAGCATATGGCACATATGTCATATAAAGTTAGGCAAGGCCAAACAGCGTTATCCATGTTTTGCGATTGCATCGCTAGAGTAAGCTAGTGAAACTGATAGCGTTCTTCATTTAATTACAATATGAGGACTGACGGTAGGCTATAAAAATCAGCGTTTCTGTGTAGGTGATGACAACCATCTTGACAGCAGCAATCAAAGCATCGCTAATTACGGTTGACCTTAATTTGAGATAGTAAATTTGTTCCTAATCAAAGGGAACACTCAACCACAGAACAGCTGGGTAAGTTTTGTATTGGCTTATTGGATACAGTAAATGAAGACTGTCATCACCTACACAGAAACGCTGTTTTTTATAGCCTACCGTCAGTCCTCATATTGTAATTAAATGAAGAACGCTATCAGTTTCACTATTAGCTTACTCTAGCGATGCAATCGCAACAACATGGATAACGCTGTTTGGCCTTGCCTAACTTTATATGCACAATCTTGAAAAAAGTACTATTGTTGAAATTCTCACATCAAGCAAACTTCAACGCACCCTTATCCACTACCTGCTAACGTTAGTGCACTGCACCCGAGCAAGCACACTTTGCAGTTCCTCCGGAAATGCACTTTTCTAGTTATGATTTGTGATTGTATTGTGACAATGCAGTTATGTAGATATATAAACTTTTTGTACTTGGAATAACAACACATAGTATAATTTATTTTTCAAAGAAAAAAGTAAAAAAAAAAGATAGTCCAAGGCACACTTCAGATTCAAATAATTAAAAAGCCTTAAATCAACTGGCTATAAATTATTTTTAGTTCAGTCTTCTTTCTTTTTTCATTAATGCACAGTGTAGGTAATGGGAGAAAAGAGTAATACGAAAAAGCACCAAAAAAAAAAAATATATATATATATATATATATATAAAATTTAACCAAGGTATATTAGGACATCTGGGTGTTTGCTGTGAGCTGATCTGATCTGATGTGCTGTTAGTAACAGTCTCCATCACTCATCTGTAAAAGACACAAGGGGTTTGACACTTGACAAAGGAGCTTGTGCCAAATTCATTGTCCTGTCAGCTCGTCTCCCTTTAGTCCTCATTTACTGAAACTTGGGCTATGATGCAGAAGTGTTTTTCACACTTTTTCCCCTCCTTCAACATTTTTATAAAATCTATATGACATAACAAGGCAAGTCTTTGTATTTTGCCTTGTAAATTCAATACCAAGTTAAGGGTGTCATGATACTTGGAAAGTTAATCAGGCTATTGTCACGGGTGGTTGCAGGAAGGCAGACGGAGACAAGATATTTCCAAGAACGAAGGTTTAATATAATAAATCACAAGACAGCAGAACAGGTAGCAACACACACTAAAATGTAATGGAGATCAGACAAAGACTGACTGAGCAGACGTAACTTAAATACAAACACAGATGACACTGATTAATGGAACACAGGTGATATAGATTATGATGATGACGAACTAAACACAGGTGATAGAGGTGAACTAAATGACAGTAACCATAGAAACAAAGGAGTGGCGGAAAAGAACACAGGAAAACCGGAACCAATCAAAACACAAACTTAAAGTCCAAACAAGCACTGACACGTGACAGTACTCCCCCCTCCCGGTAGGCGCGTCCTCGCGCCGTAGATAGACCAACTGCGGAGGGAGGGGGCTCAGGAGGACAAAGAGCAGGTGAAGAGCAGACAGAAGGCAGGACGGACCAGGGTGGAGCAGGCTGTGCAGGCGGCCAGGGCGGAGCCATGGTGGAGGCAGGGCAGGCGACTCCAGGGGGCCGACTGACGGAGGCGGAGCAGGTGGAAGAGGATACTCGGATGGAGCAGGAGAGCCGACGAGCCAAGGTGATGCAGAGGATCTGGAGGGACATGGCAATGCCGACGGCTCTGGCGACTGAGGTGCAGGCGGGGATCCAGAAGGCCACGGTAGAGCCGGAGCCACAGAGGATCAAGGTGGAGCTGGAAGGAGTGAAGAGCCCAACGGAGCCAGAGGGACGAAGGGACGAGGCGAAGCCAGAGGAGTGTAGCCCCGAGGTGAGGGCAAGCCGACGGCCAAATACCTGATGATGGCTTCCCAGGAAGTTGGTTGCAGGAAGGCAGACGGAGACAAGATATATTTCCAAGAACAAAGGTTTAATATAATAAATCACAAGACAGCAGAACAGGTATCAACACACACTAAAATGTAAAAGAGGTCAGGCAAAGACTGACTGAGCAGACGTAACTTAAATACAAACACAGATGACACTGATTAACGGAACACAGGCGATACAGATGACGATGATTAACTAAACACAGGTGATACAGCTGACCTAAATGATAGTAACCATAGAAACGAAGGAGTGGTGGGAAAAGAACAAAGGAAAACAGGAACCAATCAAAACACAAACTTAAGTCCAAACAAGCACTGACAGGTGACAGCCATTTCATATCCTTCTTTTACAGGTGATCACTCTGTTTGCATCAGCAGTCTGAGAAAACACATTGTATAATCTGTCTGTCTGTCTGTCTGTTTGGTCAATAACACAACTCTGTTTTAAATTGTGTCTAATTTGACATGCTGTCAGCCTTGAGAACATTGATTGGCTAATAGTAGCTTTGCATATAGTGCAGAAAAATGTAACTTAATTTTAATATTTTTCTTTTTTAAACTATACATTCTAATTTTCTATTAGATTTACTGCCGTATAAACATGACTAAATATGTCTGTGCTAAACACATTGGATTACATTTTTAGTCGACTGCTTCTGTAATTTAAAAAAAAATGTCTCACTCTTTACCTAATGTGATATAGAGGCCACTGGACCAGCCAGAAAATCAATTAACAAAATCTAATTCATCACTGTGTGTTAAGGGCAAATGTACATTTCTAACACATCAACTGCGCCAGTCTGCATCCATCAGCACTGATGGCAAATAAAGAATATGGATGGTCTGCTCACATGAGTGATAATGTCGATTCTTAAATAATTACTGATGTGTGACAATCACAGTCATCTTAACTTGGTACATTCTGTTTTTCAGTTCATCAACCTTCCCTGTACAGAATATAATATGTATCCCATTGTACGTACAGTGACACTTTGAAGGGTATAAATACCACTCCGTTAGAAAATATCAGACCAGGCCAAACATTTATTTAAATTTAAAGGATAAATATAGTAAATATAGCTGCGAGCAGCAATTATCGGGGCAAAGCACAACATGGCAGAATGAGGAGAAAAACAAAGCATGGCACATTAAGGCCGTGTGTCCACCAAAGCGTTTTTTTCACACGGCTGGCATGTTTTTTTCAATTGTTTTCAATGGGAGCGCCGCGTTTTTAAAACGCCATGAGCGTAACGAGGCACTGAGCGTTTTTTTCACGCTGAAGCGTTGTGCGCTCGGCATTTTTTCCCGAGAGTTGAAGAATGTTCAACTTTGGGTAAAACGCAGCGCTCATCACTGTCACTTTTTACCCAACCGTCCAATCACAGTGGAGGAGGGGCGGGACAAATACCACACCGACCAAGTGTCACAACATTCTTTCTGTACAACGACATTAATCAGCAGAGCTAACCGAACAAAATGGATGAAAAATACATTTTTAGTATGAAACAAATTATCTGCATACAAGTAAACTGTTCTGAGAATATTCTGTATCATAGCAACGAAGCGTCTCAACTGAGAAAAAAAAGGGGGAAGCAATCGAACTCGGGTTCGGAACAAGCAATCGAACCAAGTGTGAAAGCGCCCTAAAGAGTTAGCTATAAACATCACACCAACAGTAATACAATAGCAAGCATATTTTGAACCAGTCTGGGGTGCGTTTCCCGAAAGCAGGGCTGGACTGGTAATCTGGCATACCGGGCAAATGCCCGGTGGGCCGACGTGCTTTTGGGCCGATACATCTCATACTTTTTTTTTTTTTTTAACGGCCAATAAAACTCGTACATCGGCGGCCCATTCGTTTTGTTTTGTTTAATTGACGGCGCTGGGTTAGTGCCGGTGTAATGCATTGGTCAAAAAAAAGTAAGCGTTAGTTTTTTTTCCACTGACAGACCGGCCCATGAAACGCGTAGATCAGCGGCCCATTGGTTGTTTTCTTGATTGACACTGGGCTGGCCCAATCACATCTTTAAACACCTCCCCCTTTGGGCTTTGAGTGAGCGTGCAGTGTCAAGTGTGTATCTGTCAAAATAGTCTGAGAGATGGAGAAGAAACGCAAGGAATGTGCAGAGAAATAGCGTGAAAAATAGATACAGGCCCTTCAAGCAGACGCTGTAAAATGTGTCAAGATATAGCCTATATGTTTTCTGCAGCAGCAGGACCTTCATCAGCTCCAGTGGCTGATGATGAGGATAGTGAGGAGGATAAGGACAGAGATGAGAAAGTGTAGAGTCCGCGGTAAGCAGAACTACTTTCAAAACACTTTGGCTATGAGTGTAGGAACCCATAACCCAGTTACAGATTATTTCCATATCTGCATAGTTGACGATTACAGAAATTTACTAGAAGTTTAATGCGTTTTTATCCAAGTTTTCCGCCAAAATAAAAGCTCGATGCAGTTTCCGTCAAAATAAAAGATCATGTGCTCATCTCTTTCAAGTATAGAAATTAGTACAAAACTAATTATGAAAGTTTTCTTTATTTTTCAGTGCATTTGTTTTACAATATATGGCTATTAGGCTACTATCATTAGATTAATATTATAACTATTATTATGTAGTAGTGTAATATAGACAGGCACTGTTACTAAAAGAGGTTTGATTTTTTTCTTTGTTATATTTGCACACTGAATATGGTTGGTTGGAGCTTTTAATTTTGAACCCTCAAACTGCACCAGATTGATGAATTTAACATTAAAATGCACAAAATTTTCTTAGGGGGACCATGCCCCCAAACCCCCCTAGAAGGACTGAGGTCCACCCACCATAGTTTTACCAAAGTTCCTGTGAGAAACACTGGTATTGCTATGCCAATGCAGCTTATAGCTTGTTTTTTTGATTCACCACTGTGGAGTATAGTTCAATTGTATTAATAAATTACAATTTTGTACTTATTTCATCTGTTAACTCTCACTCGTTTATACTCACTCATTACATATTAGTGGTTTTAATGAATAGGAGTTGAACAAAAACATATTCAAAGGCGTGCAAAGATGGGTGGTGTTTATGATCATATGTAGTGGGCCAGTCTGGGCCAAAATGCCAGGGCCGATTTTCTGTCCCAGTCCAGCCCTGCCCGAAAGCATCGTTGGCCAACTATGGTCGCAAGTTCATCGCAATGTCCATTGAACTCTATTGGTAACGACGGAACTTGCGACCATAGTTAGCCAACGATGCTTTCGGGAAACGCACCCCTGATTGGTGATATGAAAAGCATGACAGATGCACCAGATGTAGGCCTCTTTGACGCATTGTACCACATCAATGCAAAACCATCAAAGTGGCTGTAAGTGGAAAGTTATTCATCTGTCCAGAGAATGCAAAATGGGAAATTCAATGACACCCGTTTTGAGCACAAAAGCAGGGAATGTTGGTGCATACCATGGCCGTAGCCAGCTATGAGGTCACCGAGGTCTGGACCTCGGTCATTTTTTTATATTCAAAAATAAAATGTCAAGCTCTCTGAATGATTAATTAGCCGT
This sequence comes from Scardinius erythrophthalmus, assembly GCF_964197995.2. NCBI lineage: Eukaryota > Metazoa > Chordata > Actinopteri > Cypriniformes > Leuciscidae > Scardinius > Scardinius erythrophthalmus. The sequence continues at coordinate 30,295,939 of NC_138225.1, forward strand.
TTAAACCGCGTCATATGTGTGTTTGCAATTTATGTCGCTGCGAGAAGGTAGATCAGTGAACGGGGCTTGAGAGCGTGTTGTAAGCATAGACTATAAAAAATGCGGCAGAGCGCTTTATGTCACTTTATTATAATTTGTAAATAAAGCGCAAAAGAAACTACAAGCATGATGCAACAACATATAGTTGATGTCAATTTGTAATTCATGAAATGACCAAAAAGTGCCAATGAACTTTTTTTTTCTTTTACATTTCCGATAATGGAGCAAAAAAAAGACACCTTCTACTAAATAGCTACAGTGGCATGGGTCGTTGGGCGTGCGTGAGGTGCTTGAAACTCAGTAGCTTTTGAAGCGTTCGACTCGAGTTCGAATCCGCCTTTTGCCGAACTCGCTCTTCTCCCTTTTCCCAATACACATGAGATGTAAAATGTATAGCCTAACATAAAGGTCTCTAGCGTTATATTTTGCCAACGAACTAATATCGAAACCGTGATATGGTTTTGTGCTTTTATAAAACAGCACAAGAATTTAAGTATCCTATAGGCATTATGTTTGTGCTGCGTGATTTAAAGAAAAGTGCGCACTTTGCTCACGCGATCAAAGAGTTTATTTCTTGCAAGTGAAGACATTAGGACAAAAGTATTGTAATTTTCCTATAGTGTAATGTAAAGTATACTTTTGAAATATTCATTTTCATTATAGGCTATATGGATTTTAAGTCATAGGAATAATTATCTAAATCATTATTATATTATTATTATACTAATTGTTTGGCATACTAAAACACCAGTTATAATGTAATGTAGACTGAAACTCCATATCATAACTAAAAAATATGTTTGAGCCCCCTTTAATGTCCAGGTACAAGTCAATGTTTTTTCTTTGTGCACAGTTCATGGGTTGAAGCCCGTTGAAGCTCTTAATTTTGAGCTCTCAAAGAGCACCAGATTGATGCATTTAACCTTAAAATGTACAAAATTTTCTTACGGGGGAGCATGCCCCCGAACCCCCCTAGAGGGACAGAGGTTTACCCAACATAGTTTTACAAAATCCTATGGGAAAGATCGATCATTTATGAACTTTACTCCAGCATAGTACAACAAAGTTCCTTTTAAGTCAGTAAACTAAAACTCTTAATGCAAAATTAAAATGTCCTTGGACAAACTATACATTTGGCCTACCTAAGGGGGCATAAGACATTGATTGTGGCCAGGGGCCTCTGAATTCTTAATCCGGCCCTGCACCTCACCCCGGACCTCACTAATTTTCAAACCCTGGTTACGGCCTTGGTGCATACACAAGTTGATTTAAAGACTACCGACCAAAGAAATCCGAAGTTGAGAAAGAAGTAATTGTGTTTTTGACAGGTTCTTCTGCTTGACATATTGATGGCAGCTATTAAGGGGTGATACACTTAGACCCTCAACACAATACAGCCAATTAGTGCAATTCAGCTTTTGAACAACAAATTCTGAACTGAAGAATGAAGGGCTCTAAAGTAATCAATATTTCTGCAATATACCTGAATGGCTTTTGAATTGTAGATTGATTGTTGTTTCAAGCAAACTATTGCCCTCCATATACCAGACTAAACAATTTCAGAAACAAATAATGAAGACAGGGATCAGTGGTCAGAATGCACTATGACCAGGAGATGCCCTCCTGCCTGATTTTTACATTACTTAGGATTATATAGCAAACTACCTTTGTTTATTTCCCAGAAAGTTTTAACAATTTGAAGAAGAGCTGTGGTTTATGTTTATCAGGCAGTCCGTTTCCTGCATCTGAATGAGGTCTGAATAATTAAGACCCATCAAAATGTTGGCTCTGTATTATTAATCTCTGACACAAAGCTGTCAAGAAACTATAATCTGAACTGCACACTTGAGCCAAAGGAATTTCTTTATCAAAAAGGCCTGATAAGAGGTGCAACACACACAATCTGACTAAAAAGTCATTTTTTAAGAGACTGACATATACATTTACTTATTCTTTGCTTTTTGGGAACTGATTGAGGTGTCTGGAACATTGAATTGGAAAGGATTTAAAAAAAATTTGGTGCTATTTTTCATTTGCCCTCTAACAAAATAACCCAATACATTTAATATAATGTACGTTTTTTAATATTAAATGTGTAACAGCAATTACTTGAGATTATTTTGTATAATTTCACGTAGATTTTAATTATTTTATTGTGCTTCTGTGCAGCATCATGACATGGTGTTTTACTATTTCAGAATCTATTAAATCTAATTAAATCTACAATAAATTATGTAAAAAAAAAAAACATCTGCAAGATTTGTGAAAAATATAAAAAATGAAATGGCTTTCATTTAATTAAATTGCCACACATTAATCCATTACTAATACAAATTGCATACTCACAAACATAGCTGACTAATTTTTTTGTGACGCATATTTGGCCATATTTGTTTCTCACATCTTGAAATAAATATATACTGTAATTGTTAAAAATCTCCAGCATGTTTTCTTTGACTGACTCGCTGTATTTCTCTTTGTATCCCCAAGGTTGATTAAAATTGCATTGCAGAATTTAAATAGTCAAAAAGTGGCACATACTGTAGAGCAGAATGTATGCTGACAGCTACACTGACAGTCTTATTGGGAGTGAAACTGCACATTCATTGGACTGAATAAGTTAAAGCAAAAAAGAGGAAAGACTAGCTTGTTATTTTCAGCTTTTCATAACACCATGTCTTTGACAAATGTCATAAAGGACTAACAAGGCTATACAGTATTTGAAGACGACTGGACAGCATCAGAAAAATCAAGCATTGAAATGGTTGACCACAGCAGTGGATGTAAAATTCACAAGGGTAAGATGGTCGATGTCTGTGGAACGGAGGAGTTGCAGAATAATAAGAGTAGATACAAAGTGTTCAAGTGTGTGAATTAATGATATCTCAGTCCAATCTGTGAACATTCTCTGACAACAACACAAAGCAGCAAACATCTTTAAACATTCATTTAAATGTATTTTCAGTGTTTCATCAAAATGCAGAAAGGTCTGAGACCAGACCACGAGTGAAAATGCTGACGACCTTTTCCATTACAAATGATATTCATCCATGTTTCAAAGAGCATCTTGTGGAAATCTACCCTTTCGTTCAAGGGGTTCACATGGTCAATGTCACATTGCTTAATGACCTTGAAATAATGCATTATCTTTCATATTTCTCATTCATTTTCCATCATTATCTTGGTTGTAAATTTCTTTTCAAAACCTTCCAGTTAATTGCAGATTTTTAATGTGCACTAAGACTATTTTTTCTTATTTCTAAAACCAGTTCTGCAGTTTGTCGTGCTTCTCACGCTTAATTCAAAACTTCATGGGCAAAGACACCATTTTGTTCAATCACAAATTGAATTGATATTTTGTACATTTCTTGTTAAAATATGGATTTGTGTGTGAAGAGAAATGCACAAACACATCTGAAGTCAACATACAATGCTTTTACTGACACCTGCTGTCAACCCTCACGAGCCTCTGTGAATTTAAAGCGACAGTTCACCCAAAAATTAAAATTCTGTCATAATTTAAGCACCATAATGAAAGTCAGTGAAGTCCAAAACAACACTGGACCCAGCAGACCTTCTATGTATATGAAAAAACAGAAGTAGGCTAATTTAAGCACCATAATGAAAGTCAGTGAAGTCCAAAACAACACTGGACCCAGCAGACCTTCTATGTATATGAAAAAACAGAAGTAGGCTAAGTCTAAGTCAGGGTTGGACCCGCAAGTAAATGATAACAGAACTTTCCTTTTCGGGGAACTATGCTTTTTAGGGGAAAATAAGTGCAAATTAAATGATCTTTCTTTCTCAACTGCAAGTTATGCGCTTGAGACAACTTTAGACAAAAGAATAAAGGCAGCCTTTGACGGTGGGGGTTCCCATGACAAATCTTAAATGATGTACTGAGATACTATTGAGAGAGAATGTCTTTTTGGACAATTTTGAAACTCCAGTTTTTGACAACCAACTCTGAAAATGACATTTCACAGCAGGTGTCGCATTCGTTTCTCTTTACGCCTGACAGCCCTCCTCCACTGTAGTCCCACATCCACCCTCCCGTTTGTCTCCTCCTCCCCTCTCTGCTTAAAGGAAGGTCGCAGGTTCATCAGGCCTGTCACCAGAACAGCACATGCTGAGGTATATGGATTGATCTGTCCTGCTGTGATGACAGTTACAGATACAGTGTCTGCTCTCACCACAAGGTGAGACACAAGGTTGCCAGCCCTACACAATCCCATCCTGTCACTGTAATTCGTTAATTTGCATCTAAAGTGCACAGCACCCTCGGTCCTTGTGTAAGATATTTAAAGGCTGAGCATGTACGGCTGGACCTGAACAGAGGGCAGCAGCAGACCTGTTTCTGCTGACAAATACAAAACAAGCGCATTGGGGATTCAGGGCTACCTCTGCAAGAGTGTGCTGGAGAATGAGGAAGAAGTTGGACAGTGTGTGTGTGTGTGGTTGGCAGGTGTTTGGAATGCTTTAGTTGCTTCAGGGTCTCATATGCCATCATCCGCTGCTGATTGTGACGCTCTCTGGAGAGAAAGACAGATGAAAACAAACACAGGGGAAACAGCAAAGGGAAGAAGCAAGGAGAAAATGACAAAACATATATAGCCCTTATAGACAAGCATGCCATATATCAGTGCTATACCTGAAAGCATGACACTGAGTCACCCAGACACAAGGAAGATGTAGGCGATCTCACACATACAGCCCTTTCAGTGAATTTAATAGCATTTTTTTGTGGTGAGAAGTCTGTGAACAAAAAATCCTTTCTGTTATTGTGATATCTTGTTCTAATCTAAAAAGCTCTTACCATTTAGTGCTTTAAGTAAGGCTGACTGAAAACACAAAGAATGGGAAATGTGTAATTTGACCAATTTTAGCTGCAGTAATATAATGTAATATGTGATTTAAAATACATTTATTAATACAAATATCGTCATGATTGAGAATAAATACACCGTAAAGCAACACTGTACAACCCAACAGTGAAATTTACTAAATGAAACAAGTTCATTTTACTCAAATAAAAGGTTATTGTACTTAATGGAAAATAAGTTGAGTGAACTTAATAACTGGATGAGTTACAGAATGCTTTGTTTGAGAGAGAAAATGTTGAAAATAAGTAAAACTGGGATTTGTTGGGACTTATGTTGGGAACTCTTATGCTAGAGTTTTGGGGGCATATCACTGTGCTGAGGAGAAGAGCCTGTGGTTACAGTATAGGTTGAGGATTGATAAAAAAAAAATGTAACTCCATTTCATCAGCAAAACTTGTAGTACTGACCTTAATTCAAACATTAGTGTCACTGTCACTTGATGGTGGATCTGGTGAAGAAGCTGTCAGCGATCAAAATATTGATTTTGAAGATGTCGAAAATTATCATTTTGAGAATAAGTTTGAGATCGTGAATATGAGCCAGATGCCGAATGTACTGGGAAATGAGCTCTGATGAGGACAGTGATGATGGTATAAAACATCTGCTCAAACTGAACCCTTCCAAGCTCCAAAAGGGAACGAAATATCCTTTTTTTTATTCATTGTTACTCTAAAATCAGGAGAGTTTTATATTATCACGACAGGTAGAGATCCAGCCGTGTTAGATATCCGGGTCGCTAAAGGCCTGAATATGTCATAATGATTGGTGAAACATTCGCATTTAAGGTCTAGTGTCAGTTCAGCGACAAATTGAAAATGTATGTCTAAAATTAAGCTAAAATTAATTTTATGTAAAAAAAAATTGTCTGTGTGTAAAATCTGAGTGCAAATACTTGCAAAAGGAAAGTTTGAGATAATTGTAGGCCTTTTTCGCTGTGCTTTAAGGCAAACTGTTTCCTTAAATGAAAAGAGTGAACTTAACTCATTGGGTTTTTAAGTGATTTTTTTATCATTTCAAATCAGACACCAAAAGAGTACCCATAAAAATGTAGATTACAAAGTAGTTTTATAGATTCTCCTATTAAATTATATTTATGGCTAATAACGCACAGATTTAATGCCATGTTGGTGCTGATGTGTTAAACGGGTTACGTGACGTCATGGGTCAATTTTTTATTTATTTTTTCCTCTGTGGGTAATTTGGATGATCGTTTAACTAACTCAATAAAACTTAAGAAACACCAATATATATTGACTTTACACAGATGACTTGAAAATGCTGCTGCTACAGTATTAATATACAGCATTCTAGAGAACACCCAGCAAACTAAAATAAAACAGTGCTCTCTAGACTGTGCAGATGGCACATTTATCACAGGCAGTTAATCCTAACCAGCGATGGCAACACCAAGCAGAATATGCATAAATGGTTCGGCTCGGAGAAGCGATCGCATAGAACAGCAGTGCACAAAAAAACACTGCAGCACCAATCTCAAATGCAGGAATTTACCAGAATGGTGAAGCTCATTATTCAGTGAAGAGTTTTCATGTCAAGAGCAGCAGGGGGGCCGGGGATTGCCAGGGGCTTTTCTCACTTGCATTCATCCTTGCTTTAATACTCTATGTCTTAGCCCCCCTTATTCCCTCTGCGAAGGTGTGGAGTTCATTCTTGTTATTGCTCAAGAGAGTAATGAGAACTGCGCTGCCTATGCGTGTTTGGAGAATGCATAATGATTTTGTTAAACATTGTCGATGTTGACCCTCACTGGAAAGCCACTGTTAGCATTTTTAAATGAGTATTGGTACATGAAATTGAATGTCACACTCTTCCGAACCTGACCAGACTTTCAGAACCTCTCTTTCATCTGGTTAATTGAGTTTATATGTGTGACAGAGTGATTCTCTGACTGTCACGCTTTCACGAATATTTGCACTTATTAACCTTTAGTCCTGTTGGGACAGATGAAGAAATTAATATTCATAGTGAGACATTAAATATGTTTAAAAACAAACACTATTCTATGATTAGACAAGCCATGAGCCAATTATTTGTACTTTGCACTACATTGCAGCCTACAGTAATGTACACAAATCCCATTATAGCCAATTACAAGGACAGGTAGCTGGTAGGCCCGAAACAACAAGGCAAAGCCTGTTGTTAAAGGAAATTCAATGAACTTCTAATCATGTCACTATTAAGCCAATATACAGCCAGAATGCTAAATACCGCTGCAGAAAGAAGTGTGTGACAAAAGTGCCATTCTGCACAGGGAATGTTTAGTGAGTGCGTCGAAAAAAATAAACATGAGAATGTGTCATTGTTTGTATGATGTATGATTAAAGGGTTAGTTCACCCAAAAATGAAAATTCTGTCAGTAATTACTCACCCTCATGTTGTTCCAACCCCGTAAGACCTTCGTTCATCTTCGGAACACAAATTAAGATATTTTTGATTAAATCTGAGTGCTGGATCACTCCTCCATAGGCTTCTAAGACATTATAACTTGCTGGCCCAGAAAATGTATTAAAGACATTGTTAATATAGTCCAAGTGACTCCAGTGGCTCAATCTTAAGTTTATAAAGGGATGAGAATACTTTTTGTGCGCATAAAAAAATAACGACATTCCACTTTTCATTTCCTTCTCTCTGGGCCTCGAGTTTTTTCATGTAGTGTTTTAGCGCAGCGCGTCTGTGTTGCACGTCACACGTAGGCTCACTATTGGCCGACGCTGGTCATGTGTGTGATGCGTGTGACGTGCAACACAGAAGCGCTGCGCAGATTTACTACGTGAAAAAACTTGAGGCCCAGAGAGAAGGAAATTAAAAGTGGAATAAAGTCGTTATTTTTTTTTTTTTTTTTTGTGCACAAAAAGTATTCTCGTCGCTTTATAAACTTAAGATTGAGCCACTGTAGTCACTTGGACTATATTAACGATGTCTTTAATACATTTTCTGTGCCAGCAAGTTATAATGTCTTAGAAGTCTATGGAGGAGTGAGACAGCTCTCAGATTTAATCAAAAATATCTTAATTTGTGTTCCGAAGATGAACGAAGGTCTTACGGGGTTGGAACAACATGAGGGTGAGTAATTACTGACAGAATTTTCATTTTTGGGTGAACTAACCCTTTAACCCTTTCTATAGTGAGGAAGACGCAACATTACTGCGGGTTAAACTGAACTGACATGATAAATCAAAGCGCAACATTCAGATTTAACAAATTTCCCACCCAAGCAATATAGACAAATTGTCTCTGATATAGATCATAAATCAGTGACCAACTCATTGTATTCACTCAGCGTTTAGTAAATTAAACTGTCCTAATATGTTATATAAAACATTTTCAACATCAAAGATCAATGGAAAAAACACGGACTCATATTTTGTTACAAATAAGACTTTTATTTGCCATTACTCCATTACAGCTAATACTCTAGGCTTCAGTGTCATATGATCCTTCAGAAATCATTCTAATATGCTGGATTTCATGTTCAAGAAACGTTTCTTCTTATTCTTATTCTTATTCTTATTCTTAATGTTGCAAACAGTTGTGTTGCTTAGTATTTTTGTGGAAACTGTGATAATTTATTTTAGGGTTCTATGAAGAGAAAGTTCAAAAGAACAACATTTATTTAAAATAAAAAAAGATTGTAACAATGTAAAAGTACATTTTGGCCATTTTGATCAATTTAATGCATCCTTGCTGACTAAAATGATTCAATTCAAAAAAAAAAAAAAAAATACTGACCAAAACTTTTGAATGGTAGTGTACACAGTAAATACACATTAGCTCTAAAAGTTATTGTGAAGTGTTGCTGGGGTGCATCTTGCGGTTCTGCTTAAATAGGGCTGGGAGAGTCGGCTGTTCTTCTGACAGCTACTGAGCTCACTGCACCAGTTCTCACATGAAACTGTCACTGTCATTACAGCTGTCAGTGGCACAGTCTGCAGAGTGTGCGGACAGTGTGAGACGAGCATCCAAAGAAATATAGTAAGCGTGCGGATAAGAAACCAGTGACCTGTGATTATGGAGACAACTTTAAAAGGTGTACGCTCAAACCAAAGCTATGCCGAGAAAGAGGCAGTCAGGAGAGTTATGCTGGCTCTCGAGGAAATACCCTGTGGGCTGGATATGCGAGGTGAGATTCTGTGGGAATAAATCCTTTCCACCCGACATCTCAGCAAGACTGACAGCCGTCCTCTGTGGCGTACAAACTAATGGAATGCATGGTGACTGATCGATTAGGGGACATTCAAGGGAGTCACTTCTTCTTTGTAGATTATCAGAGGAAATTTAGGAGAGCCAAGTCTTTGATGGATAATATGATGGGATTAAACATTTCTTTTAAAATTTTCAATTTAACCTCAGTAGATTCTCTTTAGACCAAGTCTTATTTGTAATAAAGAAACTGTATAAACTCATTAAGATTCGTTTCTTGAGTTAGAATCCATGTTCATTTTAAGTTACTTTGGGGTCCAACTTGAGGTGACAATCACACAACTGAAAAAGACTATTACCACTAAAGAGCCAGACTGAAACCATCAATTTAAAAAATCTACAAGCCAAGCATTACCATAAAGACATCACATAATGATCCTCTGCACACAATTTGTTGTTGTTTTTTCTGTCTCCCCTATGTCTTAGAAGCATATCCTCTAAGGCCAGTGGATGGTTTTGGTTTGAAGCCTGTGTGCCTTCCCTAGAATAAATTACTGACTTGCGCAGGGTGGATTTGCATAAGCCATCGGCCTATCCTTTGAGAGAAGCGGTTTTAATACGAAGATACAGACCCTTTGTCCCCTTCCAAAATTCATTGGAGTCACCTGTTCCACTAGGCCTGCTCATGAATGGTAAACGGGTGGAATTAAACAAACAAGAGGAGGATAAACCACACAATGCTAATGTTTCCTGAAGAAAATGTTTCTTTTCTAGACTTCAAAGTGTAGGACAGAGACGTCCTTGACCTTTAATGTTTTTTTACATTTTTAAATAATTTATTATGTATGATTTTTATTCTCATTACAAAAATATTATATAAAAAAATATCCCCTCCGTATTTCCATCTAAGTGTCATTATTATATTAGCAACCAGAATGGAGATGTTTGTGTTGATCCAGTATAGTCTCAGTATATAAAACCATGCATTGATAACATCTGGTAAAATCACAGATTTTCCAGAGTAATTTCAAGGAAAATAATTATTTTCTAACCCTTTCATCTGAGAAACAGGAAGCCAAAGTTAATTTATTTGAAGTGAACTGAGAATTCTACAGTGTTAAAATGCACTTTCTGGACCATGAAATTACAAGATATCTAATAATAGAGACCCTCAGGTCAGTCTGACACTAGACTCATCTTCTTAAACAAGTGTAAGGGCATGAAACCTGACCCAAATTTCACCTCACCTTGCAGTTATATGCAGTTCAATGGGCTTACTGTATGCTACTGTATGCATCAAAAGCAAACCTGTCTTTCTTTCCCTGAGCTCTAAACAAAAGAAACCCCTGCAAAACGGGCTTATTGCTTTCAGTACAATCAGTCATCTGTTCTGTCTTACTTTGTTTTATGTTATCTTGGTTCATGCTTCAAAAATGCATGAGAGTAGGTGGACGTGACAAATGCCCTCAAAAAAGCTTTTAAAATGTAAGGAGCATAACATTTTAAGAGCTGAAAAAAAAAGATACGGCTGTGCATTCAAGCAAGCAAAGTCCACAGATGACATGCTTACACGATTCCCAACCATTGCGAGTGCAACTGCAAGAGTCCACTGGGCTTATTTACACTGGCATTCAAAGTCCAAAACACCCTTGAGTTTATAGGCTTTGTTTGGGCATGCTTAACAATTAACAGTTCTAAATAAATATGTAAATCCTCCTCAATGGAGTATGAAGCAAATTTACATGCCCTGCTATTACACAGCGATAACACTGACACTGGAGCTCTGAAGAGCACGAATAAATAAATAATATAGGGAGTTTTAAAGTACTGTGTTGCTGTTGGCTTGAGTTGATGCCTTAAACATTTGATCAGAAGCTTAAAAAAGAAAAGAAATAAATATCAATATCTGTAAACAGCTTTGATACCCTTAAAATTAGCACAAGCTCCAAAATAAGGCAACATAGTTATGTTACGAGTAGGCCTACTTATTGTAATAACAGTAAATTGTGCATAATTACAAATAATTAACCCTAAGCCAAACCCTAAAATATACCCTTATAGTAAGTACATGCAGTAGGCCTATATTAATATTACACAATATTTGTGTAATTACACTGTAACAAATCACCTTCAAATAAAGTGTTCTAGTAAATCCTGATCCAAAAAATAGCTTTACTGATTGATTGATTGATTGATTGATTGATTGATTGATTGATTGATTGATTGATTGATTGATTGATTGATTGATTGATTGACATGGAAAGTTTCCTTTGGCTTCTCATAAGACACAAAAGTTATAGCCTACACATACACAAATTAGACAGACGATAATTATGATCATACAACAAATAAAAAAAATATCAACCACCCATTAAAAGTAATCATTCTCACAAAAGATGCAATCATTTTTAAGAAGTTTGGGGACCTTATAGGCCTACCTTCTTCCAGATGAAAGCATTCAATTCTGAGTAAAGTGGGTGTGTGGAATGGGACCCTTGTTGTTCTTCTGAATTGGCATCGTATTCTCTGGAGTCTCATTATTTTTCAGCCGTTCTCACTATCCTGCACATTTTTATTATTTTTCCTCATTCCAAGGTTTCCATACCAGGCTGTAATTTAAACACTACAATCAACATGGCTTTTATATATTTACCATTTCTGACTAATTGAAACTCTTCAATTTCTGCATAAGAAACAACATTTGAGAGTTGCTTTTCTAAAAAATAATGACCCCTCTTCAGTTCCACAAACACCTCTGCTCCCCATTTGATAGCTTTATAATGTCCAGTCCACAAGGACTTTCAGTTCAAGAGCCTTGCCTTGCCTATGAAACAATATGCTGTTAGAGATAAGGCTAAGTTAGTGGTAAATAATTTGTAATACCCAGCAGGTATGCTATAAATACCCGATGTAAATAAATACCTTTTGTATAAGTAGCCTCTAAGGTGCTGTTTGTATGCTAAACAATTATGTTGTTATTATTAATAGGTGCGCTTCCTATTTCTGACCACTAGGTACCACTAGAGTGCGTTGCTTACTGTGTTTGAGAGGAACCCCATATTTATTGCTAAAGCGTTTTTGCTGCAGAAAGCTTCGTGTTGTTATTATTACTCTGATTCAAATTACGTATTATATAATAATTAGCAATCAAATGGCAGAAGTCAGGCTGCCTTACCATTTGAAGGGTGCCGTTCGCGTTGCATCATCTTACTGCGCCAGAACTGGAATGTTCTGTCTGATGATTGGTTTATACTCACGTCAATCACAGCGAGTCACCAATCACGGACAACATCCCAAATGTATCATAATGTTGCATCAGCATTGGCTTCCCTGCAATATCCGGGAAACGTGTATGCCGGTGTCTCGAATAAGCACTGTGCTAAACTGCAAACTGTTGGTTCGTGTTACTTGTTCGTGCTTGTGATATTTTCGTCTAATTATGGCGGATGAGAGCGTGACCGAGCAGATGAAGGATCTGAAAATGGACGAGAAGAAGGTATCACATATAACGTTACATGCAGTTAGCTGACTAGCTAGTGAAGTCTTCTGTCTGAGGCAGTCACTGCATGTTGCTGTCAAAACTCAGAATCCCTTAGTTTTATTATTTTAAGGTGCAAGTTTCTCTCGTTATTTGTTTGACTGCTGTGTAATATAGATCATTTAATATGGTATTTAAATGTCTGCAGTCAGGTATGGTTGTTTCTGTATCACTTTACAGTGGGTGGAGTGACACGTTTGAACTTTTTTTTTTTTTGTTGACATGAACAACTAATTGACAGATGACAGTAACAAACAATGAACGTCACACCCTTATTTCAGAATAGCAAAGATGGAGGAAAGAAGAAAAACAAGAATCCTGGTGGAGATACAGGTGGCAAGGCTGAGGTTAGTGCTTCTATTATTGGATTATAATACTTGCATATTCTCATTACAACACTGGTGCAGTGTAGTATCCCTAAAATTAGAACAGAGTACCCCTGACCTCTGCCAGCATCATTCCAGCTGTTCCAGAATGGACTCTAATTACCTTTATAATTTAATAAATGTATTAAAAAGCATATGACATGTATTGCAATGCATACATTATGTATCAAGAAAATATTTGGCACATGTGCATTTAAATATGTAGGCTACCTTGCCAGAGGAATATGTTCTTGGTTTGCTTCGTAATTTCAAACACAATACTGTTCCTGTAATGTTAAATGGTACTATGGTTTATTATTTATGATATATGCACTGTGAAGGGCTCTTAAAACAATGGACAGAGTTTGTGTAATGAGTTTGTCTCTCTCTTGTCTATAGTTGAGTCCTCCACCACAGTACATCGAGGGGCGTCTGTCTATATATAACAAGCTGAAGGCAGAACACGATGCCCTGCTGGCTGAGAAGGCAGCAAAAGACAGCAAGCCCATCAAGATCATGCTGCCCGATGGAAAATTAATAGATGGGGAGTCCTGGAAGACCACACCGTACCAGGTTGCCTGTGGCATCAGGTTAGTAACTAAACTAAATGGCAACGAGGCAAGCATTTTCAGCCCTAATGTTGTCAAGCTGTTTGAAACAATGACACATAAACGATTTGCTAACTTGACTTGAAGCTCTATTTTAAAATATTTAATATAAACAACTTATAAACACTGCAGGCTTCATGATGTATCAAAACAATTCCCTGTTTGTTTGAGCAATTCAGAATAGCAATATTGACTATAATATTGCAATAATATATTTTTAATAAAATTGACCATAATATTGACTAGTAATATTGAATTTGGGTTACATTTATGCATTTAGCAGACGCTGTTATCCAAAGCAATTTACAATAGAGGAACATAAGCAATTTATCACAGTGCCAACTGCCAACAATATTCATACTAATGTACGATGCCAGGTTTATTAGTAAGCTACTAGACAGGAATCAATCTTGAGCAGAGGTGAAATGCAAAGAAGACTGCAACATGTCATATTGTGTTTGTGTTATATACAAATGTTTTTCTTTAAAAAAGAAAAGAAAAAAAAAGAAGGCACATCTATTAAAATCACTTGTTACACCTTCTGGTTAGTCTCAATGAAAGGCACAAAAAATTGTGTTTTCTTAGTGAATTGCTTGATTGCACTGTGCTTCCAACTCTAATCACAAATGTATAACATTATAATGTGTTTTTATTAACAGCCAAGGCCTTGCTGATAATACTGTGATCTCCAAAGTGAACAATGGGGTATGGGATCTGGACAGGCCCTTAGAGGAAGACTGCAGTCTAGTGTTTCTCAAATTTGATGACGAAGAAGCACAAGCAGTAAGTTTAGAGTGTTCTACAAGTTTGCATTTGCATTATTAATTTTAAAGAGGCCCTATTATGCTTTTTACATTTCCAACTTTCTTTAGTGTTTCTTTACTTAAATTGCTCATTTATTTATCGCTCATAATTCCGCATACACAAAAAAAGGGGAGGGGGGTGGGGTGTATGAGTCCTGGTTAAGTTAAGTGTTGAAAATGTGATCTTTGAACATTCAAGCATGAAAATCTATTCCAGTAGAATCAAGACTTTGTAAAAGCGCATAATAGTTCCTCTTTAATGAACACTTGTCTGCAGTAGCAGTGACCACAAATTAAATGTCACCCGAGCAGTGCAATTGCTGGCTTGGAGATAATGTTTATATTATAAATATTTTATATAATAGGTGATTGAAAGAGTGCATATTATTTCAGAAAACATACTTGTTCTTTTTAGGTTTATTGGCACTCCAGTGCCCACATAATGGGAGAGGCCATGGAGAGAGTCTATGGAGGCTGCCTTTGTTACGGACCACCTATTGAGAATGGCTTTTACTATGATATGTTTCTTGACACTGAGTAAGTCAAACATGTTCTCTCTTGTTTTTTCTTTAGATTTTCTTTATTAGAATAATTTCAGAAGTAGTACTACGGAGTAGACTACAAGTGTCGAATGGCAATATGCCTCATGATTGTGCTCATCCATGCTAATGCAAGTCATTGTTATGTCCATTCACTATCTATTATTTAGAACTGCCAGTCAGAGTTTAAAAGTCACATTAATTCATCTGTGGTTTAGAAATTATGCCAGACAGCTGTTCAAGAAATACATTTTTTTTGTCCTTTTTAAAAAATTCCTTTCAACTATTACTTGACCTTTTGTTTGACCAGGATAATAAATGCAGTAATTTACTTGTTGGAAGTCAATTTATGCAAATGTTATTCATTTTGATAATATCACCGTCCAGCTCTGCCTTGTTTGCTAGTGTGGCTCTGTCAGGTCCAGAACAGGTAGTTTTCTGAAAAAGCATTGCTTTGTCATAATAGATGTCTGCTGGTAGAAAACGTTTCTTTAGTTGGTGACATCTGTGAGATGTTTGCTTATTCTTTGCATTCTTTTTATTTTATTTAAGAAGGGCTTAAGTTTTGTAATGAAACCTGGGCACCTTTGTGTACTTCACTTTATCTATCCTCTCCCTTCCTCGTCTGTCGGTTTTCAGAGGTGTATCGAGTAATGATTTCCCCTTTTTGGAGAACTTATGTAAGAAGATCATCAAAGAGAAGCAGCCCTTTGAGAGGCTGGAGGTAAAGAAGGAGACTCTGTTGGAGATGTTTAAGGTAGGTACTTCCTTTCTAAAAGAATAAACCCATAACACCCTTAACATTGAAGTTCAGACTGGTGAAATCTGCCTCTCTTGTTCTTCTAGTACAACAAGTTCAAGTGCAGGATCCTGAATGAAAAGGTTACCACCCCAACAACTACAGTTTACAGGTCTGATTTTTGGTTGCAAAAACGTATACTGCATATAAACGTATATTTTGTGCTTATCAATTTTTTCAAGTCTACTTACATTGCTGTTTAAAAGTTGTGGTTTTTGAAAGAATATACTTTACTTTATGATACTTTAATTCAGCAAGGACACATTCAATTGATCAAAATGTCAGTAAAGACTTTTAGATCTGTTTCAAATAAATGCTGTTCTTTTGAACTTTCTGTTCATCAAATGATCATGGTTTCCACGAAAAATATTTAGCAGCACAAATGTTTTCAACATCGATAATGGAAAAGTTCCTTGAGCAGAAAATCGGCATATTAGAATGATTTCTGAAGGACTATGTAACACTACTGAAGAGTAATGGCTGCTGACAATTCCACTTTCATCACAGGAATAAATTAAAATATATTAAAATAGAAAATATTTCATTTAAATTGTAATAATATTTCACACTTTTGAATGGTAGTCTATCTACAGTATATTTATACCTTAGTTTATTTACACGTTCTTTTTGCTTCTGCTTTTGTAGGTGTGGGCCTTTGATTGATCTGTGCAGAGGGCCTCATGTAAGACATACAGGAAAGATCAAGGCCTTAAAGATCCACAAGGTGCAGAATTCAGTCCTTTTCTTAATCGTTTCGAGAACAGTCCTCTGTGTCCTGTTGTCCTGATCTGTACATTGGGCATAGTATCTTTACTGCGTTATGTATGATCCCAAATAACGTATATGATGTACATTACAGAACTCCTCTACATACTGGGAGGGCAAAGCTGAGATGGAGAGCCTGCAAAGGATCTATGGCATTTCTTTCCCTGATCCCAAGATGCTGAAAGAGTGGGAGAAATTCCAGGAAGAAGCCAAGAACAGGGATCATCGCAAACTGGGACGGGTATGAGTTGATGTATAAACAATGAAAATGTATATAAATACAGGATAAAAACACCCATCGCTCATATGAAATATGTTGTGGATTTTTAAAATAAACAGACGGAGGTACTGTCTACAGATAAGCCAAAAATATTTATGAAATATGCAGCACATCACAATTTTTGTTTATTCATGCCATGGCCACACAAAATGCTGCGTCAGTGGTAATCCCCTCCTATGGATTATGTAAATCATGCTTTATTTGAACACTTGGGTGACATGAATTAAATATACTAATGGTGCACAATACTGACTCGTACAAAACTCTTAATCAAAAAGTCTTTCATACACTACAATTCAGATGTTTAAGGTCGGTAGGATTTTTTAAAATGTTTTAGAAATAATGCTTTTAAAACCAAGGCTGCATTTATCCGATCAAACACGCAGTAAAAACAATAATATCATGAATTTGATTTTTTATTTAAAAATAACTGTTTTCTATTTTAATATATTTTTTAAATGTTATTTGTGATGGCAGAGCTGAGTTTTCAGCAACACATTATCCTTCAGAAATCATTCTAATATGCTGATTTGCTGCTCAAGAAACATTTCTTCTTATTATTTTTATTATCGATGCTGAAAACAGTTTCAGGATTCTTTGATGAATAGAAAGTTCAAAAGAACAGCATTTATTGGAAATGGAAATCTTGTGTAAGATTATAAATGCTTTTACCATCCCTTTTGATCAATTTAATAAATCCTTTAAATTGACCCCAATAGTTGTGTACTTAAATCATGAATCCAGCAGTAACATATATGCTCATCCTTACTGCAAGTTAATAATTATAAAGAGATCTCAGCAGTGGGCAAGTTAAATAAAAAAGCCCTGTTGGTGGACAAAACTGCTCACTATGGAGGACATGTGGAGGCCTCTGTGTTCTAATGACTTGTGCAGAAAGTTGCCCCTCATTTGATATGTATGGAGTCTTGCTGGGGTGACTAAAGACTGGTCTGATAGGTGGGCTGTGTGGGGAGCGGGGACTGTGCCCATAAAGAAGGCAGATGTCTGTCTCCTTAATGTGCCATCTGTTCATGGGCATGCTGATGGGTGCACAGGGAACACTTTGTCACAACAAAAGCTAGAGCGTAATCAGCCATTTGTCCTATTTTTTGTCTCTTTTGCTCGTTTGAACTTCTCTTGTTCTTTTCCCATGTCTCCTCCTGTAATCTGTATTAGATTTCTGACCTGTGCCATAATTGTTTTTCTCACCTTTAATGTTTACACACTCTCTCGCTTTTGTCTTTCCAGGAGCAAGACTTGTTTTTCTTCCACGACCTGAGTCCGGGTAGCTGTTTCTTTCTCCCTAAAGGAGCCTACATCTATAATACGCTGATCGAGTTTATTAGGGTGAGTTTCCCCCATTTCCAATTCATAGTTTATTCTGTTACTACAGAGCTGATATCAACCATTAAAAAAATTACAATAGCCAACAGAACAAGGGTGTGATGTGGTGCCGAGTTTGCAGAGGTCTATTAGGATATGCTAAATTGCATTTTATGGATGTCATGGTTCAGTAGACCATGTAATGGATAGGTTGGTCCACTTCAAGGACCCCATTAATGATTGTGGGCAAACCACTTGAATATTTATGTATTTTTTCATGGACCGTTTTTGTTGTACTGTGGTATATTTTATCGTGTAGAGTGAATACAGAAAGAGGGGATTCCAGGAAGTGGTCACTCCGAACATCTACAACAGCAAACTGTGGCAAACCTCAGGACACTGGCAGCACTACAGCGAAAACATGTTCTCTTTTGAAGTGGAGAAGGAGATCTTTGCTCTCAAGCCCATGAACTGCCCTGGACACTGGTACACAATCTTTCTATATTCACGAACGTTAAGCAACATTAAGGGCCCTATCTTGCACCCAGCGCAATTGACTTTCTTCACCGACGCATGTATCATTCCTATTTTGCACCCGCGCAAAGCGGACTTTTCCCTCCACAGATGCACGTCGGCAAGTTAGGAAATACACTTGCGCTCCCAGGGGCGGTTCAGCGCAAAGAGGAGGCGTGTTCTGGCGCAAACGTTCCTTCGTGCTATTTTGCAGGTTTAGAAAACAATTGCGCCACTAACCAGGAAAAAACAGTTTAAAGTCAGTGGCGTGTTGCGCATGTTATTCATATGCTATTTTAAGGGCGCATGCTTGGCCATAATCAATGTAGCGTGTGTAGAGTAATTTATCCCGCCGGTATAATAGCAACAGCGCCCAAGATCCGCCCACAAAGTTACTTGCGCTTTGCGCTTGACACTTGCGTTTCAGATCGTTAAAATAGGGCCCTAAGTGTTTGTTAATCATAAAAGGCATTGACAATATGACAGCACAGTATACCTGAATGCAAAAAGCTTAGCAAGGAAAATCTTTTTTGGGATGATTTTTCTTTATGTAAATGTTTTCCTTGTTTTCCAGTCTGATGTTTGACCACCGCCCGCGTTCATGGAGGGAGCTGCCCCTGCGTCTGGCTGACTTTGGGGTCTTGCATCGTAATGAGCTGTCTGGAGCTCTGAGTGGCCTGACAAGAGTCAGACGCTTCCAACAAGATGACGCTCACATCTTCTGCTCTATGGACCAGGCACGTTACATGAGCAATATCACACGAGAATGAGTGCGATATGTCTCTATGTCAGCGTGGCTGGAGGAAATCACAGCCGTGCGATAGAGCCATATCGCACGGCTACAAGTGCGATATTGCTTTTATACAACAGTTCGTTGGCACAAGTGTGTAAATATATAAGAAACGACAACAGAGTTTCTTTAAAAACGTCTTTGTGTGGAGTTGACAGTTTAACAGTTGAGCCCAAGCCTCCGTTACTAATTCTAAAAAGAAATTTTAGAACTAGCAACAAAGGAACACTGAGTTACTTCATGGAAGCTAATTGTTTTATGAGAGAGCGAGTGTATTACGTACATCTGATAGGCCTATAGCATTTATCCGTCATGTCAATCTTATATTCATTATAAAAAAACAGTTAGAATGTCCACTGAGGAAAGCGATATCTTTGTCTTCGTGTTCTTTTAACAGTTATGGGGATTTCCCATGACTGCTCTAGTCAATGCATTTGTCGATGCATCTCATAAGGTGTTGTTTAAAGAAAAGATAATGTCCATTTTCTCAACCTTGTTTCAGTCCCTTTCTTTGCTTCTGACTCACTTATAAAGACAGTCTTTGTCGCCATCTACAGACATAATAATTGAAATCAATATCCTTAACCGCCCTTTCTCAATACCAAATATGGCATATTATTTATATAAAATAAAATATTATTTATTGAACAATATTTAAATGAACAATTATAGCCATTTTAAAAGTAAAAGAAGTTTGTACAGCAGGAGATAAGCACAAGCAAACAATTCAGAAAAGCAGTGCTTTAGTTAGTACAGGATTTAAGTGAATTAAACATCTAAAGTTATGAAACTTAACCTTGCCCTTAGCCAAATCGATTTGTTTGGAACAAATAATAGATAAATAAGACCAAAGATTGCCAGATTGATATACCCAGAATGATTTGGATGTTTAACCACTATCTACATTAGACGGTAATTTCACGAAGGACTGGCCGAGACTCGTTCTCTAAGACTACATGAGCTCTGAACAGCCGCTGACGGCCTGGAGCTCACAACTCCGAAAAGGTCTAACAGATGCTACGTTTGTATATAAATCGAATATTTGAGGTCTAAACAACTACATTCTACAACTCTTTCTACATACTGTGACACAATAGCAGTAGTATTTGTAAGAATTATAGTGGGTTTGCTACTCCGCCATTGACGCTTGCTGTGAGAAATGCTGCCATTATAGATTAGGCAGAAACTAGAAGACTGATACAAATTGTGAAACGGTTTCTGTGTGACAGTAGTAAAATATCGCATGGCTGGAAAAGGCTCTGAGCCAATCAGACTCAAGGACTAACAAGTATTTCCCAAACCTGGAGAAGTCATTGAAATGAATAAGATCTTATATCCATAATTTCTATTGTGAATATACATGTATCTGGTTATGCTCTTTTTATCTCTGTAGAATTATTTTATTATTTTTGGTATGCCATGGAAAATTATTGGTCTGAAGGTCTGGGAGCCCTGCATTTTTCAGTGTTAAACGACTGTTGAGTTCATGAGCACATTAATACTTTGTTCTTTTGAATTGCAAATAAGAGGTCATTTTTCTCCTCATCTTACCTTCTTACTTTTACTCCTATTAGATTGAGTCTGAGATAAAGGGCTGTCTCAACTTCCTACGTACGGTTTATGAGGTGTTTGGCTTCACCTTCAAATTGAACCTCTCTACCAGGCCAGAGAAGTTCCTAGGAGAACCTGAAGTGTGGGACCAGGCTGAAAAGGTAGAATTTGAAACTTACCATAAACTCAAAAAGAAAGCGGTGTGCATGAAATCAAACCAATTTGCATACACTATTGTTCAAAAGTTTAGGGTTGGTAAGATTTTTGTAATGTTTTTGAAAGAAAACACCAAGGCTGGATTTATTTGATCAGAAATCAGTAAAAAACGTAAAATTGTGAAATATTATTACAATTTAAATAACTGTTTTCTAATTTAATATTTACTATATTTTTCCTGTGATGGCAAAGCAGAATTTTCAGCATCATTACTTCACTGTCACATGATCCTTCAGAAATCATTCTAATATTGACTTGGCTCAAGAAATTATTTATTATTATTATTATCAATTTTGAAAACCGTTGTGTTGCTTAATATTTTTATGAAAACCGTGATTTATTAAGTCAGATGGACCAGGTTTTTTTGATGAATAGAAAGTTCAAAACAGCATTTATTAAAAAAAAAAATCTTTTGAAACATTATGCATGCACTGTCACATTTAATACATTTAATTCATCTTTACTGAATAAAATTATTAATATCTTCGAAAAAAAAATCCTACCGACGCCATACTTTTGAACCATGGTGTACATAATATAAGGTGTAATTTTACCACTGTCATAACATCTCAATAAATTTAAGAATATATTTTTTAGTATTTAATACAGTTAATCTCTTATGATTTGCATGATGAATTGTGCATATCTCTTCCAGTTTGAATTCATTAAGCCCTTGTTAATTGTTTTAGCAACTGGAGAACAGCCTGAATGACTTTGGAGAGAAATGGGTTCTGAATCCTGGTGATGGAGCTTTCTACGGACCAAAGGTACACACGGATAATGAAAGCAAAATATGTGAACGCTTATAAAATGACTTTACACTCAACTCAAGTATTTTGTGTTTTTCTGTCACTCAGATTGATATTCAGATAAAGGATGCCATCGGCAGGTATCACCAATGTGCCACCATTCAGCTGGACTTCCAGTTGCCTATTCGTTTCAATCTCACTTTTGTAAGGTATGTTTACTCAAGAAAACATTACATCTTAGTCTGTAAATAATAATAATAACAAGGAAAATCCCTGTACAACAGTGATTTTTGTTCCCTGTACAACAGTGACATTTTGTGGTTACATTTGTTTACTACACTCCTCCTGCATTTCACTTCATGATCGTCAGCTGTCTGATTTGCTGATCCTGTAAACCAAATCTTGTCTGTCTTCAGCCATGATGGTGATGACAAGAAGAGACCTGTAATCATCCACAGAGCAATCCTAGGCTCAGTGGAACGCATGATCGCCATCCTGACTGAAAACTATGGAGGAAAATGGTACAGTTAAGGAAGAGACTCTCTAACATGATAAAGTTTAGTCTCACACCATATGTGCTTAAAACAAATTCTCCTGCTTTGGTGTCCCACAGGCCACTGTGGCTGTCCCCACATCAGGTGATGGTGGTGCCCGTAGGACCTACTTGTGATGAGTACGCCCTGAGAGTAAGTTCTGTTCGAAATTTATGATGCAATAATATCTGTTAGCTCTGATTCCAGCGTAAACTACCAGGTCATAATTAGAATTTTAAAAAGCCCTTGTTAATCTCAGGTACAACAGGAGTTCCACAAGGGAGGGCTGATGACGGATGTGGACCTGGACCCAGGCTGCACACTGAACAAGAAGATCAGAAATGCACAGTTAGCTCAGTACAATTTCATTTTAGGTAAGTGATCCAACATAACCTTAACATTCGAAAATGGTTTTATAGTTGGTGCCAGAATAAAGGTCGCTATGTATAAATGCCTTTGTGTTTCATAAACAAACAAAAAACACAAGCAAACCATGACTGATTCTCAGTAATTTAAAGTGCACCTCTTATGCTTTTTTGGCTATTACCTTTTGGGAAGTGTATAATATAGCAGTTTGTGAATGTAAATAGTCTGTAAAGTTTCAAAGTGAACAGCAAATGGAGTTACTGACTCCCAAAAGAAAAAAAAAAGAAAAAAACGATTTTGAACTGTTCAAGTAATTCCAGTCTTACTTTCTGCACGAACCTACATAGGTTTTGGTTAATGCCTGTCTAGGTCTACATTAAGTACGGCAGGGATGACATATTTTCAAACCCAGAAGTTTGCATCACCCTGGTCCCATCGACAAAAACCCAATAGGATTTTTCCATTGGCTTTTGGATTATTGCAGAAAATAAGGTCACAAATGAACACATTCTCCATGTATTTTGGAGCCTAAATTCAATTGACAGAAGTCAAGAGCTAAATGTAGGCTACAGACGAACTACACCACAGTCGCATGACTTCAGCATCATCATCACTAAGCTTGTGACAACAGTCTTTGTTTAAAAACATTTTTCCTGAAAGTTCGAGTTATAATAGTT
Source organism: Scardinius erythrophthalmus (assembly GCF_964197995.2). Taxonomy (NCBI): domain Eukaryota; kingdom Metazoa; phylum Chordata; class Actinopteri; order Cypriniformes; family Leuciscidae; genus Scardinius; species Scardinius erythrophthalmus. The sequence goes on from NC_138225.1 coordinate 30,319,434, forward strand.
TGCAAGAGCACAATTCTAAATGAGTTTACCTGCAGTGTTGCTGTGTTATTAACTCTCACGATCGGCGTGGAAAAGCTCAAAGGAAGTGCAGTTTTTCAGTTTACCAGCTGGGAAACAACACCGTGGTGAAAGTGAAAGTAAAACTCAATGAAAATAATCAACATAACCAAAATGTGGCTTTATTATTTGCATTTTATATATTATAACAAATTATAATAATTCTGAACATAATTTTGATGATTATAATTATAATAATTATATATCATAATTTCTTAACCACTTGCGTTCACGTGATAAATAATGTATAAAAACATTATTTATATATTGTATAAATATAATGTATGTCTGGAAATGTTACCTGGTATAGCTCATTGTGATCAGTCTCCGTGTTCATACAATAGCGCTCTTTGGTTATTGTTCAGCTTCTCTCAGTAAAAGGAATCTTATACTTGTTCCATTTAAGTCCAGTAAAAAAAAAAATGAGTAGGCTATAGCACTTTCACAATACAAATCATTTCAGAGCTGCATTACAGAGGGCCACACTGTTGTTATCCATTAATGCTTTAACATTAAGAAATTAGGGGTGATATTATGATATACAGGCATGTTGATTGAATAAATGATCCACTGGCTGAGATCAAACTGTATTGTATTTATTATTTGATGTAGCAGATTTATCAGTTCTCTTTTGCAGTTTATTCTTTAATAACTAAAAAGTGGCAATCAATTTGGCCTCGTGTGTGATCCGATAGAAGGCGCCCGTATGATTTCTATGAGTGTATGTGATGGATATTTGCAGTGTCCGCTCCTGAGTGTCCTAAAACATGGCCGCGACTACCCAGAATGCAATGCATAATTCCCACACTATAGATTAAAGCGTGAGCACCAAAAGAGCACTGTTGCCTTCCGCCACTGATAACAGCGGGAATGAGCCTCTTATTTAACACAAACAAACAAATTGCTAATCAACTGGAGATTCTTTTATATTTGGTAGCTTACATCCGTGCCGAGAGATGTTTCAAAAAGTGGTGGGGACATGTCCCACCCGCAAATTACGCCTATGTCGATATGTCAAAAAGACAGTTTATGCGGTATGCCATTGTTCGTATCACTGTGTGTACAAGTCATTTCTGCCGTTCCTGGTAGACCAATCAAAACAAACTGGGCCATCTGACCAATTAGAGCAGAGTTGGCTCTTGGAAAGGATAGGTTTCAAGAAACCAACTCCTTCATTGAACCATTTCAGAGACTGTGCGATAAAGGGTGATGCTGCACTATTGTGAGAAAATTAAAGTGTTCAAAATCAAAATTAGTAGCCTTAAAAATGGCATTAAAGGGGCACTTTAAATAAAATTGCATTTCCATTTGTTTCCTTGATTTTTAATTGAGAAATGTCAGCTGCAGGTATTTTTACAGAATGTATTAATTTGTCATGAATTCACTGCGATTCTAACTTTCGGTTTATGCAATGACAGTGGTGGGTGAGAAGGAGAAGAGCAGCGACACTGTGAACGTTAGGACTCGGGACAACAAGGTGCACGGAGAGAGGAGTCTGACGGACTGCATGGAGCGACTCAAGGAGCTGAAGGCCTCAAAAACCCGAAACGCAGAAGAGGAATTCTGAACTCCCTTAACCTTCTCCCAAACCGTCCTTAACATGCCATATGTTCAGATGCCACTGGGCAACAGTGTGCTGCTCTTCTGTATAGATGACCCATTACCTCTCAACTGATCTGTGTGGTTCAGGGGCTCTGTTTTAAATCGCTGACAATATTTTAAATCAAATTAGTCAATTGTCCGAAAGTCTGTAGATTTGATCTGTCAATACTTTTTCAAAATATTCTGGTAATGTTCATTCATCAGATAGTCATTGTCCTTTGTTATAAGAAAGGGACTTTTCTATCAATGTGAATGGGTAAATGAGGGCTGATATGTTGCAGATGAAATAAAAAGTATCTTTTCACTCTTTTATGTCTAACTTTTGCTGTAACGACTTAAATATATGTTGAGGCTGCTGTTAAATATTTCCTATCTGTCATAATAATAGTGAAACAAACAGAAAACGTCACTTTCACTTTCACTTGCAGATGATTTAGGGGAAATCGCGTGAGTGCAGATCGGTCATCAAACCGGATAGTAAACGAGTAGTAAACGAGTAGCAGATTTAATATATTTTTGTTTTAGGCTAGCACTTGATTCATTTCGAACATATTGCAGTTTGTTTTCATTGCTATAGTGAAAGGATCGATTTCTTTCCCTCGCGTACGTCTTCCGCAGCCGGCTGAGACAGCAGCTGATTTTTGTCTGCAGTTTTGTTTACCCACAAATAGACTTCTTTTTGTTGTCCCGTTCTCTCAAAAACAGTTCTGCTGTTTAACAAAGATGGTCAGACCTCATTAACGTTTAAAAGGAGCAAGGCGCTGCTTTTAGCGAGAAAAAAAATATATATTTTTTGTTTGCGTTAAAGGATTTTCCTTAAAAGGTAAGTCAAAATCACTTTTGTATGTATAGAAATGCATTTTATGACAGGACATTAAGAGCCAGACGACACGTCGATTCTGTACTAAAATGTATACTTGTGTAGGCGAAATCTGATATGAAGTCATTCGCAATAATCAGCCAGGCAATTTTAAAATGCAGATCTTCTTATTTAAAGGTGAGAGCTTATAGGACACAATTATCAATCAAATTTTAAATTTGAGACGTTTATTTCTCCTTGCAAACTATTTTATTGCAAAGGGCAAAAAAGCGAATAGGCTAGGCTACTGTTTAATTTCACTTTCATTTTGATGTAGCCTACAGACATAGGCCTGCACACACAAACTAGTTAGCTTAAAAGATTGGCTTGTGCGATCTTTCTTTAAAAATAAATGACTCGTGGTGTGATGTTTTGTTGTCTGATTCATTAAACGGGCTTTTAACTGTGCGTTTTGGGGCACTAGCTTAATTTAGGCAAATTGGCTCATAAAGACCCTGACAGGCTGACGTCAAAGCATATCATTATACATTTAATAGTTAAATGTCTAATTTCTTTCAACAACCTTATTTGTTTGCCATCATTAATTAAGACATTATTTGCAGGTTTCAGTTCAGCAATGGAGTTTACAGATGAGGAGAAAATATGGCTGCAAAGAGTGTCTGCTGAAGTAAGTATTTTTTTCTCCCTTATAATGTTTTGTTGTTGCTTTTGTTTTTAATACTATTCCGACAGGGAACAGTACCTTGTCAAAGTATACATGCTTAATAACTTAAGCATTTAGGAACAGGTTCTAAATAAAAACACATTTTTAACAAATAGGCTAAACATGTTTCCCTTCAGAACTGGATTTGTGTCAACTCCGTCAGACACACTAAAAAGTATACAATTTTAATTCTTCAAATCCAACAAGAATCTAAAGTTCTGAAGTATATTGTAATAGTGTTTAGTTACTCTGATATGTAAAAAAATTACAATATATAAACTTAAGTTGTGATGTCACACTATTCTGAAAACTCAGATTTCTAAATAGGCCTATTTGCATTTTCAAACTTTGATTTTAATTTCAATAATGTAAAAACAAATTCCTTAAATAAATAAAACATAAGAGGATGTAGATCAGATGGTCCTTTATTACAAAAACAACATAAACTGAAGGAAGATTTTTTTTTCCCCAAAAAAATAACAAAAACATTCATACATCCAACGCTGTTGGCGAAGATCTGACGGTGTTGACGGAAAAACTGACAGTGTTGACAAAAAATGTTTGAATGCAGAGGTGGACAGTAACAAAGTACATTTACTTGAGTACTGTACTTAAGTACACTTTTTGAGTATCTGTACTTTACTTGAGTATTATTTTTTCTGGAAACTTTTTACTTTAACTTCACTACATTTGAAAGACAAATATAGTACTTTTTACTCCACTACAATTCTGTCAAGGTCCTTGAGTAGAAAGTAACATCAGTCAGTGGATGATTTTGGTTGCAGGGGTTGCATTTTGATTGGAAATAAAAGTCAGGTTGACGTCAGAACCCTGCATCTGATTGACATCAGAACCCGACGTCAGATTGACGTTGGATGTTGATTGAAAATAAAAGTCGGGTTGACGTCAGAACCCGACTGATGTTGGTTTCTGACGTCAACCCGATTTTCATTTTCAACCACAATACAACGTCTGTCCAACGTTGGAGATCAACGTCAATCTGATTGGATTCTGACATAAACCTGATTTTCATTTTCAATGTTGGGTGTGGTTTTCTAAATGCGAATTTTGTCACTTTTTTGGAGCACACTAGCTTATAGATAACGGTAAGGCTAACATATTCATACTAAAAGCCCAAAAAGTTTAAATAGGGCAATATTTGAGGGAACAGCCATTTGGGTGTCCGAAACCATTGTGGACGTTATTGAGTGACTTATTCAATCTCACATTCAATCCCACTACTGGAACTGTGTTCTAGAAATAAATTTGATATTGATATGAGGGTAGGTATGCAGGCATAGATTCAGAGGCATACGGTGCTTTAAGTATTACATACAACAATGCAACAATAATAAAACAATGCATTGACATTTACTTTTTACTTCTGATACTTAAGTACTTTTAAAAACGAGTACTTCTGTACTTTTACTTAAGTAAAAATAGGTCTTTATAACTTTTACTTGTAACTGAGTAATATTTGACCAGTAGTATCTATACTTTCACTCAAGTAAGGAAGTTGTGTACTTCGTCCACCTCTGTTTGAATGTTTTACCTCAGATTTGTGAAGTGTTCACCTGTTTGTCATAAGTTCTGACAATAAAGAGTAGTTTAAAACCACAATTAACGCTCTGTTTTCTACAACTTAGGAGCAAAAATCTGCCTTTAAACTTGAAAGAAATAAAGATTTGACATTTATCGTGATAATTATCGATATCGACTGATATAAAAAAAAAATTACTGTGATAATTTTTTTTTTGCCCATATCGCCCAGCCCTACACTGGCTTCTCTTTTCTCTATCTCTGTCTCTACATATAAATATATATATATTAAAGTGCTGGCAAAGTTACACGTTACACAATAATAAGCAGACCACTGCCTGCCCATTCTCTACAAGTCAGATGTGTATGGTTAAATAATGTAATGCATGCTATGTATGTGCATTTATGTGTAAATAAAACCCTGAAATAACAGTTTAACCCTTCACTATATTCACAAATAATATTATATTCGCACATTAAGAGGTTATTGGTGGATTTGTCAACTCCGTCAGCTTACAGGTCAACTCCGTATTTTCCCGCCAAAATATGTATTGTACACTGCAGCTAGGTAGTTTTTCCTCAGTTGCTAGCTGTCCCAATAACCTCACTAAAATGCTTAAATTCAATCCACTATGGTTTAAAAAAAGTATCTTAACAGAAAGATGGTATTGACATGGTGCAGCTGTGACCATAGGAATATTGACATTGTCTAAAATATAAAAAAATGTAAAACGCACCACAGGTAGGGAGATGAAAAGGGGTCCTCAGGGATATAGCTGACCATGCTATTCCCTGATTTAAAGAGCTTTATGAAAAAATCTGACGAAGTTGACAGAAACTGAGGACACAACTTTAATAGGCAGATTTTTATGGAAAATATTGTTTGATGTTCACTTCATGCATAGTTTTTTATATTTATACCCCTTTTTTGGGATGGTTAATATTGTGACCTCTTGCTGAGGACAAGTGCAATAACATGCACCTTCTAACCACAGACCATACATTTAAACAAATTTTCCCCAAAAAGATAAAAAGGTTTATTCTAAAAATCAGATAGGTATATACAGAAAATATATATTCTTTTAGATTTAACTTTGTAAGTATGCTTTAAGTCAGTTATTTATATATTTTGCTGTAGTGTGTCAGTAGGAAATATCAGTTTACATTTCCAAACATTCTTTTTGCCATTAATTGTAATAATCCAGTGAGATTTCTGTATGCACAAGGAATCTGACAACAGCCAGGATGATATTAACATGCCTAATGCATATTAACATGCCTAAGACTTTTGCACAGTACTGTATATGCTTAATACTAATCATAACAATAATAAAAACATGCAGCTTTGTGCCATGTGGTGGCAGTGTAGAACTGTGTAAAATTATCGGTTTGGATGAACAGTTTCTCATGTCCTATCTCATTATTTAGATACCTGAAGGGAATGATCTCACTCCAAAGGAGAAGCAATTCTGCGAGAAAGCAAAGCCAGATACTGAATTTCAGGCCCAGTTATTCCAGGTTATGGCCTCTATACGATTTGGACTGAATGATCCAAGAAGCTCAACCATAGCATTGAAAAACCCTGTCCATCAGAGAAGCAGCGTCTCATCACAATGTGGATATCACCAGAAACAAAGAGGTTATTAAACTGAATATTCAGAATAAAATCATCAAAAATAAAATCATCTGCACATAATGGTGAAGTCAAGTAACATTAGCACTTTGTAATTGGTAACAAGAATACAGGATTTTTTTTCTCAGCAGGATATGCTTACCTCATTAATGATCTATTGGTGGGCATAAGGTTTAGTTCATATACCATCCGAGAATGTGACAACATTATGTTTTATTGACCTCATTGTAAAAGCTTATGTAATGTTTTCTCGGTTAAGCACAACAGGATGTTTCGCTATATGCAAAGTAACAGTTAAACTTTGAGAAAATTAGGCTATTATTAGTTACACACACTGTGTTGTTTTGTTATTGTTGTTCTATTACATCATGAGAAGCCATGTTTAAAAAAATAAATTCTAAACTTTTTTTTTTTTTTTGATAAAATGACACTGGTGCTTTTTTAATGTACACGCTAAAGCTTTTGAAATGCCGCTCTGTTTGTCGAGTGAAGTTCAGAAACTCAGTGTGCTTTGCTTTTATCATGCTTGCAGGGATGATAACATCTCTACCTCAATCTAATCTAAATACAACAACAAACAGTATAGCCTACTCCTATTTCCATTTACACTCATGTAGTCACTGCAGTAGGGCAGGCCTACTGGTCATTTATATGATTTTTACCCATGGTACACAAAACTTATGAAATGTAATTTCCAAAATGTCTGTGTATTCTACTTCCATTTTTACCTAACCTTTTAAAACGAGTGCTGTTTTTTTAATGAATAAAAAAATGAAAACGAATCAATGCAGTGTATATTTTCTTTAGTAATCTGTTGATTCTCACAATTTCAATACTAATAGCTTTTTGTGTATAGGAAGTTAGGGTAAGTCTGGGTAAGATGACCAGTTTTGAGGTCAATTGATCTAATTTTGTGTCTGTGGAAAATAGTGATCTATGACGTTGTATGAAGTTGAATTATCAAAGTTTTGGCACAGAAGGCCCCAAGTGGCATGTCATTTGTGTTATTATTTTAAAAGTGAATCATGATTGTGATTAATAGGGTTATTATTCAGTATTTCCATGACGTACATTTCAGACATCTCTGCTTTCATTAAAAGCTAGGTTAATTGAGTGAAATCATTGAATTTGCAATCATAGTGAAGCTATGCACATATCTTTAATTAAAATATGGGCAATTAAATATTGATATGCCTATATAAGTCACAGAATATTTTTAACTTTCAGATGAATCGCTTTTACTGGGATTCTGCTTTGTCTGCCATAGTTTTTTTACCATAAGTAAAAAACCATTACCATTTAGTTACCTATGATCACGCGCGTGAACTCGGCAATCGATTACTATGGACTTCGACCGAAAACAGGAAGAAAATACAGGTATGTGCGCTCGCTGAAATAACATCATTTTTATTCATATTTTTCACATCTACTGCAGTCAGATTCACCCGCGATCACTCTGAAGGAATCACTCACATTAGCTGTGCACTTGTAATGACACATCAAGGATGTTAAGAGGCTAAAAGCAGGTTTAAAACTTGCCCCATTGAAGTCAACAGGGTACAAATTTTAAAAAGAGGATAACACGGTGTAGGCAACACCGATTTTTGTCGTTGTTCTCTGTATTGACAGCACTCCAAATGTACAAAAAAATGAGCTCAATGTTAAAATTGACCGGAGTTCTCCTTTAAGGGGTGCATCTTCCCCCAGTTTACCCTACTTGTTGCTATTACTCTGACATCCACAAGATGGCGTTTCTCTCCTAGACTACAAACGCCACAACGCAAGAAAAAAACAAAACAAAAAAAAAAAAACAGCCGAAGTCAGAGAAACGGAGACAGACTGAAGTCTAATCTTCTCTTCATTTGACCCCTGGCCCCAAGTGGTATGTACCAGAGAGCCGATGAGCACTCCATGAATCTTCCATCATCTCCCGGCCTGGGGTAGATAGATTCTCACCATATGTCCTATCAGGCACCTGGCCATCTGGGGTTAGAATGCTCCATTGAGTTGAACAAACTGAGCTTCTTCTGCACTCAAAACTCAGTGTAGGAGGACAATGAGGGCTGCATGGGTTGGGTTCGTTGTTTTGGATCAAGACCCTCCAACACACATGAACAGAGACATGGCTCATCAGCAAACATTTAGAGAAGTGCTGATACTAAACAAATAAAACTAAACAATGCTCGCACAGTTAGATGTTTAATGCATCTCCTGCGTGAACAACAATACTTTTACAGCATTTACATGGCAATGTTCATTTCTAGCCTATATTTTTTAACATATCAAGTTGTACACATTAGTATTAGTTAACACGTTGTGACCAGACATGAATTAACATATTTTAACTAATTAGATTAACATAGATTAGGCGTCTTTCCCCAGGTAGGGGGACAAAAATAAAAAGTTTTAAATAAAGACATGCTTTAAAAGTGTATTGTTTATTGATCACAATACCTAATGCATTAACATTGTTCACTAATTCAACCTTATTATCAAGAGCTCTATCCATCCATCCCTCCATCCATAATTAAACTCTAAATTATGGTGAGTTACCCATGCATTTTTTTTTACTTGGAAATCCAAACTGCCATCTTTAATATCATCATGTCACAAAATTACACAGTTGTGCTTATGCACACTTGATGATATTCTGGCACATCTGGAAAGTTTGCTGGTGACCTCAAGCAAAGCCTTTTTGCAAAATCACAAGTATGACCTCTGCACATGACCCGATGTAAATTAAGCAAACCGCTTTACATGCAGGCAGCTTGACTGAAGAGGCGAGTGTCACACTCCGCGCATGTGCAAGAATTTTTCAACTTTGAAGTGCATAACATGGGTTTAACCCCAGATAGGACACAGTGAAACCAAATATTTGCACTGAGGCGTACCACATCATAAATTAGGCATATATAATTGAAAGGGACTTGGCCTTGAAAAGCTCCTGACTGAAGAATTAAAAGAGAATGTTAAATGTTGAGTTAAGGATATATACAGACAAAAAAAAATATAAAACGAAAGAGCATACATTCTAGATATGTATTGAAGTTATAGCTTTGCCAAAACATTACATTACCATGTGCTGTGAATTATTAAAGAGCGAATCAAATGAATGGCCTGACCCCTTACATTGTTAAAGACCCATTGTGTAAATGAGTCTTTCTAGACCGTGGCCTTGGCGTTTTTGGAAACTACCCCTTAATTTGTGCCTTGTGGCTACAGAGGTCTGACCAATGACTTGACACGAATAAATCATTTGTCAAGAAAACCTCCAATCAGAAAACACCCCAGGTGCTCAGCAACAAGCCACCGAAACCCCCCTTAACACAACATGCCACATAATGACCATCTGGTGGCCAATTAGTGAGGACCCCATGCTAGTGCTAACACCTTCTTCATAATGAATAGAGAAAAGAGACATGTGTTCTTCATAGTGTTGCTGATGTTTTATATTAAGCCATGGTGAGATCAGGGTGTTATTTTGATTGGTGATTAAGGCAGCATTGAGCGACTGAGAGTTTTGTGTTGTGCATTTTCCCACATGTAAAATAAAGAGAGGAGGGATGTGAAACGCTTCTTCTGTTGACATAGTCACTTGTTGATGTTTAAGGGCTACTCCGACAAAAAAAAAAATATATATATAATAATGATAAAATATATATATATATATATATGTATGATTTTTACATCCTAAAAGTACTGTTTTCAGAAATTTGCACATACATAGGGCATATGCGTTGGTTATGGCTGGCTGGAATTTATACTTCAGGCTCTAATGTGCTCTTTCACTCAAATTACAGTCATCTCTCAGTCAGTGAAGTCATCTGTCAATGCAAAGTGTTTGGACTGACAAAATGTTTGGGGCCCTTTAAATAGGGTTCCTTGACAGGTAAATCTGTAATGCTGCTTTTAGACAGACCTATGAGATAACAGACTTGTCTATGAAACCTTTATATTGTACACGACAAAATTTCATTCTACTGATCATTTCTTATTATTGTTATTAATGTTGAAAACAATTGTGCTGCTTATTTTTTTTATTTTTATTTTTTTTGTGGAAACAATGATTATATATATATCTCAGTATCCTTTGATATAGAAAAAAAAAAAAACATTATAATGCCTTTAGTATCACTTTTGATCAATTTAATGCATACTGAATAAAAGTACAAATTTATTTAACAGAAAAACTCTTACTGACCCCAAACTTTTAGTGTATATTTGCAGATATTTGTAAACCGATAGCAGAAAAGTGAACATGAGCTGTGATTGTTAGATGGATGCCAGATTGCAGGGAAAAGTGTAGTACATTCAGATTGCTTGTTGCATTTATGTTTACAAAGTGAAACATATAATGAGCATCATGAACCTTTTTGGTTTACTATTATTCTTAGTTGAACAAGAAAAATACTTTCCACTACTAAAGTCTTGAATTATTAATAACAGATGCTCCAGAAAAAGATATAGCCAGGAATCTAGATCAGGATAATTGATTGACTGTAAGGATTATAAATGTGGCGCCAGAGCTCAAATTATGATACCTGTTTTTTATATAAAGACTGTCTTTCTTGGCTAGTGAATCCAACCGGTGATGTCCAGTTCTGATGGCTTACAGCTGAACAACAGCATGCCATTTATAAGAGATTTGAATTTTATACATTCTTTTTTCATTTAATTTAGAAAGAACTGCCAATAATAAATAGAGCTATAATGAAATTATTTTTATAGATTTTTTCTTCTTCTTCCTACATCATGGTCTACATGCAGAAAACAAACAAAAAATAGTTCGAGCTCTCTTCGGGTATAGTGTCATCAAGTATATACATAAACCTTCTTGGCGTCTAAACACAATTATTACGCTAAATTTCAAACATCTTTTTTTTTTTTTTTGCCCTCTTCCTCTCTCTGTGCCTCTCAACAGGCCAAACATTCAAAAGGGGACATATTTCAGAAGGGAGACTGAGCAAGACAGAGGTATGCACTGAGTATTTTCCTCTCATTTTTTCTTCCTTCTCTCGCTCTCCTTTCTCTCCCTCCCTATGAGGAACGTTTACTTTAGCTCCTTAAGAGAGAGGCCGGGAGGCTCGGGTCCCGATTTGGGTGCCCACAACTCATCGGGGCCTGCAAGCCTGATGAAGTTCAAGCTGACAGCTGCATAAATCACAGCCCACTGGAGCTAATAGGTGGCAGTATTAAAATCCAGCCCCCCGCCTCGGACCACCCAGGTGGCCTTTACAGGAATAGGAGCATCCAGTCATATCTAACCCAACTGAAACTGTACAGCCATCTGAAGCACTTAGCCCCCCGCTCGCCTCCCCTCTGGCTGCTCCTCGACGTGTGGATTATTGGGAGGTTCTCTCTTAGCAACACAGGAGAGGCGCGTCTGGCATCCGGACTACAATGATTCATATTTGGCACTTCCATAAAGGCTTTTCGGGCCTGTTTCAGTTTCAGGCCCATTATGGCCCCTAGACCTTCTCACTCACTTTCTATTCCTCGTCTTCTGGAAAAACCTATAAAAAATCGAAGCCAGCAACCAAACAGAAGTTAGCTTTCCCCTGAAGAAAAACTTGTGATGTTTGTGAGCCGATTGGTAGTTTTATTAAAGACACTATAGTGCAAAAACAGCATATTAATCTACTGCAAATATTTTAGCTATGGCTGCTACTCAGTTTTATTTGGACATTTGTGTGGGATTTGAAAGAGTATTCCAGATTAAATACAAAGTTAAGATCAATCAACAGCACAATCAACAACTAAAATTTGTCTATTCTTTCTTCAAAGCGAAAAAGGCACCTAAAATGGAAGTGAATGGGGCCAATTCATAAACTTCACCATTTCAAAAGTATAACCACAAGAAGACGTAAACAATGTGGATGTTAAGATGTTTTTAGTGTGAAAAAAATAGCTTACCTTATCTATGTGAAGTTATCTAAATTTTTTCAAAATTTTGCCATTTTTGACAACATAACACTATAAACCCTAAAATGATGCTCAAATAATTAATGTTTTAACTTAACCTGTGTTACTTGAATAAACCAACACAGTACAGCCAAAAAAAAAAAAAAAAAATAAAGAAAGATTTGTGTTGCATAGTTACTGTATTGTCCAGCTACAAGCAGTGTAAAACCGGGCCCCCCACATGGTGGCTTGGCCTAGACTCAGATCAGCTCTGTTTTCTCCAATGCAGAGGGTGAATCCCACGTCCTGTCATGCTGGATCTGAAATCAGACCTGACAGACTCACTTCTGTCCCTGCGCAGTCTTTCTAATCCTCCTGCTGTTCATCAGTGCACTCCTCTTAAAGATCAATTTAGATTACACTGGAGATGTATGATTGCTTAAAGACGACACCGTGACTGAAGCGGTTGTCACGGTGCATAGCTACAGTGTATGCTTACTGTTCACTATGAGCAAATTAGGCCTTATTAAAACTAGTTCACAATCATAAACCACACTACAACATGTTTATTTCCTCTCGTGTTGGATTGTGTGAAACATTTAAACAACTTGGAGCTGTTGTTTTGGCCTAGGGTGACCTCAGTGTAAACTGTTTTTGTAGTCGGTTGTTAGGGGATTTTAGAATGATCTTGGAACATTTCAATACACATTTATCATATGACACCTGGGTTTTTACACACACTCACACACACACACACACACACACACACACACACACACACACACACACACACACACACACACTGCCACCGCCACACACGATTATTTACCTTACAGGCAGCTTGCTCTGTTCTTGCCTTTTCACAAGATGCATCATCATCTTAAAATGATTTGTAGTTGCTCTTTTTACAGTGTGTGGGATCTTGAAGTAGTACAACTGATTAAAACAACTTTAAATTATAAAGCCGCCGGAGATGGCGGAAGTTGCCTCTAGTAATGTGTGAAGTGGAGACAAAGAAACTATAAATGAAACCTTATCATTGCTGCATTGCAGACATTGCCCAAAGCTAGAAAACTTCCATCGCCAAAAAGCTCATGAAACACATTACTATTATTATTACTATAAATTATACTGTTATTAGAAATTACCAACATTTTTTATTTAATAATATTTAATAGTATAAACAATATTAATAAAAAAAACTATCCTCCTGAGACCCAGCAACTCATGTTTTAATGGGGTGCAATATAAATGAATATATGATATATAGTAAAGCCATTATTGTAATATTAATATAATGAAAGAATATGAATGTTCATTATGGTTTAATACATGCAGTATTTAATAAAACAAATATTAATATTGTTATATAATTAATCTACTACAATGTAAAACAAAATTTAATATGAAAACTGAGTCTCAGCAGGAGAGACTCAGTTATTTTAATGTAACATTCAAACAAAATTCAGCATGTATTTTTCATGCTGGTGAGTTGATGGGAGGAATGTTGCCTATATGCATGTCAAAGCCTGTCAAAGTGCAGCGGTGAGTTGCATTTCAATGAGAATCTGCGTGCATTCAGCAGTCCCTTCAACTTCCATTACAGTGAAGCCACTCCACCCCTTCACACCATCAATATGACTCTTGTGCCTGAAACCTAAAAAATATTGAATAAAAATAAATAAACTCACTCAATTATGTGACCAGGCTCTTAGGTCATTGCATTGGCGACTTCTGGCCCATTACAGGCACAGTTTGCGTGAGTTTTGCAGTCTGAAGTGTTTGAGGTCATAGCTCATTAATGACATTTACAGTAAAAGCTTTGACGCAGCCACTCTATTTCTCAGGCCAGAGAGAACATTTGAGGGAAAAAAGAGAAAACACAAACACTGTTCCAAACAGTGTTCACTCCAGGGGGAAATGAGACCCTCTCCCTCCTTCTGTACACATAAACACATTCAAGGGCGACAACATATCAGCAAATGTGACGGGCCAAAAGACCTGCGTTGCTGTAAATAAAAAAAAAATAAGAAAAATATTAAATTCTTGTCAAGCAAACGGTTTCAAGGGAGCTCTGTTTTACTTCTCAGGAGTTTCGTTTTTGAGGTCAGCCACATGACAAATTGTTTTATGTCTGGAGGTGATTCTACCAAGATGTGAAGCAATAATGATTCACCAAACCACATATCCTGCAGAAATTTCACAGATGTATTCATATTTTTCCAGATTTCCTCATTCATTTTTCAAATTATTCCTCAATCAATTAATTATAAACAATATAACAAGAAAATAATTATAACATTTTAAAAAGAATGCCTGTTTTCCCATTCATTTTTGACACAATTAGTGCTGTGGTGTGAGGTGTGTAAGTATTTTTTTGCTGCACAACAATTATTGAGTCTTTGATAACAGAATAAGTGCATTTCACCTTTATTCCACAAGACAATGTCTGATACACAATGATGAAGTGACGTTTCACTCATAGTTACTGCAGGCAGAAAACGTCTCGGTTACATATGTAACCCTCATTCTCTGAAAGAGGGAACGGAGACGTTACGTCAGAGACTGGCGAATGGGGGTTTCACTAGAGAGCCCGATCACCTTCGAGTTATTAGAAAATGAGCCAATGGTATGAAAATACCATGGGTCTGCGGAATTTGCATCGCAAACTCCGCCCCACCACGTGGGTATAAAAGGAGCCGCGAGTGTAGTCTCGCATTATGTTACCTGCTGAGGAGATATGAGGGGGACGGGGAGGATTTAACCTCCTGGCCCCCCTAAGGAACCTGATGACCAGATCATGCTGTCCTACCGACTTAGACTCCACAAGGTCAAGGTGCGCAGATATCACAGCCACATAAACCTTCAGGGTGGAAGGAGACAGCCTTCGTTCTAACTCTTCTTGGAGGAAGGAGAGCACAGACCTGATCTGGCATTTTCTGGGATCTTCTCAGCGAGAAGAACACCAGGTGACAAATAGGTTCCACTTCAGAGCATGGGTGTGTCTCGTGGACAAGGCTCTAGCTGAAGTGATGGTAGCCACCACCTGAGGTGGTAGAGTACTCAAACCTTCCGCGTCCCGTCCAGGACCCACACGTGCAGGTTCCAGAGATCGGGTGCCAACTGGTGCCCCGTCTCTGAGAAAGGAGGTCCTTCCAGGGAGGGAATCGGCCAGGGATGGGCTGTCGCGAGGAGAATCAGTTCAGAGAACCAAGTCCAGGTGGGCCAATGAGGCACAACCAAAAGGACCTGCTCCTCGTCCTCCCTGTTCTTGCACAGGACCTGTGCAAGATAGCAGAGCTAGACGTACAGCCAGCAACTCGAGGCAATTGACATGTCATAGGCGCTGGGGTCCTGTCCAGAAGCCCGCGGCAGCATGCCCATTGCACATGGCACCCCAACCCGTAGTGGAGGGAGCTCCGGCCCGAAGAAAAGAGAGGTTCGGCCATGGGGTGAAGGTTTGACGGCAGGCCTGAGTGACTAGCACCTGGAACGTGCCCTGTTGCCATGCCCATCTCAGGACTCGATCGCGAATTCAGTGCTGAAGCAGTCTCATATGAAGCAGACCGAGTGGCGTGACTGCTGCTGCGGATGCCATATGCCTCAGGAGCCTCTGAAATAACTTCAGTGGGACCGCACTCTTGCCCTCGAATTGACTCAGGCAATTTAGCAGTGACTGCAGGCGCTCGTTCATAAGCTGCGTGCACATGGCGACCGAGTAGTTTTCCATACCGAGAAAAGAGATCCTCTGCACGGGGGAGAGTTTGCTCTTTTCCCAGTTGACCCGAAGGCCCAGATAGACGAAGTGCCGGAGCCAGGTCCCTGTGTTCGCAAATCTGCTCTTGAGAGTGTGCTAGAATCAGCCAGTCGTTTAGATAATTCAGGATGCAAACCCCGTGTTGCCTGAGTGGCACAAGGACTGCCACGACGACCTTCGTGAAAATGCGAGGAGACAGGGCTAAACCGAATGGGAGAACTGTGTACAGGTATGCCTGCCCCTCGAAAGCAAACCGAAGAAATGGTCTGTGTCGAGGAAGAATGGAGACATGAAAGTAAGCATCCTTCAGGTCGATCACTGCAAACCAATCCAGGAGAAAAACACATTTGAAAATGCGTTTGGCTGTCAACATCTTGAATGGAAGCCTATGAAGGGTTCGGTTCAAGATGCGCAGGTCCAGGATTGGTCGTAACCCACCGCTCTTCTTGGGTACAATGAAGTAGGGGCTATAGAAGCCAAACTTCATCTCGGCTGAAGGGACGGTCTCGACGGTCTCGGCCAGCGGCCGGGGAAGGAGAGCAAAAGATTCTCCCCCAGCCCTCCACCGGGGGAAGGAGTGGTCCTGCTACCAGCTCCTGAAGCCGCATGATGGCGGCCTCGGTGGTAAGCTGAC
Organism: Scardinius erythrophthalmus; assembly: GCF_964197995.2. Taxonomy (NCBI): domain Eukaryota; kingdom Metazoa; phylum Chordata; class Actinopteri; order Cypriniformes; family Leuciscidae; genus Scardinius; species Scardinius erythrophthalmus. The sequence continues at coordinate 30,336,080 of NC_138225.1, forward strand.
AGTTTTAGCAGACTCGGGGCAGGATATGTTTTATCGCCTCAGTCTGCTTCTGGGCGGCCGAGAACTGTTGGGCGAAGTCCTCGACCGCACCGCCGAAGAGCCCAGCCTGGGATATGGGGGAGTTGAGAAAACGAGTTCTCTCAGCCTCGCGCATATCAGCCAGGTTGAGCCATAGATGTCGTTCCTGGACCACACAGGTGGACATCACCTGACCCAGGGATCGTGCAGTGACCTTCGTCGCCTGTAGAGCGATATCGGTGGCAGTGCACTGCTCTTGCATGCGCCCCAGGTCAGCCCTTCCCTCGTGCATGTCCCTGAGCACCTTCGCCTGATGGACTTGAAGGATGGCTATGGCATGCAGAGCGGAGGAGGCCTGCCCTGCAGCTCTATAGGTTTTGGCCACGAGAGTAGACGAAAACCTACAGGCCTTGGAGGAGTGCTTTGGATCACCACGGCAGATAGAGGTGCTCTGGGGACACAATTGCATCGTCACAGCACACTCCACCAGGGGGACCCCAGTGTACCCATTGGTCACTGCGGGCGGGTGCTGGTGGGTGCCAGCACACACCGCCCCCAGTAACCAATCATCCAGCCTTGAGCACTCGGGGGAGGGTGGCGGGCGCCACTCCAACCCAATGCTCTCAGCTGCCCAGGCAAGCATGGCTGTCAGCTCTGGATCCGACTCGGGTAATGCTGGCACTCCAGAGGGAGGCAACACAGCCGAATCCTCATCTCCAGGGGAATCAAGCCCACCTTGTGACGCTGTGAGCTACATGGCATCATCCAGAGCCCCGAATGAAACACTGGGTCCCCGAAAGGAACCAGGTTCACCCGGAAGCTCCACGGTTTGCGATGTGCAGGGGGGGTGTCCCGAGGAAGACTCATCGGGTTATTCCACACCATAACCCTCAGATCACCCTGGCCACCAGCCAAAGTATCCCCTCTCGATCTTAACACTGCGATTGTCATGTTCCCGCAATGAGAACATGACTCATCCACGAGCACTGTCTGAGCGTGATTAAAGCCCAAACACGCTAGACAACGCTCGTGACCGTCAGGCGGATGGATCATGCGCCCACATCCAGAAACACAAGGGCGAGACATCTTTAAAAACACGTGCCCGTGTAGCTCTTTTAGAAAAGAAATCTCTCTCGGTAGTGCCAAAGCGCCCAGGGGAGAACACGAGCCATGTGCAAAGTCACTGCACAGACAAGCAGCAGGGCCGTAAACCCACTGAAATGCGCAGTCACACCAACACCACTGAATAGAGACGCTTGTTGCTTTAGAAGGCGAAGAGAAGCACATAACACTTCGGCTCCGAAGCATAAACATAATGCGAGATTGCACTCACGGCTCCTTTTATACCTACGAGGTGGGGTGGAGTTTGCACAGACCCATGGAATTTTCATACCATTGGCTCATTTTCTAATAACTCAAAGGTGATAGGGCTCTCTAGCGAAACCCCCATTTGTCAGTCTCTGACATAACTCGTAGTGACTGACGGAAAGGGAACAAAAGTATCATCAGCACAATTTGAAATGACTTAGCGATTTACTGCAGAGCAAGTACTGAACGCAAATAAATATTAGTGTCACTGTCACTTGATGCTGGATTTGGTGAAGAAGCTGTCAGCGATCAAAATATTGATTTTGAAGATGCTGAAAATTATAGTTTTGAAAATATGTTTGAGATATTGAATATGAGCCAGATAATTAATGTTCTGGGAAATGAGCTCTGACGAGGACAGTTATGATGGTATAAAACATCTGCTCAAACTGAACCCTTCCAAGCTCCAAAAGGTAACAAAATTTGCTTTAGTTTATTCTTCTGTAATTGTTGTTATAGATCCGGGTTGCTAAAGACCTGAATATGTGATAATGATTGGTGAAACATTCATGCATTTAAAGGGTACAGTCCCAGATCAGTGATGACTGTAGCAGTGTGCTGGACATGAGGAGCAATTCAGCAGCAATGTTGTGCCAGGGTTCTGTGGTGTTATTCTACTGTGGTTGCGGAGCAGTATTTGAAAGAAACTAAAACAGGGCTCTCCTGCAAGTGGCCAGTGAAAGCACGTTAGTCTGACCAGGGTGACCACAGATGAAACCTTAAGTGTGGTAATAGTTTTGAATTTTAGGGGAGTTTTTCTTCTTAGGGTTAAGAGGTTTTGCAGCTTTTACCCACCTGCTGTCTCTTTTTAATGAGGCACAGTGTCTGTATTCAGTGTGACCAATATGCATCGGAGAGCCTTTTGAAGCGATTCCAGTCTTTGCTTCTTGAAAGCTTCAGACCCCGTCGTCAGCGAGTGCTGGATCCAAGTATACGTCTGTCTCGAATCCTGGATTAATTAGACTTCTGTGATGCGGGCGAGAGGCCAAATTAATTTTGTAATCTGTCTTTGAATAAACAAGAACCTTTGGGGAATGCCGCATTCCTTGGGTTTTGCTTCATTAGGACCATGCAGTTCTTTTGAAATGGTTATAATGGGATTTCTATGGACTGAGAAGCACCCCGAGTGCTGTAATGTTTAGTACCGGGTACATTATCCCATTCTAAGCACTTAGAAAAATTCACTCAACTTTTTTTTTCTTTCCCAACACTAATGTCTGTTTTTCATGATCTCCTGTTGAATACTTATGACACTGTGACCGAATGTTAAATTTAATGCCCAATTTAACACGGGCTTTCTTGTCAGATGCCTCTTTGTAGTCGTGGTCCTTCTAATCCGCCAGCAGGAAGCTGGGTGTTGTTGATGTCTGAGCTACACCAGCGAAGCTCCATTGTTCAGCTGTGACAGCATGTCCCTGGGTCCGGCCCCAGAGCTGTCAGGTCTCGCTGTCACACCTCTCAGTGGGCACGCCACAGCCAGCTCACAGGAGCAGTCAGGGGTCCTAAAGCCAGGTCCTGAAGCAAGATGCCAGGCTCTGCTGAGTAGCAACAATCAGTGTCAGGCTCCAGGTTTCATGAGTGAAGTGTGGCTTTGTCTGTGTATCAATATATCAGTGGACGTCTCAGAATCAGAGGTTGAAGAAACCCGCTGTTCATTTGGACCACGCTGCAGACCTCAAGTGTTACAGTAGGTTTGTATGCATGACATGACATTTCACAGCATGTGAATAGTTCAGGGAAAGTTTAGGGAATTACATTCCTGAAACTTTAAATTTATTTATTTGTCTTTTTATGTGTGTCATCAATGACCCCTAACAGAAATAACATCACGAGAATTAAAACGAGAATTAAAAAAAAAAAATCACAGACAGGTGTGCTGAAGCAGGTAGATGTCAATATATATATATATATATATATATATATATATATATATATATATATATATATATATATATATATACTTTTTATATATACTTTTTACATATTTTTTTATTATTATTTTCAATCCTTACACAATATTTAGATGGGATATACACATTATTTAGACTGATTTAACCATAAAAAACTGATTTAATTAATATCATTAACAATTAATAGGGCCTACCTGCAAAGTCATAAACATTCAACACAATAAACATCCAACACAATATGAGTGTGTGAGCAAAATCCTCACTGTCACAAAAAGTATGACCCTTTTGTCACTATATCCCCTGACTGCATACAGTAGCACACTTTTCATTCAAGATAAACGACGATCCGTTTTCCTTTCCTTTCATCTTTCACCTAATCCCTTGTTTGTGCAGCTCTTAGTCTTGTCATCGTGGTTTATTTAGGTGCTTTGCCAATCTTAACAGAAATCATCTCTCTGCACTGTTGCTGAGAGATATGAAAGGCCCAGCATTTGCAACCATAATCTTATTTGCTTTGTGGTAATGATTATGTTAAGCTGCACTTTTACATACCTGAACTAAAGGTTAAGAAAATTCTCTTGGGCAACGTGTTAGTTGAACTAAACACAGGTTACATAAACTGTACTGTACAAATTAGATTTTCAGGTGAGCGGATTAAAGAGCAAAAATAGACAGTAGAGATCATTTAAAATAGCTTAAAAATACATTGTATAAAAAGCCACTGGGTTGACTGACTTAATTCACCATCGCCAAACTCTTTATATGATGAACAAATTATATTGTCACATCTGGAATCATAGTTGGCATTATAGTGACAGAATGGGCCTGGACTTGGAACTCAAAAGAAGTGGCAAGTTGACAAATTCGCCCCACGAATATGACTTCATTTTCTCTGTCCAGAGGTTAAAGTATAGACGGAGCAAGAAGGAAAGTTTTTATTTTCTCACAGCTGCGAAGGGCAGTGACTCATACCAGAGCTTGTCACAAATGGTTGAGTTTTGACAGTTTAATATATAGGCTGTCAAGTCTTCAGACAGACCTGCATAGTAACAAAGGTGGGGAGCATAGGTGGGTGTATGAGAGAAAGAGTACCTTTGTTTTGCCGGATGAAGCCATGGAATTACAACCTATTTCTAGGAGTGGAATTCCGTTACCTTTACCAAACAGTGACGTTAATATATATAAAAACATATTTTTGACAAAGACCTGGTTTATCATGCCTTACTTTAACATGTAGCCTATAATGGACACATTTAAAATAATATTACAGTATATGTTTTACGATTGCTTTGTGTTGGCAGACTGAATCTGAGAATAACTTTGACACTGTCATTTTGCTGACAAAAGCAAAAAAAAACAACAACAACAACAAACAACCGGTAACACTTTAGTTTAGGGTCCAGTTCTCACTATTAACTAGTTGCCTATTAACTAGTTGCCTATTAGCATGCATATTATATTGGCTGTTTATTAGTACTTATAAAGCACGCATTACTGCCTTATTCTGATCATATTCTAGACCCCTTAATCCTGCCCAATACCTAAACTTAACAACTACCTTACTAAATAATAATAAGCAGTAATTAGGAGTTCATAAAGGCAAAAGTTGTAGTTAATAGTTAGTAGTGAGAATTGGACCCTATAATCTAAAGTGTGACCAAAAAACACCATAGAAAGCACTTTATTTTACACACATTTTTTAATTAGAAAAGACCAAATCAAAAATTTATTTAAAGTATATATATTTTTTGCTGTGTAGCATGCTGCTCTTGTTTTTCATCGCCGTGTTTTTTCATGCTGATATAAAGCATCAATCTAAAGCAATCTAGATTAAATTCTCTTTTGATAATGATATGGAAATTTACCTCTAATTAAACATGCTAACAAATTCTAATTAGCATCCCTAAACCACATTTCACAGTGGCGTTTTGCCAACTAAGAGAGCGATGATTCTGCCGAACACTCCACCTGCTCTTCAAATGGAAGCACTGGTGTGTGCTGACATTTCATTTAACGACATGATTATAAGAACAGCCGACGAAGTTTAAAGCTTGAAGTTAAAGCCTAGAGGGGCGTTCCTCTACGCTGCAGCCCAGAGCGCTGGAGGTGGGACTGGGTAATTACAGGGAGACAAGACCTCTGCCAGATCTGCGCTGAAATCACCACTTCCACCTGAACCATGTCATATAAGCCCAGATTTATTCAATAGTGAAAGGGATTCTTTGCAAGCCCTAAATAAATTTTAATTGCAGTAAGCTGGTTAACACAGCAGCTTTAACGTTCTCACTGTCTCCTCCCCTTCTTCCCTCTTCTTTGGCTGGGAACTTTGAGGGGATTAGGAATTGGTGGCGGTGGCGGAGGGGGTTGTTGGGAAAAACTGTGAGCGCAGCATGGCTCCCACAAGTTGCAGAAAACTCAGGCCGGATTGTTCTAGCCTTCAATGCAGCTGTCGGGAAAATCGCCATTAAGGTACTCTATGCTTCCTCTATAATGGCGAACAAATGCTAAGCAAATTTGAACACACATACCAACAAATTCACTCTTTAACACTTTTGTCAGTCAAAAAGCTCAAATTATAGCAGAACCGATTCACCGGCAGTTGTATGTGTTCAGACATTACAGGGACTCAACAAAGGCATCAACTAATTTGTGACTAATTAACTATTAAGTTAGAGTATGTGTGTCAGTGTGGCTTTGACAAAACAAATCACTGATCAACATACTTAGCAGATATACATTTCCTCAGTTGTACCCTTGAGCTAAACTGCATTCTCAAGGTTCTTGTCTCGCTTGTTAGGTCATGTTGCGGCATTTATGGGTTTGGTGTCTTTGTTTTGTTCCTATAGGGTTGAAACTGCTTAGCATCCCAGCTATTTCTGATGTCAATGGCAACCTTAATTGAAGTGGAAAATCTACCATGATCAGAAAAAACTCATGATCTCACATCAAGATCTCAAATCAAGATCTCAAAACATGCAGTTTAGATTATTTATTTAGATTATGAATGTGTCAGTATTCTAAATATCTGATTATTATAACTGGAATCAGAATGTATTGATGAATGCAATGTGCAATGAGGTTTTGTATTTATTTTCCTATAATGCTTTATTCTCTTTGCATAGCATGATAATTTCATTTTGTTTTTAGGCAATTTAGTTCAGTAGGATTTGAGCAGAAGATACAAGAGCAATAACAGCCATTAACGAAAAGAGTATAGCAACATGAACCAAGATTTCAGTTCGTACTGTGCAGATCTTTAAATTCCCAAATGATTCTGAGGGTGAGAAAGAGCATTTGGTTTCTGAGAAAGCATGTTTTTGGCTGGCCTGAAGGAGGATGCATTTCAAAGAGCTTCAGTGCATGTCTAGGCCTGCTGGAGGGGCAGATAGAAGAGAGAGAGAGTGAGAGAGAGAGAAGAGAGAGAGACCCAATTACTGACCTTGGGAGGGAGTCAGAATTCCTCAGATTAGAGTCACTAGCAGTTTGCTTCACAAATGCATTTCTCATAATTGAGTACGCAACCTGGCACCATTAATCCCGTCTTCTGCCTATTGGTGAGATCAACCAATCTGAGCGGACTAAAGTTATTAACGAGGACCGTTAGATTCTCTGCTAATTTGGTACAATTTCTGAAGTGGGTGGGGGATTGGGGTGTTGTGTTCAGTGAGTTTCATGCATGATGATTGGATCATGCGGACGTCCTTTAAATGCTGGAGGCATTGGCTCTTTTTTTGATGAAGTAGGCTTTGCCTTTTGTAAGGCATTAATAGCCTCAAATTTTAAATTTTAAATGTGACTCTCAGCGTAAATGGTGCCAACTTATTTTCATTTAGTACATATACTTCACCTTATACAGGAAGGGGTTTACTGGCGTCTGCTTCCAGTTTAAATCAAAGAGCTTTTTTTTCTACAGCATATATATTGTATACGTTCAGGCCATATTAACAGGGTTCCCCGCTGTGTTGCAGAGCCAGCAGAAATATTAATGTCTAAAGAAACAAAAGTGAATCCGTATTTGCAGGGACGTCACTAGGTTTGGAAGACAGGGGGGGCTTAGCCCCTAGGGTATTTGTAACTTACGTTTATAGAAAATCTTACAGTGAATTTGAGTAAAAAACACCTATGTATATGTTTAGCTGTATTTGTCTCTTCAACACCGTTACCATCTTCAACCCTGTTACCCTCAACCCCGTCATATATATATATATATTTTTTTTTTAAGTTTATGAATAAGTAATTTAATGTTTGTTTAACTTAGTCAAAAATGTTCAGAGCAATCTTAAGAATACTGATTTTAGTTCAAATTCTGAAGTTAAGCCATATCTTTGATCAAAAATGATAGGGTTGCTGTCACAAAAAGTGCCCATTTCAGGCTTTATAGCATAAGTATAAAATAATATGTACATTTTATGGTGCATGGTACAATTTCTTGTAAGCTACGCTTTTTTATTATTTCAATTCAATTATTGTAATTTGATTTAATATTGACTCATTTGGATAAATATTAAGTACATAGGCATTATTTTTTCTCAAGATAAAAACTCACCCAATGCTGTAAACATACAGACTGCCCTATCAGCTGGTAGTATTATTTAAGGTTAAAAATAACTCAAATTAAATATAATGCGTTTTTTTTTATTATAATAACAACAACTTTATTTAATGATATAAGTAAAAATATAATAAATATGTAATATAGAAAACATATTTAGCAAAATACTCTCTATAGCTCTTTTTTTCTTGCCAACTACGTGCTAGCCTATATTATGTTCATTAAATGGCTTTCCTGAGGTAAATGTGACATAATTGTTCTCCAGCTATGTTATTGAGCTCTTCACGCTGATAAAAAACACTGATTGATCGATATTATGTATGAGAATTGAGAAATATACATTTCGGTAAGTTGTAGCCTACTAGGCTACTGTATCTTTCAACAGTGTTCGTGTTTTTTTACTATTAGCTAGTAGAGATGATCGGTTCACGTGCGCTAGGGATCCGTCACATCACATTTACAAGCGCCAAAACGGTATTTATTGTTTGAATTTCGTAATAAAATTGACAGAATCTGAGAGTTGAGATTCTTTTATATCATAAAGTAACCTGCTCTGTCTAGTCTGTCGGTCTCCGTGTCCTCTTTGCTTCGCGATTTTTCTGTGCGTGAGAAAATGGATGTGTGGCGTGAGAGCGTGTGAAAAGTGTCAATTGCGTGTGTCTCACGGTGAATGCGTGAGAGTTGACAGGTCCACAACTTCCGACCTTTCGGCTATTTTTTGTAGCTGGATATATATCATTTGTTGCGTCTAAATATGAATGAGGATACGGTTATTGATAAATCGAATTGTTATTGTTGTTCTTATTATCATTTAGGGGGGCTTAGGAACATTTTGGGGTAGCTTCAGCTCCCCTAAAATAGGCCTAACGACGTCCCTGCGTATTTGACTCGGCGTTGCGTAATGTAATATAAAATGACACAGGAGCATATCGCACCATTCTCGGACATAGAAGCATCATTCAACATTATAAAAAGCCTAGCCCTACAAGTTAGATAAAACAAACAAACAAAAAAAAACATTTATTATCAAATCTGAAATGATAAACTTCCCTGAGCTACCACAACACAGAATGTGCACAACCAGAATCCATTTGGACATCAGTCAGCACTGTGACCCATGCAACCATGACATATGGCCCAGCATTAACCTTCGCTCATATAAAGGTGAGATAGTGTCGTGCGGGGTTTCTACGTGGCTCTCTGACATTCCGAGATGAAGCCATCGATCCATGCCTTTTCAAAGCTTCTTCTTTCATCCAGACCCTCAGGCCACAGTCTTTAACAGATGGGCCATTCTTCAGAGGCAGTCTTCCCTCAGATGGTGATACAGACACATATTTGGGTGTGAGCAACTGGCTATACCCTCTAATTAGGCAGCTTGATGGCTTCTTTCACTGATTCTGCAAGGAGCTTGAGAAACCCAGGAGGAAGACAATAGGAGCAGCTATTTAGTTCATTTCACAGTGAAATTCATGGGAATGTCAGAGTGACTGTATTGAAACTTAAGCCCACTTAGGCTTGACACCCAATACCCAGCTCACAAAAAAAATGGTGCTAATGTAAGTTATTTCAGTGTTCTCTGAATGTTCAAAACGATTCGTTTTTTAAATGTTTTAAAATATTTTTTTCTCTGAACATTTTAAAACAAATAGTGATTAATAACATGTGTGACCCGTGCTGAGTTATTTTCACATTCTCTAATAAAAAACTTTCAAAATGGTGTATGATTTGTTGGAATCAGACAAAAAAATTAATGAGCTACACCTGTTTGAAGTCAATAGAGTCAGCAGTCAATTTTGAGAAAAATCGAGTTAAGTTTTCTGAAGGTTCCAAACCAACATCACAGAGCAACCATCCCTTAAAAACCCTGGTAGTAACATCAAATTTTGCACACACCAAGTCAAAACCAAATATTTAGGAACAAAATATTATTCGACTTGTTCCCCCATTATAGAGCTGGTTCATTGTGCCATGAATGTGAACATATGTTGTCTGTGAATTTTTTATATAACTTTTCATGTTACGAGTTTGACAGTGTATGGTATGATTCTTCGGCTAGCAGTTGTGGAAAAGACATAACGAGAAAGACTACATGTCGCCTATGTAACGTCACCCCATAAAGTTGACTTACCCGTGGTTTTCACCAACCTCAACGATTTTGTCCTCTCCCTGAAAGAAGGCGGTGGGACACAGCCATGTTTAGCGGGATCCGTGAGCTAGTGTCCGTGTGCGAGTGGTGGTGACGGTTCAAACGCGTCGAAAGCAGCGAAGAGTTGTAGTCCACAAAGTGCTCTCACACAAAGTCTAACCGTATCAAACTTCTACCCGCTAAATTGTAGCAGTCTTTACACGAAAAATTATATTAAAAATTCACAGACAACATATGTTCACAGTCATGGCACAATTCAAACGGGACCAGAAAATAATTATTTTCTCCCATTCACTTGCATTGACGATTTTTCAACCTAGAGGTCCAGTGGGGTTAGCGCAAGGGGCGGGACTTACCAGCTCTATACCACAATTGTTTGATTAACATTAATGAGATAGACCTACGGATCTAATATAATGTTATATATCAGATGTTTTTCCCCAACAGTTAACCAAACGTTCACTTAAGACATAACAGATAATGCTTGTGTGAATACTCACCAAGACAGATAAGGTGAGAAATACTGTAATTCTGTGTATTTGTGTATATCGGGATTTCGAGTTTTTGCCAGTCAAGCGCTTCATTTCAGATTTCTCAAGACAGTTTTCTGCTTTTCTAAATTCACTCAAATCCAAGAGATGTGGCATACCCTGAAAAGTATGTCTGAACAAAACCAGTAATCTCAAGCAGTGATTGCATTCCAACAATGTAACCCAAGTCCTACCCAATGCACGGCGGGCCAGCTGGCATGGCAGAAAAGTAACACCACTCGGAGTCATGAGTAACTCCATCTCCACGCCGCTGCTCAGCAACACTCCCGTATTCCAGATTCCATTTCAGTCAGCTGCGTGTTGGCTTCCCAGAACTGTATCTGCTTAAATTACTCCTCACAAGCCTCTGCAACATGGCACACATACAAAATGACAGATCATCCCTCAAATCCTTGCATATTTTCTGTCATCCTATATCATTCTTCCTTCCAGGGGTTTGAGACATACATTGTTCGACAGATCCCCATGGCAGTGATATGTCTGCAACCACGATATCACCTTAAGGTTGCTACTCTGTTATACACAGGGTGAAAAGGTGGTTTGGCTGGAAGCGAGTGTTTGGGAATGGAAAACCTCAGTGCATACAGTATTAAACATCTTAACATGGCTCAGACTCAATCCTAAAGAACAATAGAGAGCTTTGATTGTGAAATCCATTCGTTCGTAATGGATGCCGTAGCCAGCGTCTTAACACTTCCCTTTTTTGCTGTGTGGGGATTAGGGAGTGTGTTTTTGTGGGAGTGCTTGTTCTGTGTCAGTACACCTCATGAAGAGAGTCAATGGTGGGAAGAGTCCCACGGAGCAATATCACCTTCTGCTGTGCATCACATTAACATTAACATTTCATGGATCACAAATTTACACTTTTTTAAATGCACAAATGCACATACATTTAAGAAGCCCAGAGAGAACATTAGAATTACCAGTTAAAGCTATTATATTTAACCCTCATTGGTACGGTTGATTCTAGGCAGCATGTATAATTTTGGCTCAATGTAACAAAGTACAAAACCAATTCACGAGTGCCGACTTCGTGAAGAAGTCAATATTAATAGAAATACAAATTTATCATATCATCCACTTGCAGGATTTTTGCAGTGAACTTTTAACCAATGATCAAGATGAGAGTTGAAAATGTATACCTATTTATTGATAAATTAAAGGTGTACTGTATTTTGATTAACTTTGTATAAGATATATACATATATTATACATGATTTATAGAAAATCACGAAAACATCGCCCTTAGGCAACACAGAATCACACAATAATAAAAGCATTACTAGTCGTTTTCCCTTGTTGCATAAAAACATCACAAAATGTGTACAGTGTGGTACAATGTTGCATTGAGTCAACAAACTACAAAATCCCTTACAAAAAAATTACTATATTTAAGTCTTACATTTTTAGTAAAAATATGTATTTTTCCAATCAAATCATAATATGTACCACAGATGGTTAACAGGTTCTTTAAAGTTTTTAATTAGTTTTTCAGTAAGTGACTTAGTAATAATAATAATACTAATCTTACTGTGAAAACAGTCTTTTTGCTTTTCCTCTCATCTGCCAACAGAGTAGAGCAGAAAAAGTTTACTTCACACTTGAGCTGTAATGGAAATGTTGGCATTTCTCACACTTGATATTACATGGCTACTATCGTTCATTATCCAAAACAGCTGGGAGGCATGTAACCAAGGAACAGGACTTTATTACTCTGAACTGTCAGAAAGACGTGGTCATGGTGAAGATTCAATTCTGAAAGTGATAAATGGGGAAAATGTGACTTTAAACACTCATGTGTTCATTCAAGAAGTCTTTTCAGTAAAGCTATTCATTAAAAAATTGAGCACAACGAGCAAAAGCATTTATAAATCCGTGACTGAGAGTAAATGAATCACTTTACCTGTAGCAAAACATCTGATATACATTGAGGTAAAATTGTATTGAGCCTAGAATAAAAACAACAGGAGCTTGTAAATGTGAAGGGAAGGATTACCCTCAGGAAAGAAGGACTCCACTTTAATGGCACCTATAAATGACTCAACAACAGTCATCCAGCTGCATGGATGCGCATCATATTTTCTTTCTTATTTTCTTCGGGTGTTTTTCCCCCACTGCATTTTTTTCTAGTGTTCCTTATGGGATCATAGGAAAAAAAATTAAGCAAGATGCAAAAAGGACTTGACACTTAGGCAGACCTGAAAAAGGCCTTGCCTGCTGGTTGTCAAGATAAATAAAGCACACATGTACTAAAACCTGGCCATGTCAAGCAGAGTAGATTCGTTTTAAGGTCAGGTCATAATTTTAACACATGACATCTTACCACTTTCCACAGTCCAGGCAACTTCAAAGGAAGAATATGGTATGTATTGATGGGCCCATAACTCTAGATCTTTTAAAACGGTCAGGTTTCATTAGACTACGCAGGGAAAATGGAAACCAGATGAGAGTTAGGCCACTGGACTTCGCTAAGCCTTAAGGCAGACAGAGTAAAGGTAAGGAGATAGTACATCTAAAAAGTAAACATGTACTTTCAACAAAACACCTTTTTATATGAGTAATATTGCAAGTTGTGTTTGTGGTTCTATCAAGATTACAAGACAAAACCAGAAATGTCAGCTTTTGTAACAGAGCACATATTTGGTTTCATTTGAACCCTTATAAATAGCTCAGAAAAGAGGAGAGTTTACTTTGTAGGGACATAAAATGTCACTGAGTGATACACATACTGTAAGAGAAAGTTTCTTCAGAGCTTTTCAACTTCTGAAGACAAAAATAAATTCTCTTAAATCACACTTTTCACACTCTCACTTTTCTCCTACAATGTCTAACAACTAAGTAAACATTTCTTCTCCGAAAGTCATGAACATTTACACCGCATAATAATGTATTGTGTTTAATAGCATTCTGTGCTGGAAATGATTTTACAAATTTTTAAAATAAAATTGCTTTTCATCATTCTAAGGTTAATATCTTACCTTGTATTATATATATTCAAAATATACAGAATAAACTAATGTTACTTTTTGTATAATTTGAGGTATAATTAGGCTACAGATTGATTTTTGTTTTTGTTGTGGAAACGGCACCAGAATTGTGGGAAAGTATTTTTTTTTAACAAACTACATAAAACTACACACAGCTGAAAAGTAATAAAAATAAATGGTGAATTCAGTTCAGAATGCAAGATAGTTTCAAATCAAATAGAAAAAAAGACTTCTTTTTGTGACATACATTCGAGTGAAATGGACTATCAAAAAAAAAAGTGAATGGAGGACTTGGTTCTATCAATCGGTTAATAACTGGATGAAAGGTTGTATACACTTGTAAAAAAAAATAAATAAAAAGATTTAAGTGTTTTAAGGTTTTTGGTTGAACTGAGAATTATGGAATTTTCATTTGACAACTGTCAAAATCTCAAAAACATTTTTCAAAAATTAAACATGCACAGATGATTCATTCACAATACGATCAATAACATGCATTTAGAAAGTAGATAAGCTGGGATATAAACCCCATGGGACAAAAAAGTGCTCAAAGTTAAAGAATTTAAAGAAGGGAAAAGGCAACAAAATATGTATGGCCTGTGCGCATAAGTACATTATCAAACATTGTTTTTTTTTCTCTCTATCTCTTCTTAAAAACATACTTGCCCACATCCCTGTGGAGGCCATGAGTGAGACATGAGAGCAGATCATTATCTTCCTCACCATTATACATTCCACAAATACACACACACACACACACAGAGAGAGAGAGAGAGAGAGAGAGAGAGAGAGAGAGAGAGAGAGAGAGAGGGGGGGGGGTGTAGAGAGACTCAGTGACCATGAGACCGATCCGTTCCATCTTACTCTACATGCCAAAAGGATTCTCACAAAACAAACATTGCTGGGAGCTGCTGTTGCCAGAGCTCTGGTTACAGTGTGTCTGCAGCAGTACATGTGCATTGTAATCATTTGTGTGTGTATGTGAGTATGTTTCCTCCATGTGATCCTCCTTTAGGACCACGGGTTCAGATAGTTGAGGTAATGGGTCATAGTTTGGCAGGGCCTCAAAACCGCTTTGGGGGAGATAACAAGATGTTCTTCTAATGTCACAACTTGTGTCTCTGGTTTATGTTATATGTGAATGGAAACAGAAAGAGAGAGATCTCAGTCTCTATCTATCTATCTATCTATCTATCTATCTATCTATCTATCTATCTATCTATCTATCTGTCTGTCTGTCTGTCTGTCTGTCTGTCTGTCTGTCTGTCTGTCTGTCTGTCTGTCTGTCTGTCTGTCTGTCTGTCTGTCTGTCTGTCTGTCTGTCTGTCTGTTTGTCTGTCTGTCTGGAAAAAAAAAATCAGGCTTTGTTCAGGAAGGAGTGATGCCTGGTCCAATGATCATGGTTGGTGAGAGCGTTTGCACATATATGCTTAAGTTTATGTACTGTCCTGTTCTCCATTGCTTAGACTGAAGTTACACTGACATTATGAGATGTGTCAAGGCCCTCAATGGTTTGTTTGAAGTCCAGCCATGAGGAAACAGTTATGAAAAAAAAACTGCAGAGTTTCTCACATGATCATCATGTCACTGACATATATGGAAAATATGTTCACAAATGTAGCTTCAGGCCTTGATTTCAACTCAAAATTGCTTAAGTATTTGCACTTTGACTTCCAAAAGAAGATTTTCTTTTTGAGACTACAAAACTCTCAGGCCTGTGTTTTGTTTTGCTTTGTACATTGTAATAACATTTGAAAATTCAGTACCTCAGACATCTTGGATGCATTAAATATCAGGATATTGAGATTACAGTTTTGTTACAGTCGCTAGGACACATTTCTCAATACTTAGGTCACTTTTTCAAAACTCTTCACACAGTGAGCACAACAGAAGTATATGTGGGCTAAACTGTGGATCATTTATCATTGCTTTGGCACAAAATGCATTCAATGACAACATCTTTCAAATTACACTAATTCTTTTCACACTTCAACACAACAACCGCCAAAACTCTATGTACCTACAGGCCAGTTTGCACATGCTTACATACTGTTTTCAAAACTGTTAAACGTAAGTTCAAAACAACAACATAATACAAAACTGAATAATACAGCAATTTGCTACATTTCTAAGGTAAGAATTGTAATGAAATGTATTTCAAATCTAAAAATGAAATGCTATAAAAACAATTGGACAATTGGAACAACCACAGCTGATTCTTATTGTAGCTGAACACCTACACAGGTGTTACATTTTCAATTTCATTACAAAAGGAGTCAACTTCAGAATAGTTTTGTATTGTGATGTAAACATGGACCCAGCCAGAGATAGAGAAGTGGCTGAAAGAGGAAGAAGAGTGGCTGGGAGGGGGCGAGGAATACGTATGCGTGGTGGAAGAAGAATAAGAGGAAGATCAAGAGCTGTAGTCTCAGATGAGATCAGAGCTACTGTAATTGATCATGTAACAAATCATGGTCTTTCAATGAGAGAGGCTGGTCTGAGAGTGCAGCCAAATCTGCAACGCTCAACAGTGGCATCTATTGTTAGAGTCTTCCGGCAAACCAACAGGTAACTTGTATTCTGCAAGGGCATCTGACTGAGCTGCACATTACAGAAGTAAATAGAGCAAAGCCTCCAAACCCACAGGTGGACGGGTAGGCTGTTCACTGATGTGCAGGAAACTGCCATTGTTGATGTGGTCGTCAGAAACAATGGCATAAAACGACAGAGACAGAGTCTTGGCAGACAACGTTTTGCACAACTCACTGTTGCCACAGTGGATGTCCCGGGCCAGAGGGGTGCCAACATCACAATGTGCGCAGCGATATCCACTGTGGGTGTGGGTGAGAAAGTGTGTTTGTTGGCTGTCAACCTTTGCTAGTGTTATGGAAGAATGTGTTGATTTGAGACATGTATGAAGTGATTTGGTAGGTTTAGTGCATTTTGAATGTGAAATGAACTGCTGTAACGAGCTGAAAGTTGGTTAGGAGATCTGTGTGAAGAGTTTTTGAAAACTTAAGTATTGTGAAATGTGTCCTAGTGACTATAACAAACTGTAATGGTTCACATGGGATGGCATTTTAAGGTTATACTTTAAGATCAATGAATTTCTACACAAAACTCATGCTACTTAGCTGCTGTCAAAGATGATAATACACTACTCAAACCAAAATGCAACATTTAAACAATAAAAGGACAGTTTTCTTGTCCATTGACAATACATTAACTTAATATTGTAATTCAATGATTTTATTTCAATTAGGGATAATATAGATAAGATATACATTAAGCATAGATCAAATTTAGATCAATAACTCTAGTATGTCTTAACATATTTTAATCCTGTTATGAAATCGTGTTTGATTTTCCGCTGGTATTGGAGAAGAATAACAGTGAGCGTGAAAAGTCACAGGAGTTTTTTTTTTTTTTTTTTTCTTTTCTTTCAGAGGTACATGAACTGAGGATGAAATGCAAAGAGGAAGCTTGGAACTCTGGAGTCTGAGCAATTCTGCATGTAGTTCCTGTGTAGAAGACAGGAGTACTAGTTTCCCAGTGTGCTTAAATAACAGCTCCTAGTATGCATGTGAATTACTTGGCATGGCTGCTTTAAACCACTGGTTTGGCACTGCAGAGATGCTACTAGCTGAATGGTTTATGTGCTTTTCTGTTTGTTTACTGTGGTTTTCTGGCCATAAAAATGAGAGGAGTGGAGCAGGACAGCCCTTCCCTGCTCTGCTGCGCAATCTCAGACAGTCCTCTCTCTTTTTTATTTTCCCCTCATGCTTTACTCTGGATTTCTCTCCATCCCCCTTCTCTTATATATTATTTTCTTGTAAACATGCTCTCTATCCCAGTGTACTGGCGCAGTCTCAAGCATGCAGTGTCTGATGTTGATTTTACTCATTGCACATTTTTGAATGAATTGCTGAGCAATATCAGCCCTAGCAACCTTCTCTGTTGCGCAGCAAAACACATCAACAGGCCGTTACATGCAATTTCTGCTGGTCTGTTCCTCAGCAAATTAAACAGCAGAGTCAGGCATATGATACATGGACATGGGAATGTATTGTATTATACGTTGTACATGGAAATCTAGCTGCTTGCCTTGAGGAATTTATGGAAATGAGTGGTTGTGGTTTGAATCACTCTGGTAAAGATGTGACTACTCATTTCAAAGGGTAACTGGACAACAATAGCTTTGAAAGGCCTCATATCTTCCTCAATAATAGTCAAGTGAAATGTAAAAATAAGACCTGACCTCAGTAGCCTTCCAGTCCATACCAAAATGTAAATGATAAAGACACACACTCCAGAGTACCTCATCGTAACACGTCTGGGAAAGGAGTCATCTTTCGCCCTCACAGAACAATGCAGCATGCTCAATCGTTGCTGTACATTGTTCCACGTATGGCTCTCCTTCTCCCTGTCTTTTTCCCAAACATTAATAAAAGTCCAGTGTCTGGAAAGCTCAGAACTGTGTCTGCTCTCTGTGATCCCTGGGACTTTGCCAGGACTATATGAGAAGAGTCTTCTGCTCCGGAATGTGTAACGGAAATTGAAAATAGAGTTACACATTCAAGTGGGAGCGAGGAAATTGAACTAATAAAATAAATGCCTTGCTTCATAAGGCTAGATACCAAACATTTTTATTAACCTCCTTGGCTAAAAACATATAAACTGCAGTGTGCAAACTGTTGTGAAGGAAAACAAAATATTTTTGGCCAATGGCAAATTGCTCAGCATAATTTAATGTTAGTGTTTTTTTTTGTTTGTTTTTTTTCAAAACTGTTGAATATGAACTTTTAAAAATCTTTTATATGAATGAAAAAAGCATTAATACAGCACTTTTTTAAAGTACTTCTGTACACACAAAGTGCTTTACAATCATGTCAGGGGTCTCTCATCAACCACCACCAGTGTGCAGCATCTACAGTGTGCTCAACACACATCAGCTATAGGTGGAGATAAGAGAGAGAGAGAGAGAGTGGTAGAGCCAATTAAAAAGAATGGGGATTATTAGGAGGCCATGATTGATATGGGTCAATGGAGGGAATTTGGCCAGGACACCGCGGTTACACCGCGGTTAATGACCACAGAGAGTCAGGACCTCAGTTTAACATCTCATCTGAAGAACAGTGCTTGTTACAGTATAGTGTCCACATCACTAGGGCATTAGGACCCACACAGGCCACAGGGTGAGCACCCCCTGCTGGCCTCACTAACACCTCTTCCAGCAGCAACCTAGTTTTCCCAGGAGGTCTTCCATCCATGGTCGCAAGTTCCGTCATTATCAGCATAGTTCAACGAGTCTGTGTTTCCCGAAACCATAGTTCCAACAAACATTCGCATGCAGCATCGCAAAGTTGTGTGGTTGGAACGACAGCTCTCGACCTGTGGTTAGAAGCATAGTTTCTTGTTTACACGACATGTGGCCTCAATAAATCCTTGTCCTGAGCAAAATAAGCAAGCTGACATTCAGTACAATCTATTTCTTTTATTTAGAATACATAGAATTGTCATTTACTTCTTTTAGTTTGTCAAAAGATTTAAAGCACAGTTTTTGAAGAGTGCGCATGTGCATACGTACTCTAGTATGTAAGAACAAGCCTATGACTGAATCTGGAAATAAAGCAAAATAACTGAGAAAAATGAGAAATAGTCCTCAGATGCCATGTCCGTTAATCCACCAGTCCACGTGCATTACATCCTTAACAAACGTGGTTGAACGACCACTTTGCGACAGTATGTTTCGGGAAACAGTCGTGACTAGCTAGTTGATTTCTTCAATGTCTATAGCAGTTAAGCAGAGAGTTACATTGTTGTACGGGAAACGCACTAGGCTCACCCCTACTTAGTTTCAGTGGGCATTCAGTCTTGGGCTACAGGGTGATATGTTTGCAGGTGAGAATGTTGGCCTCAGTCAAAACAATTTGCCTGTGAACAAATAATAGATTCACAAGACTAAAGATTGCCTGTTTGATATACCCAGAAATGAATTAGACATCAAATCCAGTGGCAAATGTCAGAAGGACTTGGTTGTTCTCGGCAGGGTATATGACAGCACTGAGATCGCCCGGACCTCACAAATTTTCAAATAGGAGCTATATATATATATATATATATATATATATACAGTGGGGAGAACAAGTATTTGATACACTGCCGATTTTGCAGGTTTTCCCACTTACAAAGCATGTAGAAGTCTGTAATTTTTATCATATGTACACTTCAACTGTGAGTGACGGAATCTAAAAAAAAAACAGGAAAATCACATTGTATGATTTTTAAGTAATTAATTCGCATTTTATTGCATGACATAAGTATTTGATTCACCAGAAAAGCGGAACTTAATATTTGGTAGAGAAATCTTTGTTTGGAATTACAGAGATCATACGTTTCCTGTAGTTCTTGACCAGGTTTGCACACACTGCAGCAGGAAATTTTGGCCCACTCCTCCATACAGACCTTCTCCAGATCCTTCAGGTTTCGGGGCTGTTGCTGGGCAATACGGACTTTCAGCTCCCTCCAAAGATTTTCTATTGGGTTCAGGTCTGGAGACTGGCTAGGCCACTCCAGGACCTTGAGATGCTTCTTACGGAGCCACTTCTTAGTTGCCCTGGCTGTGTGTTTCGGGTCGTTGTCATGCTGGAAGACCCAGCCACGACCCATCTTCAATGCTTTTACTGAGGGAAGGAGGTTGTTGGCCAAGATCTCACGATACATGGCCCCATCCATCCTCCCCTCAATACGGTGCAGTAGTCCTGTCCCCTTTGCAGAAAAGCATCTCCAAAGAATGATGTTTCCACCTCCATGCTTCACGGTTGGGATGGTGTTCTTGGGGTTGTACTCATCCTTCTTCTTCCTCCAAACACGGCGAGTGGAGTTTAGACCAAAAAGCTCTATTTTTGTCTCATCAGACCACATGACCTTCTCCCATTCCTCCTCTGGATCATCCAGATGGTCATTGGCAAACTTCAGATGGGCCTGGACATGCGCTGGCTTGAGCAGGGAGATCTTGCGTGCGCTGCAGGATTTTAAATGAGGTTTTATTTAACAAAGTTCGGGAGGAGCAGGTTCAGATAATTAACCAAATTATGCACAGCTGGAGATTAATCAGTAATCAACTCAATGACAGAGTATAAATTCACAGCAGACCTATCTCTGTTCATTGAAAGTTTGTCAGCATCCCTCCTCCACCCCATCTCCTCACTTCCAGTTCCATCTACACTTCCAGTTCCATTTACACTTACCAACTGGGGGGAGTACTTTAGGTTCGGGCCTAACTCCTCCCCCCGGACAGCACGCCAAATACGCATAAACTTATTGTATTAATTATATGTAGATGTGAACTCGTGAATCTATGACGGCGTAGTGTGTTACTAATGGTTTTCTTTGAGACTGTGGTCCCAGCTCTCTTCAGGTCATTGAGCAGGTCCTGCCGTGTAGTTCTGGGCTGATCCCTCACCTTCCTCATGATCATTGATGCCCCACGAGGTGAGATCTTGCATGGTGCCCCAGACCGAGGGAGATTGACCGTTATCTTGAACTTCTTTCATTTTCTAATAATTGCACCAACAGTTGTTGCCTTCTCACCAAGCTGCTTGCCTATTGTCCTGTAGCCCATCCCAGCCTTGTGCAGGTCTACAATTTTATCCCTGATGTCCTTACACAGCTCTCTGGTCTTGGCCATTGTGGAGATGTTGGAGTCTGTTTGATTGAGTGTGTGGACAGGTGTCTTTTATACAGGTAACGAGTTCAAACAGGTGCAGTTAATACAGGTAATGAGTGGAGAACAGGAGGGCTTCTTAAAGAAAAACTAACAGGTCTGTGAGAGCCGGAATTCTTACTGGTTAGTAGATCAAATACTTATGTCATGCAATAAAATGCAAATTAATTATTTAAAAATCATACAATGTGATTTTCTGGATTTTTGTTTTAGATTCCGTCTCTCACAGTTGAAGTGTACCTATGATAACATTTACAGACCTCTACATGCTTTGTAAGTAGGAAAACCTGCAAAATTGGCAGTGTATCAAATACTTGTTCTCCCCACTGTATATATATATATATATATATATATATATATATATATATATATATATATATATATATATATATATATATATATATATATATATATGCAGATTTGATTTGTGGGGCGTTTTGACATAATACACGTGGAGTGTTGCCTTGACAACAGTTGAGGGTATATTTTGGAGAAAGAATGGCAGCGGGAGTCTCTGAGGACACATCTGTGCAACCGTATCAATTTGAACCGGAGTCGGACCCGGAACAAGATGACGGCCCCGAAGAAGGCCGAAGAAGAATTAAGGCTCAAACAGGACGTTTCTGAATGGTTGGTTAACGTAATTGCACTTTGATCTATCTTTGTATGTACTGGCAGGGTAGAGTAGTGAGATATGAACTCTATGTGTTTACTGATGTATACTTACCTGTAATTCATTGACAGATTGATGTTACAGCTAATGGTCATGAAAAACTTTTTACTTTAGCTTTATACTGACCCTCGTTTATAAAGCAGTCTGGTGAGCGCAAACATGAAAGCATTGACGTTGATCGTGGGGAATATTCCCTTCGAAAACAAAACTCAGCCACTGCGTCTTCAGCAGTTCGGATTTAGTAACATCAAAAAGACTGCAGTGTTCGTTATTACACCCAAG
Source organism: Scardinius erythrophthalmus (assembly GCF_964197995.2). Lineage (NCBI taxonomy): Eukaryota > Metazoa > Chordata > Actinopteri > Cypriniformes > Leuciscidae > Scardinius > Scardinius erythrophthalmus. The sequence continues at coordinate 30,358,296 of NC_138225.1, forward strand.
AACAGAACACCACAATCGCTTAGACGCCATTCTGCTCCAGCGTATCAACAATGGCGGACTATGATGACAGCTCGCTCAGGGCGGGTCTGTGTTGAAATGCTGCTGTCAATTAACAATCGTGGGAGGGGCGTCCGACCGTGTGACGTCACACGGTCAGATGGCTCGATTTGAGACGGGGAAAACATATAAGGAGATTAAAAAAAAACACTGGATGGATTTTTATCATTATATGATGGTTGTGTACAGGCACTGCCAACACACATTTCAGTACAATCAACTTATAAAAGTGCATGTACCATTATATGACCCCTTTAATAAAATTATAGTGGGTTTTCTCTGCCATTGGGAGAAGGCTACCCATCTAGAACACGCAGAGACAAGAGCAGTGATACAAATGGTGAACAGTCCTTGTCATGAAGCCCTCTCAGCCAGTCAGGTTTAATGGCCAGAACTAACTGTTGCACAACAGTTAGTTCTTGTCCTCAAATCTATGCAATATCTGTCAAAAGTTTTTGCCTTTTAATTAACTCGATAAAACTTTCTGAGATTAAAAATCTCTTTTACAGAAGTGACCTTGCCAAGATGAGCAGCACAACATTTTCAAAAACTGTTTAAAAAAAAAAAAAAGAAAGAAAAAAAATCACAATGACATTAAAACATATCATCAAAACAATTGAAAACATTTACAAATTGTTTCTTCCTTTAACAGCTCACTAAGCAAAGATCTAAAAATATTCATTGACACCAGGGTCTACAATTTCAGGTCATTTTGTAAAAAGTTCCAATGAGTGCCGCATATACCGAAAAGCTTATTTTCCAAATTCAGTTCGGGCGAGTGGAACTGAGTGGGTTTACAAATCCTGTGAGCACTAAGAATAAGCTCCAGCAGGTTTTTGTTGGGTAAGAGAGCAAAGATATGGAGACAATAGACCCAAAATTGATTTATAAATAAACAGGTACCAATGTTTACATCTGCGTATTGATAAGGACGACCAACCAACTCTGTTGCACAGATCACAGTGATGAGTATTGTATTTACAATTTAGTATAAACCTAAGTGCACAATGATACAACCTATCCAAAGAGCTTAAAAGTTTAGTAGTTGACGATTTATACAAAATATCCCCATAATCAATGACTGGCATAAAAGTGGCCGAAACCTTTGAAAATGAAAAATGATTTATTTCTATAATAAAATCCCAGCTTTATTATTAATTTAGTCCTTAATTGATTAACATGGGATTCAAAAAATAAGGAATCATCATATATGAAACCGAGATATTTATATTCTGTCACAACTTCTATTATAGTAGACTGTAAGGATTTAAGTGACTGTTGATTTTCCACTTGTTTTTTTGATCGTGAAAATAAAATTACTTTAGTTTTAGTCTTCAAAGTCAGGTTTAGGTCACAAAGCCTTTGTTGCACAACATCAAAAGCACACTGTAGAAAAGACACAACTTGGTGTAATTTGGGTGCACTACAATAAATGAAATTAAAATGAAAATTAACATTACTAATACTGAAATCAAGATTATTTATATAAATGATAAAAAGTAAAAGCCCCAGAACAGACCCCCAAGGAACACCCCTCATAATCTTTAAAGGTGCGGATGAATGACCTTCCATCCGCACTCTGTGTCCTGTCCAATAAATAGCTTTCAAACCAAGAAATTGTATAATTTCACAATTCAGTTAGTCTCAGTCTAGTTTTCAGTTTACTGAAATAAATGGTGTCGAAAGCCTTAGACAAATCAATAAAAAGTGAAACACAATAATGGCCTCTATCAAGCACCTCAATGATATCATTTAGAACCCTGGCAGCAGCAGTAGTTGTGTTTTTTCCTAAAGCCTGACTGATTACGTGATAAGATGTCATGTTCATTAAAATATGAAATCAACCGCTCACTAATAAGAGATTCAAAAACTTTAGACAGAATGCAAAGTTTAGAAATCGGTCTATAGTTATTCATATCAGAAGGATCTCCTTTTTTTAACAATGGAATAACAAATGCAGACTTCCATATCTTTGGAAATTCATTAAACCTCAGTGAAAGAAAATAGATATGCCAAAGGGGCAGCTATGTATGGAAGCTTGTTTCCGCCACAAAATAAAATATTTTAAAAGATAATTGCAACTTTTTATCTCACAATTGCGAGTTTACATCTCGCAATTCTGACTTTATTTCTCAGAATTGCGAGATATAAAGTCAGAATTGCGTGAAATAAAGTCGCAATTGCGTGTTATAAAGTCAGAATTGCGAGATATAAAATGTTAGAATTGCGTGAAATAAAGTCAGAATTCTGACTTTTTTTCTCGCAATTGCGACTTTATATCATTAAGTAGTTTTTAATATATCTGAGTTTATATCTCGCTATTCTGACATCTTTTCTCAGAATTGTGAGATATAAACTCACAATTGTGAGATATAAAGTCCAATTCTAAGGAAAAAAAAGACGGACTGAATAGTTTATATCTCACAATTCTGACTTTATAACACGCAATTGCGACTTTATATCGTGCAATTCTGACTTTATATCTCCCAATTGCGATTTTTTTCTCAGAATTGCGACTTTATATCTCGCAATTGCGACTTTATTTCGCAGAATTGTGACTTTATATCCCGCAATTGCGACTTTATTTTTCAGAATTGCGACTTTATATCTCACAGTTGTGACTTTATTTCTCAGAATTGCGACTTTATTTCTCAGAATTGCGACTTTATTTCTCAGAAGTGCGACTTTATATCTCGCAATTGCGACTTTATTTCTCAAAATTGCGTCTTTATATCTCGCAATTGCGACTTTATATCTCGAAATTGCGACTTTATTTCTCCGAATTGTGACTTTATTTCTCACAATTCTGACTTCATATCTCGCAATTCTGAGAAAAAAAGTCACAATTCTGACTTTATAACACGTAATTGCGACTTTATATCGTGCAATTCTGACTTTATATCTCCCAATTGCGATTTTATTTCTCAGAATTGCGACTTTATATCTCAGAATTGCGACTTTATTTCTCAGAATTGTGACTTTATATCCCGCAATTGCGACTTTATTTTTCAGAATTGCGACTTTATATCTCGCAATTGTGACTTTATTTCTCAGAATTGCGACTTTATTTCTCAGAATTGCGACTTTATTTCTCAGAATTGTGACTTTATTTCTCACAATTCTGACTTCATATCTCGCAATTCTGAGAAAAAAAGTCACAATTCTGACTTGATATATCGCAATTGTGAGAAAAAAAGTCAGAATTGTGAGATAAAAAGTCGCAATTATTATTATTTATTTATTATTCAGTGGCGGAAACAAGCTTCCATAGCTATGTGATCTGCAGCTAATTTTAAGAAAAATGGTTCTAATTGGTCAGGACCAACTGACTTATGTACTGCAGTAATTTAAGGGCTTTTTTAATCTTAAAAGTTAAATGTGGTTTAATTAAAACTAAAATTAAGATCCAGTAAATGTCTTCCGCTTATGTTCACCAAGGCTGCATTAAAATTAAAAGAACTGAATAAAAATGTATAAAATGAAATAATTAATAAATTAATGAAATGTAATAAAATTTAATTTATTCCTGTGGTGGTAAAGCTGAATTCTTTACTGAATCATTTTTACTCAATCAGCTGAATCATTACTCCAGTCTTCAGTGTCACATGATTCTTCATAAATTATTCTAATATGCTAAGAAACATTATTATTATTATTATTATTATTATTATTATTATTATTATTATTATTATTATTATTATTATTATTATTATTATCATCATCAATGTTGAAAACAGTTATGTTTCTTAATATTTTTCAGGATTCTTTGATGAATAGAAAGTTCAATCAACATTATTCATTTGCATTTGCTACATTTATTTATTACATTTGTAAAATAATTTATTAAAAAGAAATCTCTTATAGAAAATCTGTCTACATAGAAAATGTCTTCACTGTCACTTTTAATCAATTTAATGCATCCTTGCATTATAATAATAATCCTAAAATGATTCATTTATCTCTCTTTTTACCACAAATGTTTGAATGGTATCATTGTTTCCACAAAAATGTTAAGCAGCAAAAAATGTTTTCAACATTGATAATAATAATAATAATAATAAAGATTTCTGAAGAATCATGTGACACTGAAGACTGGAGTAATGATGCTGAAAATTAAACTTTGCATCAAATTAATAAATTGTATTTTTAAATGTACTGCATCATAATTTGTGAAATATATTTTTTTCTTTCTTCACTTTCTACAATGTTTACTACAATATAATAATTTAAAATATGCTATTTGATTTATATCTATAAAGAATACTTATTACATGTCATATTAAATATGTCTATATATATATATATATATATATATATATATATATATATATATATATATATATATATATATATAACATATTATCATGTTTTGTGCTGTCCACTGGATGCTTCATGCAGGAATGCTATGCTTCTTTGCCCCTGAGAAGTCAACATACAAGTCACAACAGCAATCTTCTTATCTCTGGATCTCTTTGGCATGAAAATGTAAGCAGTGTCAGTGAATATGTCAGAGAAGGGCAATGGCAGCTGGCAAACTCAGCCATGGTTTGCCACTAAATGAGCCTTATCCTAGCCATAAACGTCACATTCAGCTCCAAATAAACATTCTGTTCCAAATGAACACTTTCATAAAAGTTAGTCAGATAAAGCTGTACAGATAGAGATCACAGAGAAAATCTGATAAATAAACTGTGAACCGTGATATTAGAGAGCGAGAGAGAGAAAGACTTTTAAGCATGTTATTTAAAGGGTTAGTTCACCCAAAAATGACATTTCTGTCATTAATTACTCACCCTCATGTTGTTCCAAACTCGTAAGAAAGTTCATCTTCGGAACACAAATGAAGATATTTTTGATGAAATCCGAGAGGTTTCTGACCCCCCATAGACTGCAACATTATCACCACTTTCAAGGCCTAGAACGGTAGTAAAGACATCGTTAAAATGTCTTTTTCAGAGACCAAAAACAACTTTATTCAACAATTTCTTCTCTTCCGTGTCAGTCTCTGATACGTGTGATGCTGACGCAGGATCGGGCCAATACTGAGACAGTGTTCTGACGAACCCGGAAGCACTGCACTGTGTTTACAACGTGAACAGGATTAGAGACTGACATGGAAGAGAAGAAATTGTTGAATAAAGTAATAAAAATTTTGTTTATAAATAAAGTTTTCACTGTCAGAAAGTTTATGTCCATCAACACAGGGCCTGCCTTCTCCCTAAACTCGAATGGGGCTGCATGCAGCTGGCTGAATAGGTATGCAAACCTTCCCCAGCACAGCACCGCACCGTGGGCTAAAGGCTAAAGTCAGAAATCTTGGCAAAATTGTTTTCTCTTGAGCCCCTGTGGTGCACAATGACTGACTATTCCTCTAGAATAGCCTGAAGACAAACGCTTTGAACACTGTCAACCAATCAGGGATTGGCTGAGGCATGCTTCCTGTTTTGTGCTTATTGCTTGGCCTGAGGTCCCCTAGTTGCCAGTATCTTGCCAGATCATCTCTGAATATAAACTAGCACTACACAATTGTTCAGGGCAGCTGTTTCCCACTCTTTCTCCCCTCCTTGTCAACCTCTTCTTCTTCTAATCAGTTGTTTCCTGATGGTCAGCTGTGGTTTTAACATTAATATGGATAAAAAAATATATAAAGAAACAATGAGAGACCCAAAACAAACAGCCATGTGGTTCTGGACCTGTCTCCACTAAAGCTCTTCCCATCTGTTGTGGCAGCCAACATAAACCTACTGTAATTATAGAAATTACTGTATATCCACCTACTGAAAAATTGCAGGATTGGATTTACAGATTTTGGTACTAGACAATTATGGGTTTAGTAACGTGTCAAATAAATGAAACTGTGTTTATTTAGACTCACATTGCTGTATAATAGTATTAGTGGTGACTCAAACACTAAACCACACTTGACATATCAAGGTATTTAGGGCGTCTTGTAGTGTCTTATCACTGGTGGTCAATAAATAATACAGATAGTAATATTTCAAGGCCATATTGCAGTCATTATATTTTTTTAAATCATTTTATGTCAAACAAATCAAAAAATATCTAAATTACGAGATATCAAAAAATTGGCTTTTAATTTAGTATGGACACACTTCCGGTTTAAGCCCCATCCATATTCAGATCCACTGCACACTCCTATTACACATTTGTAGCAAAATTCAGTTCAAGAAAGAAAGAGGCGGGAACCTGCATATGTTGAGCATAGAATTTAATTATAAAATAAACATATTTAACAAAACTACAGTAAGTGGCAGCCGCCCCTTTAGCCATATAAGACAACAAAAGGCCCTAGTTCTGGTCCTCTCTCGCCTTTCACTGTCGTCCCTCTTCCTTATCCTTCCGGAGCTCCTCCGTGGGACTCGAGACAGGTGTGTTGCTCAGGTGTTGCTCATTAACATTTGTTCCACCGGCCTCGCTCCGCACCCACAGCTCTCAACCCCGCCCTGCTTCATGCCACATCGCCCTTCACAGGCCTGGGGGCACTGTCGAGACTGCGTTCTTCTATACCACGTCAAGGCAGGCCAGCACCTGACATGTTCAAGGGCCTGCAGAAACTCTCAACAGAATAAACATGTTTAAGCAATCTTAAACATTTAAAGTAGATACAGCATACAGCTCGCTTTGAGGGTTAATTTTGAGTTGTTATGCATGAGTCTGCATTAACCTAGTTTAAGACTTTGAATAAACAATGGATGGACAACCACCAAAGAAAAAAAAAAGAAAAAAACTCTTCTTGCCACTGTTATTCTAGATCATTCTGAGATGGCCGATGCTTTGTCTTGGATGATGTTCAAGACCTTTTAGAAGTCTGGGGAAGATGTGTGCCTCTAGTCTACACTGTAAAAATAAAAGGTGCCTGGAGGAACCTTTTGGGGTTCTTCACTTTGCCACACCGGCGGAACCGTCTGTAGATCCTCTAGGCACCCTTTAAAAAGGGCCGGTTCTCTGAGGAACCACACAGGTTTCCTGAGGAACTCTTATATTAGGCACTGTGTGGAACCACTTTGGGTGCCTCCAGGAACCAAATTTCATTTTTTTTAAATATTTAATTTCATGTTGTTACTATGGTTACCTTTGACATCTATTATAATAAACAAATTGAACCAAATACAAAATAAGAATTGTTTATTACATATTTGATATTCATTTTTATACATACACTTCCATGCACATGGGGAAAAAAGCTAACTACAGATTAATATCAATGAATACACAAAAAAATAGTATAATACATAAGCAACATGAATAATCAACCATACAATAGATAAACAAGAAAAGACATCTCAACAAAATGCATGGAAACACATATGTTCCACGAAATAAATCAATGTAAATAAAATTACATTTGAACAAATTAAAAATGTCCATCATACTTAACTTTAAAACATTTGTGTTTCAGTCCGATGGTAAGTCTGACATCACTGTTTCCAAGTCCAAAAGCTCTATCAGATGCTAAAAACAAACAACAGTGCTATACACTCATTGTGCTGTAACCTTTATCTCTATACTGAAATCTCAGATTGTTAGTTATTCAGCTATTTTGAATCATAAAATGTTTAAGTCTGGGATGCCGTTAGACTGGAGACTGTAATGTACACTATGGCTTTTGAAAATCTTAAATGTGTGACTTGAATCAACAGTGTTCATAAATGGTTGTTGAGTATTCTCATGAAACAAGATAGAGGAAGTAGAGGCTTCGACCCGGAAACAGAGTTAAGGTGCAGTAAAATTATCTGTTGTTCTGTGAATATTCACTGGTGAATTCCAGTCATTAAGAATCCACACGATCAGCAATTTCGTTTGTGGTCAAAAATGTCACTATGGGACCAAGTTGGTGTGAGGTACTTAACGAGTTAGAAAAGTGAAAAGGTACAGCATCGTTTTCCGTTTGTTTTTCCTCTGTTCTGGTGGATGGTCCAGACACTTCAATGATTTTCAGGTCTACAGGAGGATTTTTATTCTTGTTCAAACTTGTATTTCAGCTTACTGAGATCCCTGCAAAGTACAAAATTTACTGTTAGTAATGTTATTAAAGTGATAGTTGTGAAATTGAAATAATTTCCTCAGCCTTGTGACGGTCCAAACCTGTTTGACTCTCTGTCTGTGGAACCCAAAAGCAGATCTCAGGCATAATGCAACCCCAGTCACCATTCAGTTTCACTGCATGAAACACAAGAAGAAAACAAATGTGTAAATCATTCATGAAACCATTCTTATGCACACTTGTCTAGTTCAATTCAATGCAACAATTTATGTAAAAATGGTTAAGCTCCAAAAATGTCCCAGAAAAGATCCTAAAAATAATCAATGAGTTCACAACTCATGTGTTATGGGTTGTGTTGCAAGTCTTCTGAAGCCTAATAGCTTTTTCCTTTTTTTTATTTTTTTTTTTGTTGAAAAAGACTAAACTTGAAGTTATAATTCAGAGTTAAAATGTCTATAGCATTTTTTGTGAATCAAACCTGTGATATTATTTTTCTGAGTAACATGAATGAGATTTGAGATCATGAGAAAATATTTTCAGAGAGTAACTGATTAAAAAACACAAGTACACAGTCAAACAATACAATTGCACACAGAGAAAGTTCATAGTAATAAAGTACAGCATGTGGTGCAGGTAACTTACTGTAATTCAATGTTGCCACTGAAATGTTCAGATTATTTTAGAAATGTAATGGTTGTTCTGGGGAAACAAAAGAACAAAGCTGATTATTCACAACATAATATTTATTGACCAGTAAATGGCTTTAAAATGGTATTTGAGAGAATGAGGACACCTGTAGTAAAGTTAGGCTAAACAAAAACAGAGCAAACTATAACCTGTTTTTGTTATTCATAACAAACGCCAAGAATCAGAGAATTTTCTAAATTAGTTAGGCTATATCAGCAATTTGAAGACACAGTTGTACAAAATATGTTGAATTGAATGACTAAATCAATCTAAGACAATAAGTCAATCATTTCCATTTGTTCATTAGATCAACGTAAGTTAGTTAGCATCGCGGCTAAAACCAGATACTGTGCAATAAACGAGTGGTAAACACTGTAAAAACGTAGTAATGTATAATAAATTTAGTTTATATATATGTGTGTTTAAATATATAGTGAGTAGACTCTGTATATTTATTTGGCGAGTTTACAAACCTTGTAATGGAGAGCCGAACAAACGGCGGAAGCTTTGATGAGAGGAGCCGTTACTTTCAAACCGATGACGTCGATCAGCTGAGCTTTGTTGCGCGCGAGCAGTGCGAGCATCACTGAAGCGACGACAGCAGAGGAATAGCAGCAGTTTCGTGACTGAATAAAACTTCTCTCCTCCTGCTTCTCCTATATAATATTATTATTATTTAGTGTTGTTGTTTAAGGTTTAAATGACTTAATAAAATAGGCCTATACTAAATATATGTAAGCTACCCAAGTGAAAAAGACTAGGTTACTGTTAAATGTATTAAAAATGCATTAAAGTATATTTTTATTGTAGGTCTACTAAAAACACACTCAAGTACATTTTTAATACATTTAATAGTACGTCTTTTTCACCTGGGTATGTATACTGAATCAAACTTAAGTAGCCTATAATAATTATAATAATAGGATAATAATAATAATAATAGAATAATAATCTAATTCTGGCCTCACTGAACCATTGGGTTCCTCCAGATGCTGGCTTTAACATAAGAGATCTTCCAGGAACCACTTAAATGTTAAAAGATCTTCCAATAACCCTTTTATCGCATTCAAGTTCCTCTATTTTCCCCCAAAGCACTTCAGGGTCTCATGGTAATGAAAAGGTGACTCCAGAACCTCTGAAGTAAATACAAAGTGCTTAAAGGATCCCATAAGTTCCAGCAAGAACCTCAAAGATTGTCAATGCTCCTCCAGTAACCCTACTATAGGAAAAAGAGCTTTGAGGCACCAAAATTACATTTTGAAGTTCCTTGAGTATCCAACAGGATACTTGAGGCTCCTTTAGTTTTTACAGTGTAGTGTGCACTTGGAGAGGTTTAATCTGTGGGTCAAATCAAAATTTCATCTTGGCAGACAGCTAGTAAGAAACTCCAAGACAACTGACAACACAAACTGTCCCGACAAGTACTCATAAAACTATGGAAACACAATGACAATACATGAGATACTTGAAAAAAAAAAAAATAATCAATCACTGAAGCACAACCAGTTTGTCTTTATTATAATGGCATTTTGATTGAAAAAGCCTGAAATACATTCTTCAGAAATAGATGAAAAGTTTTAAACATGGCTTTAAGGGAAATGTCAACAAAAGGGAGAAAATTAAAAATGTAACATTTAAGCGTTAAAAAAAAAAACCATATATTTTTTATTTATGTTTGATCATTTTAAATTTCTTTCATGATGATTCTGGTCTGTCTATATGGGTTAGTGCAGGTACTGTTGATTGGTAGAGTTATTTTGAAGTAAAAAAAAAAATGTTTAAAAAAATGAAATAATACTTTTTTAAAAATTATAAAAATTCTCCCTTAACAAAAAATCCTTACTGACACTGGTACACAGTCTTTAACAGTGTGCAGAGTTTACAGTGAATATGTATAAAATGCTCTTTTACACAGTCCTCCACATGTCCACACAGCTGGCAGAGTCCGCCGCAGACACAAACAGAGGGAGAGCTCCTTAAGCCACTCAATGTTAACAATAATAAACCCAGCACACGGTGCTCACGGGCTGTGGCTACCCGATTACTCAAACATGTGGTCGAGAGTCGGTCTGTGTTAACCATGCAACTGTTGTAAAGTGTGAAAGTTTGTACAGTTACTGAAGCATTACAATTACACATTCGTGACTGGTGTCTTAATACTTGTCAGTTCACTGATGTGATTAGAATAAACAAACAGATTAACATTACCGAATTAACATGCCATTAAACATGCCATTCAGTTTTATCCATAACTACAATTTAAAACACACAGCATTAGGGGCTGTATACACTCATTAGTGCCTGTGTTGCATAGTGTGTTCCTGAATTTGGGGCGGAGCTATCAAGATAGGAGTGTGATCAGTTTGGGTAGGGGCATGTTTGTTTTGGGGATTTCAAATATCAACAGTGTTTCTCAGAAATTACTTACTGCACCTTTAACAGCTGGTGCAATCCTGGTTTAGAGGCAGCCTTTATGGAGTATTTAACATCTTGATACACATGTTGCACTTCACGCATAGCTAAGTATAAAATTTGTTCATGATGCCTAATGAAATGTCTTAATTTTGAATCAAATGTAGCCTATTTATTTATTTGCTAGCCACAGCAGTTAAAGGGACAGTTTACCCAAAAATGAAAATTCTGTCATCATTTACTCACCCTCAAGTTGTTCTAAACCTGTATGAATTTCGGTAACCAGACAGTTGTTGGACCCCATTGACTTCCATAGTAGGAAAAAAGAATACTATGGAAGTCAATACTGACTTTCTTCAAAATATCTTCTTTGTGTTCAACAGAAGACAGGGTTCAGAACAACTTGAGGGTGAGTAAATGATGACAGAACTTTCATTTTTGGGTGAACTATCCCTTTATCACTCTGTCAATATTGTCTTTGCATTGCTTTAGATGGGATCATTGTGATCAGAGAATAAACTGATGTGGGGATTAAAATAGGGATTAGATTCTGACTAAATAGAGCAGATTATGTCATTGACTTACTGTGTACAATGAGTTTAAACAGCATTCAGACACACAAGGGTTTAGCAGATGTATGGGGCTTTAATAGCTGTCAAAGTGTTTGGCTTGGGTTAATCTCTTGACTTGCTCCTTCTGCTTGTATTGACATGATTATACCTGAATTTTCCAAACTAACAGTAAATTATCTTGTAAAGCTGTGAGCTAAAACCATGCATATACTGTACCTGACACATTCACAATAATAATTGTAATCATTATGTTCACAACTTGTAATAATTACTTAAATGAGCTCATTGATTCAGCCATAAATGAATACACTGTTTGCTATTTGATTTGTATATGTACATTTCTGAAATACATAACTTGGACATAGTCACCTCTGATAACAGATTACTCTAAATGTAATGTAGACACATGTATTTTCTGTAATTTGCTTTGAAACGACATGTATTGTGAAAAGCACTATACAAATAAATGTGAATTAAATTGAATAATAACTTTTACTTAATCAAGGAAATTGGGCAAAGTTGCAATACCCTCCTTACATTCCCACACACAGCTCAGTTCCTCTCCAGACCTCTTCATGAAAACTATTAAAGGACTGTTGACTTTTCTCTCAGCTGGATGTGCTAACACAGACTCCATGTCGAGGTTGAGGGGGAGTTTGGATTGCGCTCTCCATATGGACACAGTGAGATGAAAAGAGAGATGGAGGGATGACCTACTGTGAAGGTGTGAAAGCGAGGACCAAAAGGGAAATTCTCAGCGTGGTGGTTTTGATGGAGGTCGAAGTGACGACACACACAGAGATGGCAGAGACAACTAGAAGAAGCTGCATAAATCAGCTGGGTTGTGATATTTAGCTTGGGTTTGACTTCGACATGTTCTCTGGAGTTACTGATTCCTTCAGCGGACTCTATTTGACTTCACTAAAACAATGAACACACTTTACATTAGGTGGCCTTAACTATGTTGTTGTGGAACATTCTCACATTTACTGCTAATGTGTTTGAGGTATAATTAAGAGTTAAGGTCCTTTCACACTGGACGCGATTTTGACGCACGAATAATTCGCGCGATGGTTTTATTTTTTGATCAGCTGTTTGTGTAATGAGCGCTTCCACACCGAACGCAAATGTGCTGCGGCGAAAAATCCCGACTTTTTTTACTTTTGCGGTGACAGAAAAGGCTTCAGCCAATCGCATTCTACAAGGACAATGATTGTGTGGCGTAGCATTGCCAACCATCTCGGTTATCACGACTGTGAGTATGTTGTGTGATAGTTTTCGTCGTTGTATAGTCCTGTGCTGTGTTGGCTAGAAGGCTAAACTCCATTTGGGATAGAAAGCTAATCGTCAAAGATAGAGATGGAGACCGTGTTTACGCAGCTCGTGTGATGGGTTTTGACGTGAACTATTCGCTCGAACTATTCGCTTTTTCGTTACGCATCCGGTGTGAAAGGGCCTTAAAGGTACGGTTAGGGTTAGGATTTATAAGGGTTAGAGGAGTGAACTTAACAGTGTAACTACAAATGTTATTAAATCCAAGTCCTTTAAATGTAATTACAATGCACCAACATTGATGAAAGAACTTTCATTTTTGGGTGAACTGTTGCTTTAAGTAGTATATCATTCCTTCTTAAACAGTTTGTTTAAGGGGTGAGATGTGTTGGTGCTCTGCACAACTGTTTCCTATCCAATGGCTCAGGGCAGAGGGGTTAAGCATCCCACTGATCTCACTGGCCATCGAGCTGTGAAATGTCTGAAGCAAATGGATACATCCCAAAATAAACAAAAATTAAAAAAAACAAAAGGAGGGGTGGAAACAGGTGCTTCAGAACAAGCGCTGAAATCAAAGGATGAAAAGGCAAATGTGAACAAATTTGACCCTTTAACCTCTTCATTGCCGCCCTGTTTGGATAAGCACATTAGAGTGGAGAGGGCTCAGCATCTGTCTGAAAAGCTCCTCTGAGCCTTTAAGAAGAAAATAGCCTTTGCTTTCTGTGCTGAAAACATTGCTCTCTGCTGTGGATGCTTGTTCGAAATTAAAAGTTGCTTTGACGGATGCTAATTTTGAAAACTAGAATATTAGCATATATAGAAATATTTTAAATAGAAGAAATTCATTCAGATTTCTAATTATATTAATCAGTGATGTTCTAATAAATTCAAAGAGAATTTTCTCTCTATTACAAGCTCCTTACACTGTTCCACAATAGTCAGATTAACATACTTTCTGAAGAATGACACACAGAATAAACATAAATGCAATACCACATGTCCCCAACATCTCATTTTTGCACTGATCCAGAAACCATTTTCACTTTTCTGATCTTTTGAGCTTTACTGTTATGAAACACTAAACTGGTTTCAGATCAATGGAAAAGGGCAACTTCTGAGAGAGTCACAGTGGGAAATTGACCTGGCATTCTCATGAGGTTTATCTCTTTTTAAAACACAGAGGTCATACTACAGTTGCAATAAATGGGAAATAATCCCCTGAGGAATTGTGTGTGCTCTTCACAGTTTTAGCAGGTCCTTGCACGCTCCATGGTCCATAACATAACAAAAGCAGTGCGCCTTAAGAGGTGTAACATCATTAAGATGTTCCAAGAGTCACTAACTCACAGCACAAGGTGCCTCCAAATAAATCTACTGTTGCGCCCTGGGATATGAAAGAAAATGTACTGAACTTTAATTGGCAACTGAAGGCATTATACTTTAGAGAATTTATTGTACTTGAGCACAAATGAAAAATGAAAATATTATCTTTGAGACCATTCTAACAGTGTCATGTGAGGACATTTGTGTGCATCACAGTTCTAAAGAACACAAAAGCTAGGCATACTGTAGGTACATGCAATGATTACTGAGGTCCATCTTGGATTTGCCATCCTATATTTGTCAAAAGTAAAATAATACCAAGCCATCTGAATGCGTGTTGTGGTTTGTCTCACTACTGAACAAGAAAAGCCAAGAACACATGTAAATTAAAAATCTCAATTACACAATAATTAGTTCCCCAATGTAATATTACTTTCATGCCCTTGGCAAAAATACTAATTATAAGACTTGTGGGATCTCATAGTCTTTAATTATATCTAAAGATAAAAAGAAAACTTTATAAAAGACAAAATTGACTTTGATACATATCACATCCAAGTTTATTATAACAAAAAATGCCCCATTAAACATTTGATTAATATATTGTTTTTGGGCTTATTTTTTGCCATAAGCACCATTTCAGTCCACACACAAACACAAATTACTTTCAAAAGTTTTTTGGGGGAATGATGCAGTACTGATGCTGAATTTAAACCCGTTCATTTGTTCAGAATTATTCATTAATCTTTGGATGATAAATAATGTAATCACTCAATTTTCTTTCCTCACTCAAAGAATTGAGTTCTTTGATTTCGCTTGAAGTATATTGGGGCCTTTACTCACCCACAAGTTGTTCTAAATCTGTATGCATTTATTTGTTCGGTTGTACACAAAGGAAGTTTTGAAGAATGTTTATAACCAAAGCGTTATGGGGCACCATTGACTTCCATAGTTTTTTTCCCCATACTATGGAAGTCAATGGGGGCACTACAACTGTTTGGTAACAAACATTCTTTAAAATATCTTCCTTTGTGTTCAGCAGAACAAAGAACCTCAGGTTAAGAACAACTTGAGGGTGAGTAAATGATGAATTTTCATTTTTGGATGAACTATCCCTTAAGGCCTGAAATATCTCTAAGACATAGATTTAGGTAAGCTTAATGTTGACCTATTTGTCTGGAAAACAGACTGAAGTAAAAAAAAAATTCTTTATTTTCACTCCTTTGATTACATTCATCACATTGGGCTTGCACTTATTCATACTGAGCTAACCTGTTGTAATTTGACTCAATCTAATAAAACAGCACTGACATGGGAAGATGTCCAGGGACACAAGACACACACCTGGTCCTGTGGCCCAGTTGCAACAGAACCCTGAGCAGGATGTCTGGAATCTGATTAAAATTCCTTATCCCCCCCAACTCGCTTATCAAGTGTGTTGAGAGAGCGAGGTCAGAGCAGGAATAATTGTGTCGGATTCCTTCTTCGTCCTTCATCAAGGTACCATAATGAAGGCTGAAGGATTCAGGCCAAAGATCTGCTCTCTCGCAGCCCAATATGGGCTGTAAACCAATACCCTTCCAGAAAGAAAGACAGCGTGGGTGTAAGGGGGATGGGTAAGGGCTGTTTCCTTGGTGACCAAGCTCTTTTAACTTTCAACACTTTTTGGCAGAGCAGGGCGGGTGGGGGTCTGTGAAAGCAACAGCTGTTGTTTCCTCCGTTTTTGTTATGCTCCAAAGTGCAAGCGCATTCTCTTAGTCAAGCCGATAGGGTTTGAAAGATAACAGGAAAAACAACTTTTGTCTTACTAATTCGTAATTAGAGCTGTCAGATTTTCACAACATGATGAACAGTGGCCAAAAAAAATTATATAATTGTGAAATCTAACTTTCGAAGAAAAAAAGAAATATTCATCTTGAACTTAGCTTATTTTTTTTGTTTTATCTTATTTGGCCCATGAATCAGACTCAAAATATAGAGGCAGAGAGAGAGAGAGTTGATCACCAAAGAAGTACAAAATTTACGAAAAGAGCAGTCTTGATAGAGTTTAGCTCCAAGCCTAATCAAACACACCTGAAAAGCTATTAGAAAAAGTCCAAGGCACTCGAATTGGTGAAAAAACTTTAAAAAGCTTTTATTTCTTCATGGCTATAACTTTTAAAATTGTTACGGTGAGAAGCAAAAGTAGGCCTACACCTACGCGTTGCGGCTGCTAGCCTTCATCAGGGTGTGTAAAACAAACTTCATCTCAGTTCATTTAACAAGAGTTAATTAGTCGAATTAGAAACACCTGATCTTGACCTGATCAGCTTAAAGATAGGGCTACCTTTCAAAGAGTATGTTTTTCACAATACAATTGAATCAAATACACAAGTCAAATTACATACATGTCAGAATTTGTAATATAACTTCTCAACAAACGAGAAGAAAAAAAAAAAAAAAAAAACACCATCAAATTAACAAGATACAGAGTTAATACATTACAAAAATGGTACAAAATCTAGTTCTCCATTTAAACCCGGAAATGTAGTTGCTTTCAATGTATAAATCCAGAAAGATTCTCTCTGTAACAACCTTTTAGTTCGATCTCCTCCTCTTATTGATTTCGGGATATGTTCAATACCTATAATTTTTAATGTATTAGGACTACCATGATTCATATCTCTATAGTGCAGTGCCATGGGGTATAACGGATTGCAGACTCTTATCGCATTTTTATGCTCTGATAGTCTGATCTTCAATTTTCTCGTAGTCATCCCTATATAGAAACACCCGCAAGGACACTCCAGCCGATACACCATGAAAGAGGTATTACAATTAATGAATGATCTTATTTTAAAATCAGAGCTAGAGATAACATCTCCAAACACTTCAGTCTTAACCATGTTTTCACAATGATTACAATTACCGCATTTGTAATTCCCTACACTTGAATTTAACCATGTATTTGATTTTTTTATAGGAAGATGGCTTCTCACTATTTTATCTTTAATTGTAGGTGCTTTTCGGAATGAAATCGAAGGAGACTCTGGCATGACTTCTCTTAAATAAGGATCACTCATCACTATTTCCCAATTACTTTTAATAATCTTCTTAATTCTGTTTGCCTCTGTGCTATATTGTGTCACAAAATAAACTGAATTATCTGAATCTTGTGATTTTTGTTTTCGTCGTAATAGCTCATCTCTACTCATATTTTTTACTTTATTATGTGCTTTATTAATCACCATAATTTTATACCCTCGTTCTTTGAATCTTTGAGTCATTTCCTCTGCCCTAATGTCAAAATCTTCTTCTCGATCGCATATTCTTTTCAACCTCTGGAACTGTCCTACTGGAATGTTTTCAGTCATCCATAAAGGATGGAAACTGTCTGCTCTTAGTATAGTATTTCTGTCGGTTTTTTTTCTAAAGATAGTAGTATGTAACTTCTCATCACTGTCTTTAAAAATCTTAACATCTAAAAAATTGATCTCAGTGTATGAATACTCTAAGCTCAGCTTCAAATTAGTATTGGTATTATTCAGATACGCATGAAAAGCTAACAAATCTGTCTCCGAGCCTCTCCATATCAATATAATATCATCTATGTATCTACCCCACCACTCAACATACTTCAGATAGGGATTTAAGTCCGAGAATACAAATCTCTTTTCCCAAAAACCCAAAAATAAATTTGCATAATTTGGGGCAAAGCACGCACCCATAGCTGTACCCTTAATTTGTTTATAGAATTCGTTTTGAAACAGAAAAATGTTATTGTTCAATGTCCATTCTGCTAACTGTGCAATAAAAAAAGCAGGTGTCCTTTCAACAGATGATCTCATATCTAAATAGTATGCTAAAGCTTCCAGTCCATCCTTATGGTCTATGTTTGTGTATAGTGATTCTACATCCATGGTCACCAATATAGTAGATTCAGTAATCTTCAATTCTTTAATGTTATTCAATACATGGGTGGTGTCTTGTATAAAAGAAGGGAGTTCACACACAATTGGTTTGATAAAACTATCAACGAATCTTGAAGCTGGCTCTGTGATGGATTCATTGCCGCTAATTATAGGTCTTCCTGGTGGGTTTTCGAGATTTTTATGTATTTTTGGGAGCATATAAAAAGTGGGAATCCTAGGGTTTTTACATAAGAGAAAATCAAACTCATTTTTAGAAATCCATCCCTCTTCTTCTGCATGTAGTAGAATGTCAGTCAGTTCGTTTTTAATTCCTTCTATTGGGTTAGATTTTAAGCACTGATAATACTCACAATTCTGAAGTTGTCGCAAGGCTTCTTCTATGTATTGATGCCTACCCCATACCACAACTGCTCCTCCCTTGTCCGCTCTTTTGATAACAAGGTCCTCGTTGTTAGAAATCCAGTTCAGAGCTTCTCCTTCTTCTTTTGAAAGGTTGTATTGTTTTTGTTTATTCACAGCAAAGATCTTGTCAATGTCATACGTTACTTTTTTGTAAAAGGAGTTCAATGTTGGATTGGATGTACATGGCATAAATGTGGACTTAGGTTTAAAAGTTGTCTTGTCGTAGGTACGAGTAGCTGGTTCAGATGAATAATACCAAGCTTTAAGTTGAAGACTCCGATGAAACTTGAATAGATCCACTTTAGTCTGGAATTCTTTTGCTGTATTAATTGGGGCATAAGAAAGACCTTTTGACAACACGGAGATACAGCTTGCTGGTAGCGTGACATTTGAAATACTAATATTTCATATTGCTATATACACCTGAAAAGCTAATCAATGGTTTCAGGATCACTAAGGCTACAGGCAGGTGAGCTTTTTTTTTGTTTAATCAGGTTGGAGCTAAACTCTGCAGGACCGCAGTACTCCAAGACCGACGCTGCCCATCCCTGTATAAAACCTTGTCATTTTTACAGAATCCAAATAACTCCCACACTGGCTAAATTACTTTTTTTGGGTGTGGGTAGAGTGTAATTTCCTGAATGACATTAATTTGTGTTCCAGTAGTATAGCTACACTCAGTCGTCATCATCTTTTTCCCATTTTATGACGAGTGGCAACCAGTGTTAAGGTGCAATACAGCCATACTTACGATATTATTGTACACTTTAAAAAGCGATAACCTACAATTGCAACCTTAAAGAGCTGATTTAGCCCATAAAAAAATATTTTGTTGGTATAAATTGATGTATTTAGGTTTCAGCAATATTAAACGATATTTTTGACTTGAATAAAACTAGTTAATTTAGATATTATCATTTTTAGGTTTCCATTTCTGTCAGTGTATGTGTAGTATTTGCATTATATACATTTTTTGTATTTTAAATATCATTGTTATTGTCAAGTACTCAAAGTATAGGCAAATTAAGGCTTCTGCTAAAACTGAACCATAAGATGTAAACAAATGAAGGCAGGAAGGAAGGAATAAGCAGTTATGTTGGTAACACTACAATATGGTTTAATTTGTAAACATTAGTTAAAGCTGCAGTCCGTAGTTTTTCCTCTTTGTTGCCATCTCTTTTCGAAATCTGCAATTGCAGTTATTCGTCGAATTACCAACTTTACGTGCACAGCAGGCTGTCACGTAAACTAACTAACAAAACTTACTATCTAAACTAATGAAAAATAAAGCTTCAAGCCCAGACGTTTCCAAGCAGCACAGCAGTAATGACTTTATGAACTTCTTCACTTATAAGATTGATAATATCAGGGAGAAAATTATATCTATGCAACCGTCTACTACAGTATCGCATCAGGCAGTGCATTGTAGTCTCCCTGAGGAAAAATTTTATTCATTCATTGCTATAGGAGCGGAAGAATTTTCTAAACTCGTTAAATTATCTAAATCGACAACATGTATGTTAGACCCTATACCGACTAAGCTACTGAAAGAGATGCTTCCAGAGGTCATAGATCCTCTTTTTAATATCATTAATTCATCTTTGTCATTAGGGTATGTACCAAAAACTTTTAAGCTGGCTATGATTAAAACGCTTGTTAAAATAACGCAACTTGATCCTACAGAATTAGTCAATTACAGGCCAATCTCGAATCTACCTTTTCTGTCAAAGATACTAGAAAAGGCAGTATCTTCACAACTATGTTCCTTTTTTAGAAAGAAATGGTATCTGCAAGGATTTTCAATCAGGATTTAGACCGTACCATAGTACTGAGACTGCTCTCATTAGAGTCACAAATGATTTGCTCTTATCATCCGATCGTGGTTGTATCTCTCTATTAGTGTTACTCGATCTTAGTGCTGCATTTGACACTATTGACCTAAACATTCTTTTAAATAGACTCGAAAATTATATTGGCATTAGTGGAATTGCATTAGCATGGTTTAAATCATACTTATCTGACCGTTATCAGTTTGTAGCAGTAAATGAAGAGATGTCTTATCGATCAAAAGTTCAGTATGGCGTACCACAAGGCTCAGTACTAGGACCGTTGCTGTTCACTCTGTACATGCTACCCTTGGGAGATATCATTAGGAAGCATGGCATTAGTTTTCACTGTTATGCCAATGATACTCAGCTCTATATTGCTTCACATCCTGACGAAACTTATCAATTCACAGAATTAATTCTGAAAAAAAACAGAGATTCTAATTAGTGGACAAAAAACTTCCTCACGTAATAACCTAGAATACTGTCTAACACTTGATGGCTTCTCTGTCAAGTCTTCATCGTCGGTTAGGAACCTGGGTGTGCTCTTTGATACCAATCTTTAATTTGAAAGTCACGTGTCTAGTAATTGTAAAACCACATTTTTTCGTCTTAAAAATATATCTAAATTACGTCATATGCTCTCAATGATAAATGCAGAACAATTAGTTCATGCGTTCATGACCTCAAGGCTAGATTATTGTAATGCTATTATGGGTGGTTGCCCTGCACGCTTAATATACAAACTACAGCTGGTCCAAAATACAGAAGCTAGAGGTCTTACCAGAACCAGGAAGTATGACCATATTAACCCAGTTCTGTCAACACTGCATTGGCTCCCTATTAAACATCAGATACATTTTAAAATATTGCGGATTACTTACAAAGCACTAAATGGTTTAGCTCCCCAGAGCTCTTAATGCATTATAGTCCTTCACGTCTATTGTGATCTCAAAATTCTGGCCAGTTGATAATACCTAGAATATCAAAATCGACTGCTGGCGGTAGATCCTTTTCCTATTTAGCACCAAAACTTTGGAACAATCTTGCTAACATTGTCCGGGAAGCAGACACACTCTGTCAGTTCAAATCTAGACTAAAAACACATATATTTGGCCTAGCATACACACATGTTGTATACACAATGTTAGGCTGCATAGATTTGGTCAGCTGGAACCGGGAACACTCCCCATAAATCCTGATGTTCATCGTACATTACATTACATCTTACATCGTAAGAAGGATGGCGTCTACGCTAATATTAGTCTCTCTGATGAAGGACCTGCGCCTGGACACGATGACAACGCAGTCCTGAAGTGTCAACCAGTCCCTCCCCTGTGAAGGCCTCCTTCCCTTCCCTTTACCTTTGTACAGACAAAATGTTGTCGGGATAATTCCTGTTCGCGTGGCTACGCAGACGTGACAAAAAATTTCTGTATTATAAATTTTTAAGGCCAGACAAGTATATATTTATTGAGGGTTGATTTGTAAAGAAGGGCTTACCTGGAGGGCTTAATGCGCATGTGCACAACGTCTGCGTTTTCGCAGGTTTGCGTTTTTGAGGTTTGCACAGAGATAATGGATACTCGTTTGCACCTTCGGACCTATTTCAGGGAGTGTGTTCTCGAAACACCAGGCACTGTTTTGTGCGGATGGGCGGCCGGACCGCGTTAAGGATTTTGCTGTTAGAACAGTGTTGTGTTAGCGGCCCTTAAGTTAATAACTAATGATCTTCGCAACGGAAGTGAATCAATCAATCAAAACTAACTTTAGCTGGACAATAACTTCATCCTAGAGCTGTTGTAAAGAATCTGTTACGGTAATTTCCTATTATCACTGTAAAACTGCTTTGAAACAATCCATATTGTTAAAAGCGCTATATAAATGAAGGTGACTTGACTTGACGAGCGTGCCAGGCTCTCACTCTCCTCCGCGCTGTGGATTACTGATGATTATCACCTGAACTCATTTGGAGAACACACTACTTAAAGGGGGGGTGAAATGCTCATTTTCACTCAATCTGTTAATCTTGAGTACCTATAGAGTAGTATTGCATCCTTCATATCTCCAAAAAGTCTTTAGTTTTATTATATTTATAAAAGAAAGATAGGCTGTACCGAGTCTTTCCGGAAAAAAAAGAGCGGCTGAAGGCGGGCCGTGTGGACGGAGCTAAAGCTGTGCTAACGCGCCGAGCTAACAACACACAGAGACATTTGAAGCAGTTTTACTCACCGCCCGGTTCCAACCCACGACCACAAACCTTTATCATTGTGACTGCTCGATCCTTAAGCATTAGACGATCTGCAAATCCGTCGATCTGGGCTTTGTTTATAAAACAATCATCGTCGAAATGCAGGGATCAAACACTCTTGCACAACTCCGTTGATGCTCTGGAAAAACAAACTCCATCCACTGGTCACTTAATGCTGGGCTCTTTGGGAATCTGTGCAGGGTTGTCTTGCCCTGGCAACCAAAAACCCACTTCTTTGGTGACATTGACTTCCCTAAAGCCGAGCATAGCGCTTTGATGGGCGTACTGCTTTCGCTCTCTCGCTCTGGTCTACGGTTGCGCGCGCGCCCGCGTCCTTCCGGAGAAGTGCCCTTAGGACCCGTATAAGGAAATTCCGCTACATCTGACGTCACACATGCCCATACTCGAAAAAAACTTTTTTTTCAAAAAGGAGTATTTTTGGAACAGAAATACTCCTTCAAACGTACAATTTAATTTTTGAAACTTTGTCCATGTTTAGCATGGGAATCCAACTCTTTAACAGTGTAAAAAACTCAGTATGCATGAAATAGCATTTCACCCCCCCTTTGCACAACAGTTTCAGTCCTTCTTTGTCTGTCCTCAAATGTGGTTACGTCGTTTCATTGGATTATTCTCTCCTGTGTGTTTTCAGCGCAAAGACTGTGTTTATTCCCCAATGTATCAACGGAGAATGGACTCAACAGTGCTGACACCTGTGACTGTATTTAAGACTATTTAAGTTAAGTTTATCATTTTCCGTTTAGGTTCTTCACGGAAGACTCATTTTGTTCTCGTTATCTTTTGTATTACATATTTACCAGAGTGGGTTTACTGGGTTTTCGTGCTTTTAGTGAGCTTCCCTTGTTTTCTGATCACGTGTATGTGAGATGATTATGCACTTGAAATATTCACCTGAATACTTACCTGAATAAACTCCTGCGTTTGAGTCCATCTCTATCTCTCTGTGTTTACGTCTGTGTTACACAGGCACAGCGCGGATGAATCAAATGTTTTGAGGAGAATGTGCGGCTTTCAGTCACCGCGCCGGTACTGTCATTCGGAATCACAGATTCAACTTTTTGGAAGTATGACCAACCTAAGAGTTTTCCCCAGAAAATGTAATTTGAACAAGTAAGTAACATCCACTTTTGTTCTGACCAACTAAGGGAAAAAAGCATTGCAGTAAATCGCGCTGATTAAATCTAACGATCACTTATCATATCACGTCAAACCATGCAAATTATACTTTGTTCTCAAATTGTTAATGTTAACAACATCAGCACTGCGTGACTACATTTAATGCCCTTCCGATGTTTATCCTTGTTTTCGCATGGGCCCAGTTGCAGTCTCTTTTTTTTTTTTTCTGTAGCCAGTCCGAAGTCTGCAAAGTTTTGTTTTACAACAGGTGAATCTCCAGTTGTCACTGGTGATTGTCATTTGAACCTTTCTGGATCCGCCATCAAATTGATACGCTTAATTATATCAAGTGCTGTGAGAAAAGGCTATAAATCTCCACCTCCAACATTTTCACACGCAACATAGCCTACTAGCCGAGACTCCTTCTTTATGTGTACAGATGTGACGTAATGACACAAAGACATGCTCGAATTTCCCGCGGAAATTCACCAGTACCACTGGAATTAAAAACATTATTACAAGCTTACCATTTTGAATCGAGTTAAGGCAAGCAGATAGTTTTGAACACTGGCTGGTTATGTACTTGCTCAATAATTTATTTTGGATAATTTTAACCAAAAAAATTTGCGGACTGCAGCTTTAACTACATTATAGTTAACATGAACCAACAATGAACAATATTTCAACAACATTTATTAATCTTAGTTAACATACATTTTTAAGATCAATGGTTGTATCTGTTAACATTATTTAATGCACTGTGAGCTATCATGAACATGAACATTTTTGTTAACATTAACAAAGGTTTATAAATGAGGTACAAATATTTTCTCATTGTTAGTTTATGTTAGCTAATGCATTAACTTACGTTAACTAATGGGACTACGAAAAGTGTCGCTGTTAAGTTTAATATTTTCTAAACTATTTCTATCAGACTGAAAACATATTACTTAAAGTATATCAAAACACTCCAATGATCCACATATTCTCCTCCAACCAAAACAATGTGTCAACTGTCAATAAATTTGAAACTGAATTGAAAACAGATCTAAACCAAGTTCTCAAATCAACAGGGATGTAGTGTTGCACTGAACATGGCCTAATACTGATAAACAAGTTTCAGTTTGCCATCATTACTTCAGGCTTGTTTTGCAGATGCGGGATGAAGTCACCATCATTTTCCACTTTTTTTCTTCTTCTTTTTTGGAACAAACCAAAAGGTTGCAGTTAGCACATTGTTTGGGAAAGAGCCAACTGGAACAGGTTTATCAAGGAAAGTGACTATAAAAGAAAAATGGGGACAGAGTCCAAACATTTTCTTTCCCAATCAGTCCTGTCCTGAGGGGATGTAGAGAGAGAGCACAAATAGGCTGTTATTTTGGCTCTTGCCTTGACAGGAGGGAGGGAAGGAGGGAAAAAAAGCAGTGAAGAGGTCCATATATGTGCCCTTGAGGAAGGATGGAGGGAATATTTGACCCTCTCTGCAGCAGTTGTTGCCCGTTGGGAGCAGGTCTGATTCAAGGCAGCTGGCCCCAAAGCTATAGGCATCGCTCTTCTCATATCTGGTTTGGGTTTCTGGTCATTTTCATTGCCCACGGCAGCCAAAGCTCTTACGTCTTCCTTGATCTTTAACTTCCTGCCTCTCTTTCTGTCCACCAGAAGAACCCGATTGTACCCTTATTGTACAAAAGAACCCTGGTGCAGAACGGTCAAACTGACATTTAACTGTTGTTCACAAAAACTTAAATCTATCTAGATATCTTTTAAATAAATAAATAAATACATTAATATTAAATAAATAGCCCATTTAATAGATGGATGGATAGATAGATAGATAGATTTTCCTATTGACAATTTACTAAACATATCATTTTGAGAACTTTGAGATGAAAGATTAAATGCAGTACAGTTCAATAAAATGTTTTTTAGGATAAAGGTGGACCTCAAATTAGCCTTAAATGAGTACTCACCATTTTCTAATTTGACATATCTTAAATAATTTCCATTTAAAGAAATAGGAGAGCTTGCTAAAGGAATGTGTGCAACACTGATGCATGACAATAATCGTGATTGAGTCAACATAATCTATTGAGCAAAGAAACACAGACAAACAAAATAGCCTACATGAGCATATATTTCATTTTTTTGTTTTGTTTTTTTGTTGTTGCTCATACCACAAACCTTTTGGATTTGAAATCTACTATCAGGTTTTGTGTTAACCCTCTACTGCACGGTGTTGCCATATGGCAACATACCCTTTCTTTGGACATTTCTTGAAATTTGAAAATAAACATGAGCTCTGATTAGGCCGGTGACACACTGGCTGCGTGGCGTGAGCGTCTCAGCTGCGTGGTGTGTCCATTTTTATTTCGGCTCCCATGTTAACAGGTTAGAGCTAGTCTCGCGTAGCCAGACCCTCAGACTGACGGCAGAAGGTCTGGACTCTATCGCAGCTTTTCTTGGCCAAGAGGACGTTTGACTGACATATAACGCAACCAATCACAGTTCGTTTTGTTCTGCGTCATGTTTAGGGGTGTGCCAATATAATGTCGATGTCCCTACAATAACAGACCGGCGTGCATTTAATAAATTATTCATTCAAGAACGTTGTGCAAGTTTACTGCAACAATGGAGCCGCAAACTTCACATACTTTTGAAAATCCAGCGTTTAGTTGATCCTGGTAAGCGCTCATTTGTCTCAGTTGTAAACACAACGGCTTTCTTCTTCCACGAGGGGTTTTGGCGTCACGCCATTTGTTTCCAGACGGACCATTAAAGAACGCGACACACACGTCTCGCGGACATCCTGTAGAATTCAACCAATCAGGTCGCGACTTCGAAACTCCTGAAGTGTTTCCAGAAAAGTGTGCCATATGCATCAGACGTTTAGCCAACGTTCCGTGGGCGTGACGTCTGAGGCTGAGACTAGGTTAGAGCTTACACACTGCCTGCGTGACACGCGCGTCTCAGGTGCGGCTCGAGCCGCGCGGAAAACGCGTGCATGCTAGAAATAGAACCGACGCCTATTTTTCACACGACACGCAAGCGTGTTGGAAACATTTCTAGGCAAAATAGAATAGGAAAAGATGTTTATATGTCATTTTGACACGAATACATATTAATACATGTCATTTTGATGTTTGAAAGTGTCTAGGGTTTGACATAAATGCAAATATAAATGCAATTTAAAAAAAATTATCGATTTTCAAATACTGCACCTGTCAATAGGCTACAGAACGAAATATTCTATAGCCTATTTTGCCGTCAACACTGCCGACGTTGTCTTTGCTGCTATATATTTATGTTTAACATGAAGTATAGGCCTTCCACAACTCTCTCTCCCCATATATCAAATATCACCAATGAGGCTTATCATATGTCACCTAGCAGCAGCAGCGCCGCGTCAGACACGCTTCTGGTGTGCAAAGACATGGAAAACGCCACGCAAACGCCACGCAGCTGACACGCAACAGAAACGCCACGCTCACGCCACGCAGCCAGTGTGTCACCGGCCTTAGTCTTAAATTCATGGTAGAACCTGGTGGTAACCAATGATATGCTTTGATGACATCACATGACACTACACACCCTTGCACTGTCATTCTTTTCACACACTTTTGATGACTCCAGTTGCTGAAGAAGTGCTTGTGAATATGTGAAGATTTCTCAATTTTTCATATTTCTTCAGAATTTAAAATGACATCAAGCATCTGGGGTAAGTTCTAATCTTTTTTCAATCATTGTCACATTGTTTTGATACTACTATTACCTTTTTATTCAATAAAATAGGTATGTTGCCATATGGCAACATTGTGCAGTAATGGAACAATATTTTGCCCATGCTAATGCAGAGTAGCTTTGTATGAATGACAATGTATGGATGCACTGATATAGTTGGATGGTTGTATTCTACTCATATATTTATATTTATATTTGTATTAGAGGTGGGCATAGATTAATTTTTTTTAATCTAGATTAATCTAGATTAATTTTGAAATTAATCTAGATTAATCTAGATTAAAATGGCTCATTTGAATTCTGCCGAAGGCATTCAGAATATGTGTGCTACCCAAATAATGACTATAAAAGTAAGTCTTTGAGAACGGGTTTCTCAAGTCAGGTGGCGCATTAGACCAGGGGCTCATCTCCTGTTTCCAAAATGCATCCCAAACTGCTTGAGAAAGCTGTTCTACTCACTGTAAAAGGTTACTACTGTACTGTTACCGTCCGTAGGCAACATTAGGTAGGCCTATGTTATTATCAACTACTAGCGATGTTGCCTAAAATCCATATTGTGATATACATTGCAGCCTCTTGCGATAACGATATTATAATAAAACCATTTCAGAACAGGTTACACAGACCCTGCTAAACAACTGCTAAATGTATTTTTTTTTAAAAGGCTGTATGTAGTTTTGAGAACATATATTGTGCAAAACTGTAAGTATACAACATAATTTTGCAGATAAATAAAATTTAAGTACACTAGCTGCAGAGACTTAAGTAGGTCTAATGTTTATTATGGCTTGGAGCTTATGAAACCCCAAATTTAAAATTAGAATATTGTCTAACTGATGTCTTTTCAGTTAAAAAGAAACACAACAACGATTCTTTAAATCGGGCGCAGACAGAGATTATGTTCTACACCACTCAGATATATTGGGAATAATACGCGCGTGCTGGTATTCAGTGATATGTTTCGTTTTGAATTTGAGGTGGTAGAACGGATAAGTCACGTTTTAACTTACCGAACTGTTACCTCACACACTCTGATATAGTTTGCTGCTGCTCGTTGCACCGATCTTTTTCACCAGTTTTCACTTTCAGCTGTGTTACAGTGTTTACTTAAGATGACGACGAATATGATGCGTTGCAGCCGGGTGTTCCTCGCGGCCGCGGGTAGATTGCGTCATCATAGCTTGTGTAGCTTGAGCCAGCTCCGAACCCAACTTGGAGAATAGATTAACGGCGATATTTTTTTTATCGCGCGATAAGAGTCTCGCGTTAACGCCGATAACGGCCCACCACTAATTTGTATATATTTATAAAGTAAAAGTAAAGTATAAAAGTAAAATATATATATACGCTTATTTTGTTTAGAAAATGAAGCCGTCAGTATGAGAGGCAGGCAGAATTAGGCCTAGTAGACTCAGAGGACGAAGAGACAGGTATGTAACTATTCCGGTATGTTCAACGTTCAGGTTACATGTCGTCCTTTGCACAGTGTTGAGCTGATGTTGGGAAAGGTGTAAAGTATATCAAGAATTTGAGGTTTTTGTCATTCCAAAATTTGTATGGTGAACAAAAAATAACCACATACACAAGTCGCTGTGCAGTCCCCATGCACATGTGCACGCACACACACACATACACATGCACACGCAAAGGCACAAACACATGCATGTTCTATCATCCTAAACTTGATGGCAGCAGTAACTATTTTTTCTTATATTTCAGTTGAAGTTGAAGTTCAGGAGGAGGCACCTGCACCTCCTGAGGTGGAAAAGGCTCAGAATCTGAATTAGCAAAGGAGGCAAACCATCCTGCCAGTTGAACAGTTCTTATGAGTTTGCGTCAGATGTTTTGTAAATGTTGTTGAAATAATACTTTGAAAATTAGTTTCATATTTTGTACACAAAGCTCTTGAAAACATTTTAAATAATAAAAACAATTTCATTTCTAAAAGATAGGTCTATAATCCTCTATGAATTTCATGTCATTTTGGGAGAAAACACATCAGGCTGTTCCATTGGCAACGCACCCAAAAGTACCCCCCCCCCCCCAAAAAAAAAAAAAATATATATATATATAAATGTTAATTTGAGTCTATTTTATATATAAAAAAAATACCGTAACATTTTTTTCCATGATTGCATAATGCGTGCAGTAGAGGGTAGGCTATTTTGTTTGTCTGTGTTTCTTTGCTCAATAGATTATGTTGACTCAATCACGATTATTGTCATGCATCAGGGTTGCACACAGATAGATAGACAGATAGACAGATAGATAGATAGATAGATAGATAGATAGATAGATAGATAGATAGATAGATAGATAGATAGATAGATAGATAGATAGATAGATAGATAGATAGATAGATAGATAGATAGATAGAGATTTTTTTTTCCTATTGACAATTTACTAAACATATCATTTTGAGAACTTTGAGATTAAAGATTAAATGCAGTACAGTTCAATAAAATGTTTTTTAGGATAAAGGTGGACCTCAAATTAGCCTTAAATGAGTACTCACCATTTTCTGGAATGTGTGCAACACTGATGCATGACAATAATCGTGACTGAGTCAACATAATCTATTGAACAAAGAAACACAGACAAACAAAATAGCCTACATGAGCATATATTGAATTTTTTTTTTTTTTTTTTTTTTTTTTTTTGCTCATACCACAAACCTTTGGATTTGAAATCTACTATCGGGTTTTGTGTTAACATACTCAATTGAACTGAATTCATTATACAGAGGGCCTATTTGTGTTTGCTATACAAGGCCACTTAAACCTGCACACCAGTTTAACATATTTAAAACCCCGCTGTGAGCTCTCTCACGTAAACACTCTCTCTCAGATTGTACCAAGTGAGTAACCCAAACCATGCATGGGTACTTTGGCATGGCCTTTGCCATGAAAAGAGACGACATAAAGGGGGAAATGAATGTGTGAAGGATGAATTCTTTCAGGAAAACAACTGGGTGCAATTTGGCCCATGGCCCTGGGGGTCGACTTAATAGAGTGAAACCCCCAGCCCCCATTCAGTTTCTGAGAGACTATTAACTCTTAACAACTCCCTTGCTAGGGCTTCATTATTTATTCTCTTCAAGCTTTTCTTCACTCCTTCCCTCTCTCTGTTTGTGTTCTCCATTTTATTGTCTTTGATTGATATTGCACTTAGTTAATCATTTGATGTTGTTCTGTTTTGTAATTCATGGTGACCGCTGCCGAGTGCGCTCTTGACTTGATGTGGCCTGTTAGAGATGTCAGGCAATAAAGCATAATCGGTCGCTTTAAACCGATGTTTTAGGTTTCCTGGGAAGTTAACGTAACAAGTAGGAAGCTTAAGAACTGTTTCTCAAAGAAAAACAAATAGTCACTTAAAACAGACTGCTACCATATACACAACCACAGCTCTGTATTACTCTTCCAGCGTATGGAAGAACATGTTTAGTTCACCAAAAAAATAAAATAAAGTTAGGTCATAAGTTCGAACATGTCAACATTAAACAGACCAAAAACGTTTTGAATAGCAAGAAAAATGCTCCAAGAAGAGAATCATACATTCAGAGGAATTCACATGTCTTTGGCATTTATTTTGGGAATGTGAGAATTAATAGGTTAATATGTAAATCAAAGCTGTTATCCAGTGTATAGTTAAGTTACTCTGTAATCTAACAGTAAACTGTATGGTTCGTAAAGTACAGATGAGAAATGGAATGTTCCAGAAACCCTCAGGAGTGATTCATCTGACATCAATTCATAAAATATGTAATGTAGTTTGAAAAGTTGATTTTAGTCATAATTTATATATGGTATTTACACAGTGCATCCAACAATCATTTGGAAACTTTTAGACACTAAATACCACACCAAATGCAATGACATATGCAAACAAATGATTCCAATAGATTTTCTCAGAAATAACCATTCTGAAACATTTTTTTTTTCTATTGCTTTAAAGGAGGTTGAAGTCCAAAGTAGTCGATTGCCGAGTTCACGTGCATAGGTTTAGTTACCTATGATCACGCGCGTGAACTCGGCAATCGATTACTTTGGACTTCAACCGAAAAACAGGATGTAAACACAGGTATTTGCGCTGGCTTAAATAACATCATTTTTATACATATCTTTCACATCTACTGCAGTCAGATTCACTCGTGTTCACTCAGAAGGAATCACTCACATTTTCTGTGCACTTGTAATGACACATCAAGGATGTTAAGAGGCTAAAAGCAGGTTTAAAACTTGCCCCATTGAAGTCAACAGGGTGCAAATTTTAAAAATAGAATAACTTGGTGTAAGCAACACCGATTTTTGTCGTTGTTCTCTGTATTGACAGCACTCCAAATGTACAAAAAAATGAGCTCAATGTTAAAATTGACCGGAGTTCTCCTTTAACTAACTGGTCTCATGCAGCATCAACAATGAACAAATAGTTACAAAACATAAATGAGTAATTAATATGTATTTGCAACATTTTTTTCAAAATTCTACTACAAAATTCTACATAATCACTGAAATAACTGGAAAGTTGGGGCGAGGTGATACAATTATAACAAAAGAAAGAAACTGGAAAGGGGAAATCCTTCTCATTTATCCTTTACAGACACACACACACACACATCCAAATGCACTGAAACAAGCAAAACATACCAAAGCCATTTAAAGACAGAACTGTTGTCTCGTTCACTGTAAAGCCAAGCCTTTCACTCCTTAAACAGTGCTGTTGCTTGTTTACTTGAATCTCCTTAAGGGCTAAACCTCCAAAAGCACATACCAACACATACGGTTGTCTGCTCTCTTGAGGCAGGGGGGATGATCAATAGGAAACTGCCACTGATGACTTGTTTCTTTAAATCAGGCCTATAAATCCTTCTGCTCACCTCTTTGAATAGAAGTGAAGCTGGGAGGAAGACTCAGTTGCTCTTCAGGGTCAGTGGAGCCATTGAAGTTAAAATGGCCCTCCACAGCAGGCCGCTCCTCGCAGCTGCCCTGTGACCATGGAAATTAAGTTATGCCCCGTGTCAGCAAGTTTTCTTCTCTTGGACTCCCTTTCTACTTCGATCTATCCCCTCAGTGCTCATTTTTTAAAAGATTCTCCTATTCGTATTTATGAGAGAGTCTGAAGACAGAAGGAAAGACTCTCAAGTGGAGTCTTAGCTGAAGTATTCAGGGTTGGTAAATAGGCAGCGATAGGACAGAATGAGGTATTGTGTGGTTGTAAGTGAGAAGGCTCAGCGCTCTCGGTCAATGTTAAGTCAATAAGGGCTCCCGTTGAAAAACACAAACACACACGCTGCTGCTTTACCAACAGGTCTGCAGGGCTCAAGTGGAAAACCTCCTCTTTTCCTCGGTTTCCTCCACCCTCTTCATTCGCTCAGCCTCTGTGTCCTTCTTCCTTCAACATGCGCTTGTGTTTTTCTTGTCTGTGGGATAGTTTATTTGTCCTGTGGTCGTATGAAGAAGCTGGATGATGACTCCTCCTTTTGCGGGTGCAAGCGTGTGTCTAAAACAGCTGCTTGCTGCCAACAATTTAGAGCAGGCCATGTTAAGCCTGCACTGTAAAAAAAAAAAAAAAAAAAACCATGTCACTTTTACAGAAAAAAAACACTGGCTGCTGTGGTTGCCAGAATAATTCAGTAAAAATACAATAAAATTAACATATTAAAATAACATATTTACAGAACAATCTGTAAAATTTTACCATTTAAAACTAATTTACCTAAAATCACAATACATTTTAAACCAGTAGCCTAAATCCAACAGGCCATTTCTGCTGAATTAGCTCGGCCATGCTGCTACTAAATATGTTTTGTACCAGGCTTGTGCACAATTCAGAATTGAATTGAGAATGACTCCTTAATTCCAATTCAATTCTTGAATTTGAATTGAATTTGAATTATGTCAAAAACAGGATCTAGAATTACAATTCGAATTTGAATTAAAAGAAGCAGAATTGCAATTCAATAAAAATTCAAAGAAATTCATATACATATTTTAAGTGAAGTGTTTAACAATGAAGCTTTACAGTATATGTCAGATATGATTGCATTATAAATGGTATTAGTTTGAACTACTTGTACAGATTACATTAAAAGGATATGTTTTCCCCCAGCAATGAATGTTAAAAGCAATGTTAAAAACAAAACTAATTAAACAACATTGAGGGGGTAATGCAGGGTTGAGGAGTAAATAGTTACATGAAATGAAATTTCTGTTATTAAATTACAAAATTAATGTAATTGCATTTAGTTGTATTACTGAGGTAAAATGTTTAATTCAATTAGTTACTAATCAACTTAAAACGAAAATTGCTTTGCATTGATAAAGTTATCCAAATAAAGTAATCCAAACCACATTTATAATGGGTAACTAATAACAGTAAGCAATAACATTTCCAAAGTAACCTTCCTAACACTGAATGCATGCAAGACTCAACACATTCTTTCTGTTTTGTGACTGTGTGGAATTTCTTTGAATTGCCATGAATTTAATTCCACTTCCTGTCATTCCAATTCAAATTCAATTCAACGTCCTGTGGGGCGGAGTGAATTCAATTCAAATTCCAATTCATGAATTGAATGGAGGCCAATTCTGAAATTCTGAATTTTGCACAAGCCTGTTTTGTACCTTTAACATAT
This sequence comes from Scardinius erythrophthalmus, assembly GCF_964197995.2. Taxonomy (NCBI): domain Eukaryota; kingdom Metazoa; phylum Chordata; class Actinopteri; order Cypriniformes; family Leuciscidae; genus Scardinius; species Scardinius erythrophthalmus. The sequence goes on from NC_138225.1 coordinate 30,392,523, forward strand.
ACTGACAACCACCATAACAACACTGGTACTGGTAGTAAAGAGAAAGTCACATGATGAATCAAAGTTTTAGTTTTTCCACAAGCTGAATATCTATAGAAGGTCCATGGTGACACACACAAATACATTAACAAACAACACTAAAATAATGCAATAAATATAATTTTAACAACATAAAAATAAAACCCTATTGTACATATCTGATAACATAATAACGAATAAGAAACATACAGTAATCAGTCAACGTCAGTTTACGGTTTTTCAAATCATACGATTTTTTTAACTTTTTTTCTTCCAAAAACGGTACATTTAATAGTATTTTACTTTGAAATTACATTACATGTAATGTTAGATCTATTATAGTTTTTTCCCCGAATATAGGAAATACTGTCAATCAGCTAACAGGATTCTACTGTAGCATTTTTAACAGTCTTTTACAGTTAAAATTACAATTATTTTTTATAGTGTGATCATTTAAACACTCGATCAGACACACAGGGTTTTTGCAGTGAGAAGAGATTATGATAGAAAATGCTCAAAATCATCTGGATGGTTAAAGGTCAGATTTAAAAACACTATTTGACTTAATTAAATGTTTAACGTTCATGGCTGAACAAAATAATTCGGCATTTATATGAATGCCTAGATGCCAAGAGAATGCGGCTCATGCGCCAGTTTTCTACTTTGAAAGTGTTGTCTCTCATACACAAAGATTATAATTCTTTACAGATTCAGTGCTGTTTCTCATTCCCTGGAACCATTACCCAGCATTCCTTTCTCTTTACCCAGTTAAGGGGCTTCTCCTCCTGCGTCTGCACGCTTCCCTCCCCTGCACTGCCTGTCAGATAGATTTTATGGCTGTTGGTAGAAAAAATGGGCTATGGTCTGCTCTAGTAAAAAACACCTCTCCCTCCGTCACCTCATTATCCTCATGAGTGAAAACAAGCGGCCAAACTTCTCCCTCATCTGACATTATTCCCTTAAGAGTGACCAAAGTTCTGCTGTTCCACTAGTGCCAACTGTTACAGCAGGCATAATTTACTTCATTATTCTCATTTACCTGTATAGTTGTTCAATAAACTTCATGGTAGGAATTTAATAAAGAGCTCAGCCGTAACATATGGACATTGAACTTTGTCACTGTAATAATACATTTGACTTATTAAGCTCAGAGCATTTAGCAAAAGCCAACTCACATGGACTTTATACAAATTAGGAACGACTTCAGCAACACCTATGTATCATCAATTAAAATTTTGTTGTTTGGACTTGTTTTCAGAGTTCCAACAATATAGCGCATTAAACTTGTGCTATTGCACTATATATGGGGAACAGATTTAAGAGATGCCCTTAGCGAATTCTCAGGTAACTGATCTCTTTGTGACCGGCTTAATCCTGAGCTTTCGCACCCAAGGCAAAAGCATCAGACCCCTTGAGAGAGCCAATACATAGGTCTTTTTACTCATTTCAAAGGGCCGTGAACTCAACAAAGGTCTTCCATGATGAAATCAAAGTGGCAGCTTGGTGAAGAAAAAAAAACCTTGATTTGTCTCTAAAGACCAAAGAACAAAGAAAAGAACAGTTTCTTCTAGTCAAAAAGTGAGCATAGTGTGTGAGTGTGAGTGTGTGTGTGTGTGTGTGTGGGGGGGGGGGGGTAACACAACAACCAATAAACAAACAAAATGTTTCAAGACCAGAGATCAGCTCACACCTTAAGTCTTATCATTTATATAATTTAGAAAACAACTATTACTTAGGAACAAGACTACAGGGTGCCTCAGCCAGCGACCTCGCTGTTAAATACATAGTGCTGACTTTAAAGGATTAGTCTAAATCCTGCCCAATCAGCTTTCCATTTCAATGCTCAGCTGAGGCTCAGCCATACCAACTGAGTGTCTACATGTCTCATCACTTATCACACAATTTCTCAGAGTTTGACCATTCAACCATTCTTCAATCTAACCTATGCTTCAGCACTACAGCATAAATTTATAGGCTGAGGAATAGTTGCACAATGTAGCTGAAATATAACTCGAAAGTCCTGCTGTGAGGTTTCCTGTAGTTTTCTCATACCTCTTGCATATGGAACAATTTTTTTTCTTTTTGCCAATAGATAATTGAAAACACAACAAGCGAAGTGTACGGCCTCAAGACAACTGGTGCATTTTCTAAATGAATAATGAAGCAACTATAAATGTAAAGCTACATTATTTTGTTAAAATACAACCCGGACTTTACTTCATATGGTAAAATAAAAAACAAAATGAGTTTAAAATGTTATGATAATAATAAGAAGAAGAATTTTAAATAGATTTTCCAAATTAAACCATTTGAAACACTTAATTTATTGTAGTGTTTTTCCTTTAATTTATCAAAACCCTTCACACATCAAATAACCATCACACATCGAAACGTACACGCGTTACTCTAAAATACACTGCCATGGCAGTACTCTTCTCTCCATTTTCACCCACAATGCCACTGCAGGAGAGTAACCCCCCCCCAAAAAAAAAAAAAAAAAAAAAAAAAAAAAATCCATCTTTTTATTGAACAGGCCACAGTGACATGGCTTGTTTAGATTCTTGATTTCAATTGTTCCATCCTATTGGCCATTCTGAGAGCTCTCTTATTATTTCATACGGCACATGCTGGGCTCTATTGCACGGGCTGAAACTGAGAGCAAGAGGGGGAGGGGGGAGGGTAGTTTTCGACTACCCCCCAAAGATGATGAAGTATATAGACAGCAGTGGGGATTGCACAGAGTATGTGGACCAGGGGCCAGCGGATCTTTCCCACATGCTACCCCGTGGTTCGGCTCTGAAGAGGTGTCAGCGAGCTCTAGGGGAATGAAGTGCCTGGGTATTGTGCTGTTGAACTATTATGTGCTTAACATTACCATGACAAAAGTGCCACTCGACTTCTCCTCCTTTCAGTAGGCTGAAGGGCCCTTGTCCCCACACTAATAAAACATTTTGCAACCATCACCCCCATTTGAAGACCCTGGTGACAAGAGTGGGAGAATAAGAGTGGTAGTTTTTAACAGCATGGAGTTGAGAGACAGAGAGAGGCCTAGATGAACATGATTAAATGACATGGAGGCAACAATATATGCATATAGGCACCCTCAAGAGCCAGATGAAAACCCGCAAACATGTCATTTTCCCTTCGCAGAAAAAGTTTACCTGCAATCAAGCATGCCAGAACTTGGCACAAATTTGTTCATGTATAAAATGGAAATAAACTTAACCGCAACTGACACAATCCATAAGGAAACGGCTATATGTTAAAGTACAAATTATAATTGAAATTGGTTATATATTTCTAATGGTGGAAGTTTAGTGTAATGCATAAATTTCAGCATTTACAAGACCAACTTCGGAGCTGGTGTGATAGTGGATAATAGTCAATGCTGGATGGTTAAATATCACTTTAACTGACCAGCAAGGGTCATCAGTTACACTGCAGATGAAATGAATCCTTTTTCGAAGTCTCATCAAGAATCCTAAAACTAAAACACTTCAAGAGAGTCCGCACACTCTACCGAGGAACAAGTCCTCAAGTGCGAGATAAAATCAATACTTTACTGAAAAAAAGGGCACAAGTCAAGAATCCTGACACTGAAAAGTTGAAGTTCACTCTTATCCTACAGTCGACACCCTTCTGAGAGTGAATTTCTGCTGATTTTTTATTTCAGTAGCTAAAAAGATCCAAATATAGAACTTGTTACAAGATAATCAATTTGTGGTTCATGTTGTTCTGCTACTGTTTCTCTGTTAGTTTAGACTTTACTGCTTTATACTTGCAGTTGTGGCGTGCAGACAAAGGCCTTTAAGCAAACACAGTGATTGAAAAATAAATAAACCTCTGTCAGTCTTGGCCCAGATGCAACACGGACACCCCAGGGAAAAGCCACTCGCGCTTTTGTGTTCACATTCTAAAGATATCCAAATATCAAGAGTTTATGCCTTCAGCAAACACTTCTGTTTGCTAAGGCGTGTGTCAGCGCTTCAAGCTCCTTATGTCTGTGATACTTAATCTGTTCCTGAAAAGCTCTGCTGTGCTAACCAGCATATTCTAGATTTAGCATCGGAATCCATGCATGGTCACGCATGGAGTCAGTGCATTGAAACTCCCTAATGACATAATGAAATAAAGCAAACATAAATAAATTACACATACTCGGTTTGAGTCTTTGCACTTTAGTTTTTATGCCTTCTATAAAATGAACATCACTGAGGCAGTCATACAGTGGATTTAGACATTTCTACACAGTAAATAGTTCATCTTAGATAACACAATAAAAAGATTCTCTGAAAATCTGTACACTGTACAATATCTTAAAAGGAAAATAATTACAACAGACATTTAACTTCCCTTTAAAGCTGGAATCATCACCCTTTGTTTTCGAAGTTACTTTATGACAAAAATAAAGTTCACTCTCAAGAATCTCAAGGACTTTCATAAGGTTTATCAAATGTTAGCTAATATAGAGGTCTACTCATTCTTTCCAGCATTCCAAACACTTACAGAAGTTACTTATCCAAAGTCGTTTGCAACTTTATAAAAATACTTTACATATTTAAAAAAAATCTAATTTTATATTGGCAGTGCACAGTTTTATAATTACAACTTTCACTGTTAAAATGTCTAGGTAACAAAATAAACTTTTTCTATATCTTTATGGAAATAAATTTGTCCTTTACAAAACAGCACTTGAAATAGGCAAGTTGGTGTTTAAGGCAGTTGACTGACATAAAGTACTTTGTATCCCTGCTCTTTAATAACTTCAGAAACAGAATTTCAGCTTCAGAATTAAAACTTACAATAGACAAGACATTGTTCACCTGGGCCGAATCTGAAATGTAAATTTGCATAGTGAATCAAAACACATTTACAATGTGACACTTTCTGGAAATGAACTGCACCTAAATGTCACACAAAGCTTAACTTGTACTCTTTGGAGAAAAATTATGTCAAGCTCTATTAACATTTATTCCTTAAAGCTAACTCATGTCTATTTTTATGTTACTAGTACTTTTTTTTTTTACTTGCTAGCAAGTCATCTAATAGTGACTTTTTATTTCACTGGATTCATTAGCTAGGCTATTACATTCATTCTTGCTAGTACTTCCATTACTTATTCATTTGCTATTAGTCACTATCCCTAGTCATGTCAAATAGTGATAAGTAACTAATCCATTGTTACTGGTATGACATTGCTGACTTTTGCTATTAAATTTTATGGGGACATGTGGTTCAGATATAACCTATTTCACCAAGAATATAGGCTACTAAACTGAATATACACACTAGTTCATTGGTAACAATTTTAAACTTTCTAGTAAGATTTTTTGACTGGAAGTTAATTTAATGTTATGGCTACAAGATAACCATTCTGACGTGTCATTGCATATGACCAGTAACAGCAATTGTAACTTGTGAGAAAATTAATGTTACTATGATATATAGGCTAGTCATACTAGCAACTTCTGGAATAGCTACTAGTAACTTAAAAACAAGTAATGAACACCTAACAAAAGTTGATAGTCACTATTGGGTTACTTGCTATGAAATAAAAAAGTACAACAAAGACTAGATGTTTTAAGGAATAAATGTTGACATAACAGCTTGCCATAAATGAAGTGGAAAGCAGGAGAAAATTGACAAAATGCACTATTCCCGAACAGCCGTTGGAGCAGATCATTAACTCGCCTTCAAAGTGATCAAGGAAGCGGCACTAGAGCCAAAATGGATGCCACCACCACAGTCAAAACAGAACATGCCACAAAAGCAGAACCTGTGTTCCTCGTGGGCTCTGGCTCTGGGTAATCCTCATCATCAGGCTCATAGTCGTCCAAGCCACTGGAGCCTTCTTCATCCACAGGGGGAGAGTCAAAGCAAAGCGTTTTCATACTAGTTTTGATAAACTCGCATATAGTCCGCTCTGATCCATCACAGACGCAAGAATCCAGGAGTTGAGCTTTTGGTAGTTTGCGCATGTAAGCGATGACATTGCGGCATTGGTTCGAGCAGCTGGAGCCGCTGAAGAGTTTCCCGCAGTGGAATAAATAATCGCCCATCGCGCTTCGGCACTGGTTGTCCCTTTCGCACTGGCGCCGGGCTTCGGTGCAGCCCATGCTGCTAGTTTTGGGCAGGCACGGCTCGATGGCTCGTTTGATCTCCCGGCAGCGGGGGTCCGAGGCGCAGCTGCAGTCCTCCAGCGCCGGGCCGCTCTTGGTCAGGTTGAGTTGCACCAGCGACGAGATGCAGTGACTCGGACACTTCTTCCTGTGGCCGCTCAGGATCGATTCACAGGCGTGCAAATACTGGTCATACGCGTAATGACACTCGGGCTCCGACTGGCAGTTTAATATCGCTTGCCAGCAAATCAACCGACGGCCGTGGTGGTTGGAGGAGGCGATGGAAAAACAGCTTAAACACACAAGCACACAAGCGAAAGGCCAAAGTAAAGTGCGCGCGCCCCGAACCAAACTTGCACAAGTTGCCATATCGAAGTCTGTAATGGTTTGGTTGCCGTCAGGTCAGTTTTAAGCATGTATATTTCATATTTCCATTGCATCTACGGAGGGAACAATCCCTCAGATCATGTTTTGCAAGGTCCATCCAAAAGAAAAAAGTTTGTTCCACAATTGCGGTGAATTTATAAAGACATTTCCCTGTAATCCATGTTTTAAAAAGGAGCCTAAATTACGAAAAGTGCTATTTCCAGCAAACGGCTTGTTCACTCCATCATCTTGGGTTTTGCGTGTCCGTGTGACAGTGCGGTGATTCCTCCTCTCTTTCCACCTCTTGTCTTTCTTGTGGGTAACTTAGAAGTGAAGAGCTCACGAGCTCGTCCTTTCGCGTCTCGCGCTCACATCCAAATGTGCTCCCGAGCTACTCGCATCAAGCTTCCCCGACTGAACTGATAAATTCTCGAGCGTGCGCTTGTCGTCCGTCATTAAGTACGCTTAGGGACGCAAACAGATAATAACACGGCGTTCAAATACACACACTGGCCCCTTTCTGACCCGCTAGTTTTGCTTTATCAATTCTACTCCTGCGGAACTTTATGGGATTTCTATTGGTCAAACCGTTTGTTGTTGCAAATCTCGACGTCAAGTAAGGGGCGGGAAAATGGAGGTGGGGCATGATGGTTCAGGAATGGTCTCTCTCCAAAAGGTTTGGATTACCTCACAGCAGAAAGTGAGTTAGAAAGACCGACTATACTGCTGTTTCTCAGACGTTGTCGAAATGATGTGTGTTCTTGGGCAGTATATCTCAGCATTTGATTTTGTGCATGAATTTTCAAGAACAACCAACAACTTTATTGCTGAATATAAAATCCTAAATTACAATTTGTCATCAATAGTCAATAGCTAAACATAAATTATTTAAAAGAAACACACAGACACACACACACAAAGTATGGCAAGATTGTTGATTTCCTATTGTTTTCGAAAGCAGTCTCTTATGATCACAAGGCATTTACTTATATTAAAATAGCCTACAGTAAAACAGTAATATTATGGAATATTATTACCATTTAAAATAACTGTTTTAATATGAAATGTAATTTAGCCTATTCCTGTGATGTCAAAGCTGAATTTTCAGCATCATTACTTCAGTCTTCAGTGTCACATGATCCTTCAGAAATCATTCGACTATGCTGATTTGGTGCTCAAGAAACATTTCTTATTATTTTCAATGTTGAAAATGGTTGTGCTGCTTAATATTTTTGTGAAGGAATTATTTTTCAGGAATCTTTGTTGAACAGAAAGTTCTTTACTGTCACTTTTGATCAATTTAATGTGTCCGGACTATATAAATGCCTCATTCATTCATTCAAAAGTACAAATGTAGCTTATTTTAAATATTCTTACCAACCCCAAACCTTGTACAATAGTATGTATTTAGTATACATTTTCATTACAGAGGGTACATAAGAGTATCTATTATGTAAACTATGTCTTTCATCGAAAACAATTTCTCCTTGTAGACCTAAAGATGTGTTGTGAACTAGCTTTTAATTTGGAGTCAAATGTTTATGAGTGTTAAGTCAAGCCAACTTTATGCAACTTGAATATGAGTTTCCATCTATGCTCATTAAATCTAACTACATAGCCTATGGGGTTTCCTGAAGGAATCTAACAAATGTTTAGTGGAAAGTCCGTCATCTGTAATGGATTTCTTTCAAGAGATTCTGAAATACTGAATCAGAATTCATTTCAGAAATACAGTATTTGGCCTTTGCTAAAATAAATCGGCCCAGATTTCATTTTATACGTTTTTGTCCTTTTAGACATGATCTTACGAAATAGAATCTGCAAATGGAAAATGCATTTTGGCCGAATGCCATTTCAGCTTAATCCAGGAATGTTTGAAAATGATATATATTCCTGTCTCGTTCCACCGTGTCTAGTCGATTAGACAATAGAAAAAGAGACATTGGCTAAAAGCAATATCAACTCTGGGTTCAGATACAAAATGTAACGGTGAGCCGTGACTTCTTACGTGTAAAATGATAACATGCAAGTTCACACTTGAACATCAAAAGGGGGCATTTGCTGATGCTTAGGATGGAGGATGAGTGGGTCCACCTTGCACAAAGAGGGTTTGTGTTTCAAACACTACTCTGGAGTTAGGAATGTACCTTTAGGCCACTGTGCACCGAGCTTCTGACCCTAAACAATGAACTCAATGTCAGTTACGGATGGTCAGATCTGACAATGACGTTTTTGCACCAGTTCTAGGTGATGGATGTAGGGAACTCTATACCCTGTGAGTCAGAAGTCTTGAGAGCACAATGATTTGATCCAGAGATAATAGTTGACTCGTTCAGTTTCTTATAGTAAGATCAACTTTCTAATTTTTACTGTGGTGAATTTAAATATTGCCGAAAAATAATAACCACAGCAAGCATGCTGTTCGTCAAACACCTTTGTTTCTATTTCCTCTCAATACCTGAATCCTTAACAGCTTTACTTGGATATAAAGGAGATCTAAATAGAGGGAGGAAAACATTTATAAACAACCTTGTTGTTGTTTTTTGGCAGGTATAGATTGAAATAAGCCAGATGCTCATGCAAGAGAACTGCATGCTTTTACTTTAAATGGAAATTCATTTAAATTAACAGCACACAGCTTTAAATGGGGAGACAAGCCTCAACTATGTGACAAATGCAATGAAGTCACAGCACAAATTAAGTCCGTCCATGCTCATTATGAGAGAAACATTATTAAGTTGACTTGTTTATGCTATACACAGGAACAAGATGGTATTTTTGAGCAGGGCTTTGGAAATGTATGGGTGTCGTAAATGAGTGCTGATTTTTATCGATATAAAGCATACAAACAATCCACTTATATAGATATTTATAACTTTAAAGCAGAATTATTATTGGTTTAAAGGGGTAATTGAAATAAACAGAAAATATTTCGTCTCTTATTCCATTTTCTAAAATATTAGGGTATGTTTATATTTCTTTGCTTAATATTTTGTGCCGTAGTATTAGTCAAATGTTAACAGTTACCTTGCAATGATTAAGGCAAAAGGTAGAAGTCGCAGATTATAATCTTAGCTCAACATGTACTGCCAATTTATACGGTTTTAAAATAAATAATGCACTTTATATGGCTAAAATATTTTTTGCTGTAATCTAAGAATGCCTTTCTTACACTTTGGGAGGACTTAATGAGAAACAGATTCCTTACAATAATCCGTGGGGTGCTGTTGCCAAATTCCTGACCCTGATGGATGACCCCAAACAAAAACTCACCCGTGCTGTAATTAGAATAAACTCACATTACCCCCTCCCCCCCCCATATTCAATATTCAATAATCCAGTTCACATAGCAAAACACTGAAATCACACAACAAGAACATGACTACATTTTTAATACGTTAATCAATCATTTAAACTATAATACTATAACATACCTATAAATTGTTACATTTAAAACAAAAGAACAGAGGCATTTCAGCAGGATCAAGTCAAATGGCTATAAAATATTTTGAGATTGTTTTTATGCAAATATGTTTTAGTTCTATTTGGGAACCGTCCTATATGGATCAAATAAGAATTCTCTTAAAATCTGCTAAGATTCTACTGGATAAACATAATTTCCCCAAAAATAAACTGGAAATCAAATTCAGTGTATCCAGTTGGATCTTAATTTATTCATAGCGGATTGGTTCGAAATTATGATACAAATGATTTTAACATTCCGACAGGAAGTTGTGACACAAAGCAGCTGCTCTTGGTTTTATTGCGGCTCTAAACACACCGACAACTGTTGTTAGCGCCACGGTAGAGATATAGACAGCTGCCCTATGTGTCAGAATCAATTGAGTAATAAGCTTTATAACATAATCATTCTGGTTGTATTGTTTTCATTTTTTTTAAAGCATTATATCTGGACAAAATTGTGCTTCATTCTTTTTCATGAACACAACAAAATAAAAATAAAAATAAAAAACGAACACAAAGACTAAGCCTTTCAGGGAGTATTGTCAGTATCTATGTGGAGTGTCCTCTGGAATCCAGACATCAATATTTCAGTCAGGGAGGATGTTGACTAAAAACCTCTTTCATTCTCATTCCATTCCAGCATTACCATCTCATCTTCTGACTAACACCAGATAGGAGGACCGATATCTTGCCAAGTCCTGTTTGAACCCACGAATCAACTCCCTTGATCAGCGCACACACTCACAGACCAGCTGTTCCAACACATGGCCCCCTTCCCTTTCCATACTACAAGTGACTATTTATACAGGCCTAAGGGCCCATCATACCATTGCAAAGAGGAGAAGAATTTCATGCGTGCATATGGGGCCGGCCAATAAAGACATAACCCCTCACAGACATGACCTTAATCCAACAAACATGGAGTGCAGCATGGAAGAATTTTACTACACGAGACACAACAAAGCCTGACGGAAAATACGAGTGGCAACCACAAAACATTCTATGTAGGCTTTAATGATATTTAGATATCAAAGAGCAACGCTAAAGTCACGCAAATGCATGCTTGAGACTTGTTTGTTCAGAATTGAAGCTTTGGATACAGGGTCAGGTGTACAAATAATTCAGATATGAGTAATTCTTTAAACGTTCACTAAATTATTGGTCTGTGTTGTGTCCCACACCCACTTGCAATTATGCACAACCCTGCTAATCTTTCACAATAGTTAATACGCCAATTTGTTGATGTTTTTGGCAAGCTGCATTCATTACACGAATACTTCAAAAGCATATTAGTTAAGAGAGTATAAAATATTCACAGCCAAATAAAATATAACCACACCTGTCAAGCTGTGGTTGTGGGAAGATGTTCTCTGAATTTCTGAAGCCTGTTTCAAACACCTTGTCAGCCCTGTATTGGTATCTATAAGAAGCATAGCTTGTAAAACACAAGCTCGCGGAACCTTTAGTAACCTTGAGATGGTAAAGGGTAAGTGTCT